>NC_059333.1:151200000-151505000 GCF_018350155.1 Leopardus geoffroyi
GTCATGTTGGGATGACTCAGCTCTAACTGTCCTCAGTCGATGTGTTGCTCCACCCAAGATTCAAATTCCCAGAGAGGATCAGATTGGCATCGTCAGGGTCATAGGCCTGCTTATTGAGGTGGTCCATCTACCAACGTTTCAATATCCTAGGGTTTCTTTTCTCCTCGCTTTGCCCAAATCAATGCCTGCCTTACGACTGCAACCCGAATTTCACCAAGTGCCACCAGCCTGTGGGAAACACATATATAAGGTCATCTTAATAACAATTCCCAACGGTACGGGTTCTGTGTCTCCTCCTGGATGAAGCAGGACATCAGCCTCCACCCACGGTATGTCTTCTAGGTGTTTTTTGGAGTTCTCGGGAAGTCTTGCAGGAAGTCACTAGTGGTGCGTCCCCCTTCCAGCCCCTGCTAATGTCCAGTTGTAGAGAAACCACTGGATTTCTGCTGCCAAGTCCTGCTCTCCTGGGCAAATGCCAAATCACTGCCCAGCTCCCCTCAGTGCTACCAGAGACAATAATCCTTCTTGTGCTTGAGCTTCTGTCCTCAAAGGACAATGCCTCTCTCCCCATGTCTATATCATACATTGTGCCCTAGGCTGCAGAGCAACACTGTTGAGTCCCATGTTCCATGGTGAAAACGGCTTCTTTGCTTCTGCCTGTGGCTCCCTCTCTCTCAGGGGCCAGGCTGGACAATATATGATGAGGGGTCCCATTTTACTTCTCTCCTTTCCACTTCCCATCTCCCATTATCCTGCCCTCCTTGAAGGTCCCGTTCTTAGTTAAGGTTCCCCCCCCCCCAAAAAAAAGAACCAATAGGAGATTATATCCATCTATCTATCGATCTATCTACCTATCTACTATCATCTATTGAGAGAGACATTTATTTTAAGAAATTGGCTCATAGGACTATGGAGGCTGGCAAGTCAAAAAAACAAAACAAAAAAAACAACTCTTTAGGGTAGACCAGCAGGCTGGAGACTCAGGGAAGAGTGGCTGTTGCGGCCAGAGACCACAGGCCATCTGCTGGCAGAATTCCTTCTTCCTTGGGGAAATCAATCTTTTTTCTCGAAAGGCCTTCAACTCAGTGGATGGGGCTCACACATGATGGAGGGTAATCTGCTCTACTCCAAGTCTACTGATTTAAATGCCAATCTGATCTAGAACATATCTTCACAGCAACATCTGGACTATTGTTTGACCAAATACCCAGCGAGCGTGGCCTACCCAAGCTGACACATAAAATTAGCCATCATAGCTCCTTATGTAAACACACTAATAAAACCCATGGTTGTCAGCCTAATAATGTATCCTAAATGCTCATTGTGAATACTGCAGATTTAATCAAAGCCTACTAAACTTTGTATATCAAAGTAAATCTTTTTTAAAACCTGTTAGAATGATGTGTTCAGAGGCCACTGGTTTACCAAAAATAGCTCAAAGATTTAGTTCATGCTCTTAATGTTCAATGTCACACAATGTCATAGTCTGTATCTTCCCTAAAAATGCAGGCTTTCGGAGATTCAGTCAGTCATTCAACGGATACAGTACCCACTCGACCCTGATGGCACAGATAGGATGCACGTTAGAGTGACACATCTCAGGTAAGTGGGGCTGTGAGGAGCCCAAAGGGCCAACGGGAGGGGAGTGCCATGTGGTGGCATGGGCTGTGAAGCTACCGCACTTGTCCTCCTTCCCTGATGTTCCCTCCCGTGTCTCAGTCCGTCCTCACTGCTCTGGCTGTACAGGAAGTGCAAGTGTGCACGTCAAGAGGAACTGAAATCTACACTATCCCTTTAACACCGTCTGGGAGCACAGGCTGTCCCCTGCTTCTGCAGACTTAAAAATAGGGTCCAGGTGGCTGGCTGAGCAAGGAGGCCTGCCGGGCAGCTGAAGGAGAGGGGCCCAGAGGCTGCATTCCTGGGGAGATTGTAAGGAGACTCCTGAACTTGAGACTGACAAAGTGACCTTGGCTAGCCACTTGGTCATTCCACATTTCAGACCGCCCTGCCTCTAAAACGGGGCTAACCTCTTGCCCTCCCTCAGAGTTCTTATGAGGGTTACATGAAATAGTTCATCTGAAAAGGCAAATTCAATCCCATGCCCTTAGCAGGCACTCTTGATATATTTGTTATTTAATCTATTCATAGTAAAAAATCAGTGACCAGAATTTAGATGCGTAGCTTTCACTAGGGACAATTTATAGTTTTCCAAATTCCCAACTGCCTCATGATTCAGGTCACTCTGACAATGATTAGTCTGAGTGCTGCAGTCATAGTCTCTGTGGAGATCTGTTACAGACAGGCTGCTATCTGTAACCTAAAGTGCCCGTTATATGGGCCTTCAAAATACAAGTTCCCTTTGACGGGTCCGTTTTCCCTGGGAAGCTGGGTGGTTTTAGCTCTGTGGCAGAAAGCAGGGTGCTGCTGGGGGAACAGCAACACTGAGGTGATGGGCGAGAGGATTTGGAATGGGAAGGCGAGAAAGGAGCACGTCCCAGATCTCATGTTTGCTTTATGTACACCTGGTTATAAAAGCACATGCGTAAAATGTGGGAAATTTGGAAACGTATTGGAAAATAGAGGTAAGAGAAAAATGATTTATCCATATGCTATCTCCCAATGCCAATGTTAACAGCATTGATAGTGTATTCCCTTTCAGTCTTGTTTCTTTTATTATACGGCAATTATATTGTACACACATTTTTCATTGTAGTTTTTTCTAATGTTTATTTATTTCTGAGAGAGAAAGAGAGCGTAAGCACGCTCGGGGACAGAGAATCTGAAGTGGGCTCTGTGATCACAGCAGAAAGCCCCATGGGAGACTCGAACTCCCCAACCGCGAGATCATGATCTGAGCTGACGTCGGATGCTTAACCGACGGAGTCCCCCAGGCACCCCTACATTGCAGTTTTTAATATAATGTTTTAATGTAAGAATTTACCCTTGTAAATTTGTATTTGCTAATACAATGTATACACTACTTTAAAGGCCTCATCATAATCTATTAAGTTGAATATGCCCTAATTTTCTTCCACTGTTCTGCTGTTGGACATTTAGATTACTTCTGTTTTTGTATTACAAATAATTCAGCACACCTCATTTTTGTGCAGTATTCAAAAATGAAATGATGGGGTTCAGGGGCTTGGACATACTAAAGGCTCTTGATACGTGTCGGTAAAAGATAATGCCCATTTCGATTCCACCAGCAATGGATAAGGGTGCCTTTCTCAGTCTACCATCATCAACACTGAGTAGAATGGTGAAAAAAAAATCACTAATTTAATGAGGAAAACAAAACTACTTGAAGCATAAAATCTCTACCCCCTTGCATTCTAGCAAAGTTCAATATTTTCCAAATATTTGCTCCCTTGTGAATGTCTTTATCATACGATGAGAATTTTTAATATTACTGTATCTTCCTCAGGGATATTGCAAATCCACTGGGGTATCTCTCAAACATACTGTGGAGTTTATACCAAAAGGTCAGTAATGCTAGTTTATGAATCATGTGGACTGTGTGACGGCCCAAGGAATAAATGATCAGATAGAAGTAAAGGATATTCAGCTCCAAGTGAAAAGAAACGAAGCCTTAAGTTGTCTCAGAAAAAAACAAAGCAAATGACACAAGCATAATGAGGAGATGTGTTTTGATTTCGATTCCAAGGATAATTTTTTTTCTCACTCCCTGACAACAATCTCCCAAATTGGTCTGTGTTAAAGATAATAGCACAAAGTGACAAAAATCAGAGAGAACAATTTTTATAATGAAGCAAAGAACTAGGAAGCCAATTTGTTCCCAAGGAAAATAGGAGTGTTGTTCTTGAATCAATTTGACCGCAAATGACAGTGGCTGATAAGCAAGGTCTGGGCTCATTCTGAAAGTTTTGTTTCCTGTAGAAGTTCTTAAAATGCAACTACTATTACATCCTTATTTTTAGTGTTTGGATAAATCTATACAAGAAGTTGTTGAGAAGATCAATTTACATATATATATATATATATATATATGACAGAGGGAATGATTCAGTAGTATCCGATTGGCTACATAATCTCTAAAATAAGTAATCCATCATTCATTCTATAATAAATTCATCTAAGGTTTGTTAATTTCCCAAAGTTAAAAATTCTAAAGTGACAATAAAAATATATTTTAATGCAAAACTTATGAAGCAAAAGAACGGATGATGAACTAACCAGCATCATAATTATAGCAATGACCATTAAAAGGGAATTTTCATTTAAAATTGAAATATTTTTACTGTAATAAATAACCAAACAGAACACTAGGACATGAGACAAAAAAGAAGAAAGGTGAATTTACAGATTCTACTATTTTTACAGAGACTAGACATGATTTGGGTCCTCCCTGATGAACCCTACATTTCTAATCCAAATCACTCATTTAGAACTACACCAGAGACAGGCTCAGGTGCCTGATAGTCATTTATTTCTGATGCAATTTGTTAATTTTTTTGCATAAATGTCTACCCTCGACTCTTAGCCCCTTAATTTTTTGTGGACCAGAATTCTTATCATTATAGTCATTCATGGCTCCATATGCATATGGTATAGCCACTGGATAAACAGCTTGAAATTAAACCAATGCAACAAAAATGAGATTAATTTACATAGGAAGGGAAAAAGCACATCATGGCCAGTGGGCAGTGAAAAATGGGTCTAAATGCGGCCTCACCAAAGTGCTCACCTCTGCAATGTCACAGAGCTATCAACCATTTCACTGAGATTTCACACACACACACACACACACACACACACACACGCACGCACGCACGGAATGTGTTCTTCATAGATTTTGACATATACAGTGGTTTTAAATCTCACTGCTTGACTGTGAATCTACTGGAAGAATATCCAAAATAAAACAAATCACTTCTAGACCAAGAGGTGAACTTCAGATTGCCCCAGGAGTAGAGGAACCAATGAACAACATGGAGGGAGGCACAGTGCCCACGATGCCATCCCCCAGCATGACACCAGCTTTTGCCAGGTAAAATCTGTATTTAGTCTCCGTAATCTCTTGTAAACTATTTTTTTTTTCCTGTTTCAAGAAACTGGACAGGCTTTAAAAGCTGTTACTAGTCAGAAATTTTTCAGACATGATTCAAGTCACAGTGGCCCTTAAATGCTTCACATGATGAATTTAGCTGTGTCTGTTGTGTGGCAATGAGGAGTTACACAGCTTGTTAGTACATCAGAAAAATAAACTCTTCTGGGGCGCCTGGGTGGCGCAGTCGGTTAAGCGTCCGACTTCAGCCAGGTCACGATCTCGCGGTCCGTGAGTTCGAGCCCCGCGTCAGGCTCTGGGCTGATGGCTCAGAGCCTGGAGCCTGTTTCCGATTCTGTGTCTCCCTCTCTCTCTGCCCCTCCCCCGTTCATGCTCTGTCTCTCTCTGTCCCAAAAATAAATAAACGTTGAAAAAAAAAATTAAAAAAAAAAAAAAAAAGAAAAATAAACTCTTCTGAGGCATCCTTCAAAATGTAAAAAAAAAAGACTGTCAGCCCACAGGTCATACATCTGAGGTGCTTTGACCCAGGCATACTTCTCTACCACATTGGGCCTTAGAGAAATTTCTAGAAGCAAAAACCTGCCACATGCATCACGGATTTTTTCCCTAAACAAATTCCTACGATGAACTTGAAGAAAACAGGGAACAAGCTCCACTTTTTCATCTCCTTTGATTTCAGACAATATTATTACAATCCTAAGACTCCCAGAAATGTCCCCACATGACATTACACAAGATTAAAACAGAAAGATTCCCAACTTCTCCTCAGGATCCTCTTTCTGCCAACTTTGATTAAACAAGTGTGGGTGTGTTCTATCTGTGCTAGACGCACTGAATGTGGATGACTTCTCAGGAATCCCCACCCTTCTTTAAAAAACTAATGGAACAAATTTACATTAGTTTTTTGGATATCTTTCAAGGTATCCCTTCTACAAATGGTTCTTTATTTTCTGGTGTCCTTTTGAGACTCAGGGAGTTGTCACGCGATGTTGACACGAAAATGATGCAAGATTCAGGTCAATGGGGTCACCTGAGCCTCCTGCCTCCTCTTTAGGTGGCTCGAAATATAAAATGGAAATTTAAACTATAGTCTTATAAACCATTTGCTGCCCCATTTATGGTTCATTTTTCAATATCTGACTATTTCTTGAGACAATCTAGTATAAATGAAACAGCACAGCATTCAATCGGCAGACTGGCTCTCAAGGCAAGGTTCTTCCATTTATCAGTGATATGATCCCGAGGCAGTATAGAACTCACTTAACATCACTACTGTTTGAGGAAAGCAATGTGCCATTCGATTGGAACTGGTAACAGACCCATACACACGACTTGGGGTGGATGTGGGGTTGAAAGGCTGTGATTGCAGGTTTTATTGCTATTAGCTGTTGAGTAAAGGCGGCGATTTTTCTGATCCACCAAGAAGAGGAAAAGAGAAAAATTGAAAAGAAACAAGATCGTGCAAAAGCTAGTATTTCCTGCTGTGTGGAGATGAATACATGAAGAATAGTACGGAATAGCGTATTTTGATGACTGCTAGAGTCTCAATGCTTTGAATTTCAATGATGCCACAACCTCTTGGGGATCAAACCCGAATTCTTCACCTAAACCGACCTAAATTCTACATGCCCTGCAAGAGGGCTCTGTCCCGGGCCCTCCGCACACCTTGTGGGATCTTTTTGGCTCATGGCACACCCTGTCCAAGAGTGCCCTGTGATGCCTCTTCCCAACCTGAGTACCATCTGGGGTCCCCCTGTTTTCCAGAAAAAGAATGCCCCAACACTCTCTGGATCCCTTCTCTTTAAAATTCCTGAAGTCTCACCTGTACCATGCATTTGGCTGCTTTGGAACATTGTCCTGTTCTGTTACTCAACCCACAGAGATGTGCGTGTCTCCTACATGCCGGGCTCTGGTACTCCAAATGGAGTTGAAGGTATTGGCCACAGACTAGGCTGGTCACGAACACGGGTGCGGCACTGTGGTGCCGTGGCAGGTGTTTGAGCCCAATGCTGTGTGACACCCGCCCAGATACACAGTTGTGCTATCCGGCCACACCACACTCTTCTACTCCTTATTGCTATCACCTCCTGGCCTGCTAGTTCCTCCTCTTTGCTCAATGAGATTGTGTCACCTGGGTCACCATCATGCTTCTGCCACCAACCTGGTCACTTTGGAATCCATATGCACCTGCCTTCTAGTCCCGTGGCTTCCTCAGCTAGACCTCAACCTCCTATGCCCACGTTCACCTCCCGACGGATCCACTTCAGAGACCACTAATTCAAACATCTTTTCCGGCACACAAAATTTTCTCTGCTAAATACCCCCACGGTCACAGTTCTTCAACTTTACCAGGGACTTCTAGCTGACTGACCTCTTCGTTCTCTTCCCACCATTTACAGCTCCTTTCTGACTTTCCTTCCTTCACCATCCAGATTAGTCTATCGTTTTAATTTCTACATTTTAAATATCTTGAACTCCGTATCCTTGCATCTGTCCCAAAGTTCTGAAACGCGCACCCCCCCCCCGCCCCCCCGCCACCAATCCAGGAAGAGCCCGGCCGTCTACTTTCCCCGTGTCTACATATGTGAGGTTGAGCACGGCTGGAGCAAAACACACAATGATCCCGTTGGTTGGAAGTACACAAATCAATGATTAGAACCCAGCTCCAAAGCCTGGGTCTCCAACTTCTGTTGCACATAATCTCTTCCGACAGGCAACTCTCTTGTTATCAGCACTTGACCTTAACCCAACTTTACCGAGAAAGGGAAGGCACAGGATGTACCTCTTTGCATCATCCACTCTCAATCGTAGGCTCACATACAACTAAAGTCTCCTCCTTCTCTTTGTTGCCACAGAGCTTCTCCTCCTCCTACCAAGGAGCTGCTATATGGAGACTCGGATGGATTCCTTGCTCTGAAAGTCATACGCAGAACCTGGGCAGCACCCCACCCTGGGTAATGAGTGCTCAACAAACCCCATTTGCATTCAGTTGGTATCTCTGGTATCTACAGCTCAGAGACAGATTCCCTGGGGATCGATCCCAAGGGTGCTTGGCAGTCATCCGCAGTAACTAGCTTTACGGGAAAATGCTGGGACTTGATACGTTAAAGGATGGAAGTGAACAAACGAAGCAGGAAGGAAGAAGGAAAAGATGAGGGGGGCAGGGGCTCCTGTGTGTGTTCTTGGGACGGGCCAGACCCCATCTTGCTCACGGCGGGAGGCATTATGAAGGACGCAATGAATACGAATGTGCCTTGCAGATGCTGGGATCAGCAAAGATTTAAGAATTCCAAAGGACAAACGCCAGACCCTGGCTCATCAGGCTTACCGGTTTCCAAATACTCAATGTATCAAACAAATGCTCTGCCGGTCACTGAGGGAAGAATAAAAATACGTGTCCCCGTGAGACTCCACGCTAGCCATTTCCCTCACGTGGAGACCATCATCCCCACCCCACTTTCACGTTAGCATTGCTTTTTCATCTTTTACCATCCTGCCCTTATTTCTTGTTTCCTGGGAAGCTTTCTCCAAACCCAGCTCTAGCTGGCGGCCCCGTGCTCTGTGCCCCCGCGGCCGAAGGGGTGACTGGTCGGGCCGGACAAGAAGCGTCGCCCTCCCTCGTTCTCTCTGTGAAGGGCGCGTGGTGTCCCGTGCACCTGGGCCATCTCTCGACTGCACGCGGTCAGGACTCCCGTCCTCCCAGCCGGCCTCTGCTGCTCCCACCCGGCTGAAGGAAGACGGGGCCACCAGCGGGCCCCTGACGAGCCCACTCGGCCACTCACCTGGCCTGCTGGCAGACGCAGCAGATCCACACCTTCTCGTGCTTCTGGTAGGAGCAGCAGCTCTTGCAGACGTTGAACTGACAGTCGGCACACCGGCGCTTGGTGTTGACCAGGAAGGTGAAGGGCGAGCAGCAGCGCATGCAGCAGTGGTCCACGAACTTCTGGTGCTTCGAGAGGATGCTGCACTTGTTGCCTTCCTCGGCCAGCTTCTGCTTCATCTCGCTGGGCCAGCAGGTGGGGGGGGGGGGGAGAAGAGAAACAGCGCATCCGGTCAGGACGCTCTCTCCGTAAAGCACCCCCCGCCCCGGGACCCCCCACGGGCCGCGCCGCCCTGGACGACCTGCCCTCCAAACGACAAACTCCAAGAGACCAACTGCTTGACGCGATATCCAGAGAGGAGCCCTACTGGTGGATTAATTCTTGCGCACTTCTGCGAGTCGCATTTTCTACGAGAAAGCCCAAGAGCCTCATTACTTCTATTTCAGACAATAGGTTGAGATACAAATTATCATAAAACTAAGCACATCCTTGAAAAATAAAACCTTTCACTTAATTAATGCCTTTCTAAAGGAGCAGGAGATCATCCATGCTAAAACATTAATTCTCACAACAGCCCTGCTGGGAATACGATAAATGCAGCCCCGGTCCTCTTTAACCTCCCCTGAAACTAACGCACCCAGGGATTTTAAAAGCTTTCAAATCGATGTAAGTCAATAAAGCTTCCCCGGGTGATGGGCAAATCCCAAGCACTGCTGATTCAGAACTGGATCAAAGACAATCCTTTCTTCCAAAGAGCTCACGGTCATACTGGGCACACGGCCAGCCGTATGAATGCAAAACACCATGCTGCCTGCCTTTCTGTCTACACTCAGGGAGAAGGAAAGAGAAGCTCGGACAGGCAAGGATGCCCCCAAACAGGCCGAGTTACCTAAGGAAAAACTGACCGCAAGTAGCCAAGTTACTGTGACCTGGCAAATTTGAGTGGTTTTCCTGCCACAAAAGTGGATGCCCACAAACAGTAACAGCAAAGTACCTCATTTTTCCACCTTCAGTCTCTGATGGTGCAGTTCATTCCAGATAAATCTACGATGTATGTGGCAAATACTTTCTCCCGTCTTGCACTTGTCTTTTCTACATGCCATATGGTATCTTTCATCATTTAGAAGTACTTTCTTTTTCTATAAACCTCTCAGTCATACAGCCCCTGCAGTGGGTTGAATGGTGGCCCCAAAAAGGTATGTCCGTGCTCCCACCACCATAGCCTGAAATGTGCCTTATTTGGGGAAAAGGGTGATGTAATCAAGTGAACAGTCTTGAGGTGTGGTCATCCTGGATTACCCTGGTGGGCCCCGAATCCAATGAGAAGTGTCTTTATAGGAGACACACAATGGAGAAGACAATGAGAAGATGGGGCTCAAGTCCTCAACCGTCTTGGCCGGTAGGCTGCCTCCCCAGGCCCACCACCAGCCATGATGCTGTCCCATCTCTGCACATCCAGGCTTCCTCCTGACCCCTTTCTTTCCAGGGGCCTCCGTGGCCCACCTGACCAGAAGCAAATTCTCAAAATCCATGGCCTAAATGGTGAACAATGGCTGCGTGGATAGGAGTTGCCCTTGCCTGACACATTAGGGATGGGAGTAAATTAACCAGGACACAGGTAAGCAGAAAGGACAAATATTAGAATTACCTGTATTCCACTACTCAGAGCTATTTTAGGTATCTACCCTCTCTCTCCCTTCTCCTTCTTCTTCTCCCTAATCCCCTCTCTTTCTGTTGCCTCTCTCTCCCTCCCCTGCCTTCTTATTTTAAAATGGTATCATAGGGGCGCCTGGGTGGCGCAGTCGGTTAAGCGTCCGACTTCAGCCAGGTCATGATCTCGCGGTCCGTGGGTTCGAGCCCCGCATCGGGCTCTGGGCTGATGGCTCAGAGCCTGGAGCCTGCTTCCGATTCTGTGTCTCCCTCTCTCTCTGCCCCTCCCCCGTTCATGCTCTGTCTCTCTCTGTCCCAAAAATAAATAAAAACGTTGAGAAAAAAAAAATTTTTAAATGGTATTATATACACTGTTTTGATCTTGAAGCCTAGGAAATGGTCTGTTTTGTTTCGATTTTCAAGAATGCTGGCATAAAGAGGTTCACAGATTTCTCTCACGACTTTAAGACCACCGCTATATTTGTAATCATGTCTCCTTTTCTTTCCAAATATTGCTTAGTTGACCCTAAGCTTTTTGGCCTTTGATCAGTAAGTTGTGAGGTCTATTTATTTTATTAATTTAAATGAAGGACTAGCATTTGGTTGCTGGTCTATGTTGCTTATTTATTTTCCGCCGCAATAAAGTCTAGTCTCACCTTTACCACTTCTCCCTTCTACTGGTTTTGAGTTTGCTCTATTCTTTTCTTCTTTCAATTGAAGTATAATTAAAATACAATATTATGTTAGTTTCAGGTGCACAATATAGTGATTCAACAATTCTATACATTAATCACTGCTTATCATGTAAGTGTGCTCTTAATCTCCTTCACCCATTCCCCCCCCCCAACCCCCGCCCCGCCACCTTCCTTCTGGTAGCCGTCAGTTTGTTCACTATAGTTAAGAGTCTGTTTTTTGTTTCTCTTTTTTCTTTGTTTGTTTTTTAAATTCTACATATAAGTGAAATCATATGTTATTTGTTTTTCTGATTGACTTACTTCAGTCACCATTACACCTTCTAGATCCATCTATGTTGTTGCATATGGCAAGATCTCATTCTTTTTTATGGCTGAGTAATATTCCATTGTATGTAAATACCACATCTTCTTTATCCATTCATCTATCAATGGACACTTGGGCTGCTTCCATATCTTGGCTATTATAAATAATGCTGCAACAAACACAAGGGGGCGTGTATCTTTTCAAATTAGTGTTTTTGTTTTCTTTGGGTAAATACTCAGTAGTGGGATTACTGAGACATAGGGTATTTCTATTTGTAGGTTTTTGAGGAAGCTCTTTACTGTTTTCAACAGTGGCTGCTCCAGTTTGCAATTCCATCAACAGTGTACGAGGGTTCCTTTCTCTGCACATCCTCACTAACACTTGTTATTTCTTGTCTTTTTGATTCCAGCCATTTTGACAGGTGTAAGGTGATATCTCATGGTTTTGATTTGCATTTTCTTGATGATTACTGATGTTGAGCATCCTTTCGTGTGTCTGTTGGCCATGTGTATGCCTTCTTTGAAAAAGTGTCTATTCAGGTTTCTGCCCATTTTTATGGGCAGAAATAGATTTTGTATTATTTGTTTTGGGGAGTGTGTTGTTAACTTCTATCTGTATTTTGGATATTAACCCTTTGTTGGACATATCTATCATTTGTTAATATCTTCTCTCAATTCAGTAGGTTGCCTTTTTGTTTTATTGATGACTTCCTTTGCTATGCAGAAGTTTTTTTTATTTTGGTGTAGTCCCGATAGTTTAATTTTGCTTTTGGTTCCATTGCCTTAGGAGACATATCTAGAAAAATGTTTCTATGGCCAATATCAAAGAAATTATTGCCTGTGGTCTCTTCTAAGAATTTTATGATTTCAGGTCTCACATTTAGATCTTTAATCCATTTCGAGTTTATGTTTGTATACAGCATAAGAAAATGGTACAGTTTCATTCTTTTGCATGTAGCTGTCCAGTTTTCTCAGCTTCATTTATTAAAGATACTGTCTTTTCTGCATTGCATATTCTTACCTCTTTTGTTGTAGATTAATTGACCATATAAGTGTGGGCTCATTTCTGGACTTTCTATTCTGTTCCACTGATCTATGGGTCTATTTTTGTGCCAGTACCCTACTATTTTGATTATTACAGCTTTGTCTTGAAATCTGCGATTGTGATACCCCTAGCTTTACAAGACAAGACTGCTCTGGCTATTTTGGGGTCTTTGGGGGTTCCATACAAATTTTGGGAGTATGTGTTCCAGTTCTGTGAAAAATGTTGTTGGTATTTTGATAGGAATTGCATTAGACCTATAGATTTCTTTGGGTAGTATGGATATTTTAGCAATATTGATTCTTCCAATCCATGAGCATGGAATATTTTTGCATTTGTGTTGCCTTCAACATCTTTCATCAATGTTTTGTAGTTCTCACCTCCTTGGTTAAGTTTATTCTCAGATATTTTATTATTTTTGGTACAATTTTAAATGGGATTGTTTCTTCTTATCCTGCTACTTCATTACTACTGTGTAGAGATGAAACAAATTTTTGTATATAATTTTGTATCCTGAGACTTTGCTGAATTCATTTATCAGGTTTTTTTTTCAGTCTTCAGGATTTTCTGTATATAGTTTTTTCCCTAACTTCTAAAAAATAAACCTTAAAAAAGTAAAACACACTTACTTTTAATAATTTAACATATTTCCAAATATATGGCTTTTGTTATTGATTTTTACCTTTACTTTTTTTTTACATTTTTATCAGAGAAGAGGGTCTGGAAGAAGTGAATTCTCTGGTACTTGTTAAGACTTGCACGATAGCCTACTACAAGCTCAATTTTTGTAAAGTCCATATGTGTTTGAAAAGAATATTTATTCTCTATCTATTGAGAATAAGACATTAAATTCTCCCATTATAATTGTGGATTTACAATTTCTCTTCAATTCTAGTTAATTTTTTATGTCATGTTTTTTAAGACTATAATGTAAGGTGCATCAAGTTTCATAAATGTTATGTACTTAATGAAATATTCCTTTTGTGATCACACACAACCCTCTTCATCCCTAATAATGCTTTTTGTCTTAAAGTCTGTCTTATATTTATAGTCTATATTAGTTATTTTGTTAATATTTTAGATTTTTTAAACTGATGGTGTGCCGGGGTATATCTTTTTATGCCTCTTCACTTTCACCATATGTATCATATTTCAGATTGGGATATTATAAGCAGAATGTAGCTGAATCTTCTTTCATACTGTATGAGAATCTCTTTTCCCATGAAAGTGTAAACCATTTATATTGAGATTACTAATACATTTGGATTTATTTCTACTGTTATATCTACTGTTAATTCTATCTAATGTTATTTGTTTCCTCTTTTTCTCCTTTTCTCCTTTCTATTACATTGATTTTCTTCATTGTCTTTGCTTTCCCAAGAATGATCTGGCATTTTATGTTCTTTGTTACTTCTTTTAGTGGTTAACATGCATATTGGGATTAACACCTACTGTTAACAGCTTTCCCCTCATCAACATCGTGTTAATTCCCTCTAATGGTCTATGTTATTATTGAGAGTGTTTTGGTTCGATCTTGATTTGTAACTGCAAAAATTATTCTTAATATTGTTCAGCCATAGTTTTAGCCACCCCCCCGTGATGCAGTCTGGGACCTGCTCTCAGACAAAAAGCCCTGAACACAGGAAATTCTGGGGCCATTTCCTTCCTCCAAGTGGCAACATCCCTCTCGTACCTCTTGGATTTGGTTGCAAATGGGGTGCTGTGCAGTAAATGGTTTTGTGTTGTGCCCAGAAAGTATACTTTTTATCTGCAAGAGGGTTGGTCCAATAGGAGATTACTCTGTCCATACCAGAGGCAGAATTCATTTACTATTTTTTAAGTTGACATTTGTATAGATTTATCCACATTTACAGATTTCTTTGTCCGTCATTGCTTCTTGCCTCTGATGTTTTCTCTCCTGTTAATTTTTTTTAATTGCTGAACTTCTTGCAATTCTTCCCACAAGGAAAACGCTAGCAATCTTCATTTGCTGCAAGTGTCTATGTCATCCTTAAAGTGGAATGATGTTTTGGGGCGCCTGGGTGGCGCAGTCGGTTGAGCGTCCAACTTCAGCCAGGTCACGATCTCGCGGTCCGTGAGTTCGAGCCCCGCGTCAGGCTCTGGGCTGATGGCTCAGAGCCTGGAGCCTGTTTCCGATTCTGTGTCTCCCTCTCTCTCTGCCCCTCCCCCGTTCATGCTCTGTCTCTCTCTGTCCCAAAAATAAATAAACGTTGAAAAAAAAAATTAAAAAAAAAAAAAAGTGGAATGATGTTTTAAATGGGTATGGAATCCTAAGTTGACAGTTCTTTTCCAAAAGCACCAGATAATATTAAAAGAATTAGTCCTTTTTTTTTCTGACATCAAAAGTTGTAATATGAAGTTTGTTAGTCTGATTATTCCTTTGTAGGAAATCTCATTTTTCTCACTGGTTACTTTTGAGAGTTTTTATTTTGTTTTTTGTTGTTGTTGTTATTGTTGCTGTTTTGTTTTGTTTTTGTCTTTGGTGTTCCATTTGGTGTTCACCATAAAGTGTCTAAAAGAGGATTTTTTTGCATTGTTCTGCTTGGAACTGTTGGTAATTTTTTTAAAGCTTTCATTCATTTTATAGTATTTTTTAAAGTTTCCTTTGAGAGAGAGGGCACATGCATGAGTTGGGGGGGGGGCAGAAAGAGAGGGAGAGAGAAAGAATCCCAAGCAGGCTCCGCACTGTCAGCATGGAGCCATGGGTTCATGACTTGAACCCATGAACCGTGAGATCATGACCTGAGCCGAAATCACAAGTCAAATGTGCAACTGATTGAGCCACCCAGGAGCCCCAAAGTGTTCACTAATTTTAAAGAATTTTCCGATTATAACTTTGAGTGTTGTCCCCTGCTCTATTTTCTCTAATCAGTCCTTCTGGAATTCTATGTCAAGCCTTCCCTGTTCTTCCATGCCTCCTAATCTTTCTGTCATCTCTTTGTATTTCTGAGATACATTCAGGACACATATTTCAGTTCTAGCTTCTAGTTTAGAAATTCTTTCTTCATTCACGTTTTCTCCATTGTTTAACTCTTTTGAAATTTTACTGACTTTAACTTTCATTTCCAGAAGTTGTATTGACTTTTTTCCCACTGAAGTTTGCCTGTCTTCTCTCTTTTGTGCAAGTCAATACGAGTTCTATTGATTTTTTTAAATCTTTTTAATTATTTTAAACATACTTCCTTTATACCCCCTTCCTGATTCTTACATTATCTTAAATTCTGAGAAGGAGTGCTAATTCCTCTACTGGATGTGTCTATTAAGTCTTACTCAGGGTGAAGTCTGCTTTCACAGTTTATCACTTTGATTGAGGTCCTCGTCAGCCAAGCTCACTCCTCCTGTGGTGCACCTGTTCTGTGCAGGTGTCATGGCAGAGCGGCTATGCACCTGCTTTCACGAGGCATCACAGAGAGCTTATTGATTCCAGACCAGGTTCATATTCACTTCTCAGCTTGGAGAATCCTGTGCCACATGAATAATAAGATTCGGATTTTCAACCCCATGTGTACTGCAGGATTGGGACTTTGAGGCTTGATTTCTTAATGGAGAGTTATTTTCTTCCACCCAGGGGTCTAGGCAAAGGTCACCTGCTTTGTAGTTCCCCTAAGCCAGTGAGTAGAAATTTCCCAGGTGCCCCCCTCGCTAAGAGTGAAACCCTCCAATGCTGAATGTTATACACGTGTCTCATTTCCGTCTGCTTGTCCTCCAAAGGCTCAAGCCACATCTCCTGCCCCCGTACAGAAATTAACACTGCAGTCACTAGCCGTCGGAGCCTGTAGCCCCTTCCTTCCCTTCTGACTAGGCTGACCACTCTGGTTTTACTTCCTTCTTTACTCCCACCCTCTGGGAGTTTCCCTTTTTACTTTTCCCCGACTTCAAAAAAAATTCAGATATACTCCACATGCCATAACATTGACCCTATTAAACGGTTTGAGTGGTTTTTAGTACATTCATAAAGGTGCGTAACCATCAGTACTATCTAATTCCAGAACATTTTCCTCATCCTCGAAAGAAACCCCATACCAATCAAACAGCCACTCCCCACTGTTGGCCTCCCCACCCAGCCCCTGCCAACCACTCGTCTACTTTCTGTTTCTATGGATTTGCCTATTCTGGACATTTCATACACGTGGAATCATTCCATATGTGGTCTTTTGTGTCTGGCTGCTTTCTTTGCACATGTTCAAGGTTCATTTATATTGTAGCATGTATCAGCACTTCATTCCTTTTTACTGCCAAAGAATATTCCATTTGTGGATGCACCATATTTTATTTACCCGTTCATACAACTGATGGTCACCTGGGCGGTTTCTACCTTTTGGCTATTACAAACAATGCTGCTGTGAACATTCATGTGCGAGTTTTTGTGTGAATCCATATTTGGAATGCCAGGGGTGGAATTGCTGGGTCGTATAGTAATGCTATGTTGAAGCCTCTAAGACAGCGGCCTCTCTTCCAAATCACTACATCATTTTACATCGCCACCAGCAATACATGAGGGTTCCAGTTTCTCCACATTCTCACCGACGCTTGCTATTATCTGTCTTTTTAATTATAGCCATCCTAGGGACAGTGAGGTGGTATCATATTGAGGTTTCCATTGCATTTTCCTAATGACGGATAACGTGGAACGCTTTTTCATGTACTTGTTGGCCAGTGGTACATCTTCTTTGGAGAAAAGTTTATTCAAACCTTTTGCCCTCTTTAACGTTAGACTATTGGGGCAGCACCTGGGTAGCTGTTGGTTGAGCATCTGATTCTCGGTTTCGGCTCAGGTCATGATCTCATGGTTCATGAGTTGAGCCCAGCGTCGGACTCTGGGCTGACAGTGTGGAGCCAGACGCTTGGGATTCTCTCTCTCTCTCTCTCTCTCTCTCTCTCTCTCTCTCTCCCCCTCTCTCTCTGCCCTTCCCCTGCTTGCACTCTCTGTCTCTCTCAAAAATAAATAAAACAAAAATAAATAACCCTTAAAAAATAAATTAATTAAAACAAAAGAAGATAAATTTATTTGGCTTGTTTTGTTGCTGTTTATAAGAGTTTTTTTTTTATGTATTCTGGACATAAGTCCCTTACCAGACACATGATTTGCAAATATCTTCTCTTTCTCATATTAAATCTTGTATTTTATTAGTGTTTTTTGGACAAAGAAGGATTGCACTAGCTTATCCTACCTTGCTACTAGAGCTGGAAATTTATGTACAGTTTTATAACCTCATTTTTCACTTAACAGCAATGTATCATAAACATCTTTCCATAACAACTCAGGAGTGTTTGCAGGACAATTTTCAGGTGTCCTGAGCTGGCTTAAACACCTGCCAGGATATGAGCAGGACTAACTGGTCTGCATAACAGTGCCCAATACTTATTTGTTGCTTAAGTACTGGGGAGATGGGGGAGGCTGAATCCAGAACTAGAAGGGGATGCTACATCAGGCCAGCTGATCAGTTATACTTGGCTGGCCAAAGTATTTACAGGGAAACAAGTAGAGGTTTTTTGGGGTTTTTTCCCTTAAGGCATGAGGATGTTGTTCTCTAGGCTCTCAGATTTAGAGCAGAAGCTAAGTCATTGACAGCTCTGACATCTGTAAACAACACAAGAACAGTCTCAGCAATTGACCAGCTTCTATTGATATTTCAGAGACACTAAATTAAATGGGATGAAACATCCAGGAAGGAAACTCTTTGGGGATCAAAAGAGCTCTGTGAAGTCAATCCACAGGATCACTTGAGCTTGATGAGTTTTGTTTCCTGATACACAGGGTTGCAAACTCCAATGGCATTTTAAAAGTGAGTATCTAATAAGAAAACTGTACCAAACCCTCCAGAATTTGTTCTAAGCAAATGGAGTGTCTTGAACCAGAGGCTGAGTGGAGGAGTAGCATGCCCTTTTCTGGAACCATCTCTCATTTATCGCATTCTATGCCCTGTAGTACCTCAAGGAGAAAGACATCGAACAGAATTATATAGGAGAACTTGTAGCAGCTGGTTGCAGAATCAACCAAGAATCATGCAAGACCAGGTACCTGCTTTGACATGTCCTGGGAAGCACCAGGCCCCAAATGGTCAGCTGTGTGGGAAAGAGGGATGGGTCAGAAGCTAGAGGGCGTAGCTGAGCTCAGCCACTTACCAACAGCCCCATCCTTTTTGAGTGGCAGTAACAATTTCTACTTTCTAGAGTTGCCTCAAGATTTTAAATGAGCAAAGCAACAATAAGCAAATACTAGTTATTCATTTGGATTAGCAAGAAACCCAGTGGTCTGAGTTATCTGTAACATTGAGTCACCTCGTTTGTATGTCAGGAAGGTTTTTGTGCTCATATCTGGACAAGAATGCTCAGTACTCACTTGTTGCTCGAGTACAGGGAACAGTGGGTGTGAAGTGACATCTCGTGGTTTTGAGTTGCCTGTTCCAAATGACTAAGGACGTTGACCGTGGTTAGTCTGGTTTTTAGCAATGGCATCCAACATCTGGTCTAGCTCCCTCCCAACTACAATGGACATCTGAAAAGCTTATCAACATTTTGTAGTTTCTCTGTCCACTGCCACGCCAACTCTGATTGGTTGGTAGATGGTGAAGCACCATGTGTTGAGAGGAGGCACACAGGCTCAATGGAGCTAGAGAGTCATGATAAGTTAGCCGTGTCTGTCACAGGTGTAGCAGGGAGAAGGGATGGCATATGTCACTTGCTTTCTATCAAAGAGACAGAGTTCCGATCCATAGCTATGAGCTGTCACTTCATGGTCACAGACACTATTGCTTAGCTTGCCAATTATTCACTCAATTCACACTTACTGAGCACCTACAATCCAGGCACTAGGAATAGAAAGAAAACAAGACATTGTGCCTCACTTCATGAAACACGTCCTGTAAAAATTGGCACACGTCACATACCGTCATTTCTATAAAAGAGAAATAATAGCACACCTAGTATATAAAAACAGTTGCCTTAGTCCCCTCTCCCAGGTATTCGCTGTTGGAACTATGCCTCTTTCTTGCTTTTTCATGGCCTCCTCCAGGTAGCAAAGAGGGCTGGAAGCCTGGAAACTACATTTCCTAGACCCTCTTGCCTGCTGGTGTTGGTTGGACTCTGCCAATGGGAGGCATTTGTGTGAGACCGGAAGGTGGGAGGGAGACGCCATTTTTCTGTGTTATGTTACAGTAGACGCAGGTGACCGTCGGTGAATGTGGCTCCTTGGTCTCCTTTTTGCAGTGGGGGCTCCTTCAGCAGCAAGGTGACAGCAGCAGTGGCTCCATCAAGTGCAGGCCTGCGGGATCTGAGCTGCACTTTTTTTTTTTCTCCACCCAGCCCCCCAGGCAGAAGCAGTGCCTATGGTGACTGATCTCTGGGGAACATCGCTTTCTTCCTGTTGCTCTACGATCTCTTCCAATACTTTTGTAGCCAATTCCTGAATTTAAAAGCCTCTGTATGAAATATTAAGAGGGCTTCTGTTTTGATGGGACCCTCGCTGACACATCTTCAGACAGTGGAAGTCGCACACTGTCATATCCAGAGAGTTTTTTGAAGTCCCCCTTCCATCTGCCCTTCTTGACATCGGCTCTCTTGACCACCCTGCTCTCTGGCTACGGATCTCCTCTCCAGATTAATTCACGTTTCATTACGTCTTCCTCAGAGGCTGTTCCTTTTGCGTCATCTTCTTCTACATTCCCCCTTTGAGAAATGGAGCCCCATGTGCATCACAGATGACGCTCGTGTGCTGGTAGTTCTCACACGTTTGGTCCCCTCTGGTCTCCTAGGCTTCAGATTAGGGTTTGGAGCAGCCAAGATCTCCAGGTTGTCACCTTAGGGGAGACTGAACTCCGACTCTCTGAAATTATAGTTGTTACTTCCATCCCCAGATATCTCCCCAAAGAGCACTAACTTCTATCCCAAGGCCCCTCTGGAATCCTCAGAGCCATCCCCGACTCTTCCTTACTTTTGTTTGTAATTGCACACCAAATCCTATCCATTTTGCCACTACAATACCCCTTAAACGCACTTCCCCTTAGCTTGGGCCCTCAGCCTCAGCAGCCCGCACGGCCGCGTCAGACTCTATCTCCTCCAAGCCCCCTGCAACAATACATAGTGACCAGCCCCGAAAACACACGTGGCTGCCCTTCACCACTACTTAGAGAGGCGTGATGATGACTTCCGACCATATGGCACTCCCTTGGGCTGCAAAGACCAGTCTGTCCCTAGGCCGGCTTGTGCTCTCTCCCCCACGTGTGGTGTCTTCCCCCGCTACCTTCCTGGCACACTTCTTTTCCTTCCAGACGCACTTCAGGTGTCGCCTTCCCTCCTGCGTTTCCAGTTCTGACAGGCATGACTAGCACTTTGTGCCTCACTCTCTCAGGGCACTCACCACGCTGGATTTTAATCATTTGTTCATGTCCCTTCTACAGGACAATGAGTTCCTCAGAGAGGAGGGCACTGGTGGCTTCCTTTCTCCCCGGCACGGAAGGCCTGGCCTGGATTGCGTGTTTCGGCGTGTATTTTTTCTCTCCAAGCAAGTTCTGCCACCGGGCTGGAGATTACAGTCAAACAAGAGCACTGGCCAGGTGAATATAAAAACCTCCGGACAATCAATTGCTTAGGCTTCCACCATTATGGAGAACCCGTATACAAAACAACCAAACACCTGACCAACTCTTACTCTGCATCTGTGAATTCTGATTATGCAGGTCAAGACGTTCTGCTTTCTGCTGCTTACAATTCACCAAAGAGAAAGCACCAGAGGAAAGTTAAAAGAACGCAAAACACATATAATGAGGGAACGGATAGGATTCTTCTTTTTTATTTCTGAATAAGAGAGAGTATTTCAGTATCTGGAAGGTTCTTCCTCATCATTCAAATATATGCAAATAAAAGTTTCTCTGTGGTTGAGCACAGGCCCGCTTCTGGAGCTAGTCAAAGCTGCAGGCCATCGCATCCACAGAAACAGACACTTTGTCTTTAGAGAATTTTCTTCTTGCGGTTCAGCTAGTTGATATAGATCTGACCTTGAGCAAGAAAACTCTCCCATGAGAAGTGGAACTGTCATCACTCTCCAGGCTGTTGTGAATGAAACAGAAATGTTCCAGGCTTCATTCTCTCTCATTTACCTGGGCTGGACACAGGCTCAGAAAATCTCTACATTGCAGACCATCACACGTATTCTAACATTTAATGCATCGTGCACTGTATGTGAACACCTATTTCAATTCTATGAATATTTGATTTCTCCATCTAGAAGAAGTCACTGTTTAGGTCAGCTTGCATAGAGATGCCAAATTTCACTGGTGATGTGGCATAGATGTTAAGGCACTTACCCCCCTACTGCTCATTCACAGCTGAGTCTCCTGACCTGGGTCTCCCCTTTCATACTACATAGTGAACTACCTTCTCCAAATCTGAATACAAAAAGGAAACTATTGGAAAACTTACAGAAACATTTTGTAAAGCCTCTTACAATATTATATTTCTTAGACCCAAATGTAAGACAGGAAGCCATCAAAATCCTAGAGGAGAGAACAGGCAAAAACCTCTTTGACCTCGGCTGCAAGAACTTTTTACTTGACATATCTCCAGAGGCAAGGGAAACAAGAGCAAAAATGAACTACTAGCACTTTATCAAGATAAAAAGCTTCTGCACGGCGAAGGAAACCATCAGCAAAACTGAAAGGTAACCTATAGAATGTGAGACGATATTTGCAAATGACATACCAGACAAAGGGTTAGTATCTAAAATCTATAAAGAACTTATCAAACTCAACACTCAAAAAACAAATAATCCAGTGAAGAAATGAGCAAAAGACATGAATAGACACTTCTCCAAAGAAGACATCTAGATGGCTAACAGACACATGAAAAGATGCTCAATATCAGTCATCATCAGGGAAACACAAATCAAAACCACAATGAGATACCACCTCACACCTGTCAGAATGGCAAACATTAACAATTCAGGCAACAACAGATGTTGGCGAGGATGCGGAGAAAGAGGATCTCTTTTGCACTGTTGGTGGCAATGAAAACTGGTGCAGCCACTCTGGAAAACAGTGTGGAGGTTCCTCAAAAAATTAAAATGAACCACCCAACAACCCATCAATTACGTTACTAGGTATTTACCCAAAGGATACAAAAATGCTGATTTGAAGGGGTACATGCACCCCAATGTTTATAACAGTGCTATTGACAATAGCTGAGGTATGGAAAGAGCCCAAATGTCCATCAACTGATGAATGGATAAAGATGTGGTACACACACACACACACACACACACACACACACACGCAGTGGAATATTACTCAGCAACGAAAAAGAATGAAATCTTGCCATCTGCAACAATGTGGATGAACTAGACTGTATTGTGCTAATAATAAGCAAAGTAAGTCAGTCAGAGAAAGACAAGTATCATATGGTTTCACTCAGATGTGGAATTTAAGGAATGAAACACACGAACACAGGGGAAGGGAAGCAAAAATAAGATAAAAACATAGAGGGAGACAAACCAAAGAGACTCAAATACAGAGAACAAACAGGGTGCTGGAGGGGAGGTGGATGGGGGAATGGGCTAAATGGGTGATGGGCATTAAGGAGGGCACTTGTTGGGATGAGCACCGTGTGTTATATGTTAGTGAGGAATCACTAAATTCTATTCCTGAAATCACGATTACACTATATGTTACCTAACTTGGACTTAAATTAAAAAAATAAGATAAATATTATATTTCTTTGACATCTCCCATCCCAGAGCAAAAGGGAAGTCAAGACTTCCTTTCTTCAGTCACGCTTCCATAAAAGGAATGGCAATCACCTTTGCGAAATGCCTGCTACGTGTGAGGCCTTTGGCAGAACTGATCCCTCCAAAACGTTTTTGAGGCAGAGAAGGAGGGGCCTCCACACTTCACTCAGGCTGCTTTCTAGAGGGTGCTGGCAGGTGCCGTGTTCTGTACTTGAATGATGAGCAACCCGTGGACATGAGTGGAATCCTTTGCTTGCAGGGCATCTAGAAGCGTGGCTTGCTCACGTGAGCACTTGATGACAATGTGATGGTTACGATGGTGTCAGAGAGGATGTGTGCAGCCGGGTGTAGACCATGTACAAGTACCAAAACTGCAAATCAGAAAAATCAGAGCGGCCCCGGGAAAGTAATTATTCTACATATAAAGTATATTATTTGATGTATTCCCAGCTTTTCCTGGATGCCTTTACCATACCTGCAACTGACACTCCACATCCAGAATGTGTGTGCTCAAGGAAAACCTTATTTTCTGGTACAACCCTTCTCATCCCACAGGTAGGTAAATAGGTGCAAACTAACACGTGCAAGGTCCCATAGCTGGTCACCTGTCTGCTCGTGTCATTAATAACCACCCTTCACTTGAAATTTAAGCACTGCCTGGTGGGACTGGTCACAAAACAGTTCGCCTTGGACCAAAGGCAACACCGGTTCAGAAAATTCAAAAGGTAGGGCGCCTGGGTGGCTCAGCTGGCTAAGCATCTCACTTCGGCTCAGGTCATGATCTCATGGTTGGTGAGTTCAAACCCCACGTTGGGCTCTGTGCTGACAACTCGGAGCCTGGAGCCTGCTTTGGATTCTGGGTCTCCCCCTTTCTCTGCCCCTCCTCTGCTCGTGCTCGTTCTCTTTTTCTCTCAGAAATAAATAAATGTTAAGAAAAAAAAAGAAAATTCAAAAGGTATAGGTAAAGAAGTACAAATTCTGTTTTTAGAAATAAACTCAATTGAATAACTTAAACAGGTATAACTGTTGAAACTATCATGTCTCTAAAAGTTAAGTAATACTAGGTAAGGATAAATTGGTATTAAACACAATTAAATATATGGATTCAAATACAAAAGGAACTTTAAAAAACATCTCAAAATATGTCAGTTCAAAACATGTCTCTATCACCTATTAGAGACACTAATTGTTGTGTTCACTAATCCCATATGAATGTTCAAAAAGGTTTTCTTGCCAAAATAGAGTATCTCTAACTAATCTGAATAATTTCTACCACTTATGCTAACTTACACTCTAAAAATATACTTTACACATGTCTCCAACAAGAAGGAAATTATTTAGTTCATTCCTCTTTATTCTTGGAAAATTCATTCTTCATTCATTCATTCATTCATTCACCCAACATGGTTAAAGCTCCCATTCTGTGTCTGGCTCTCTGCCAGGTTGTGGGGACATCAAGTAAATCATAGCTCACAGCCTTGAAGAGGAGACAATACAAAGACCAGGGAGCTACAGAATAATGTCCGAGGTGCGACGGACAAGGGTATAAATTTCCAGGCAGCAGACGGGGAGAGATGGAGTTTGCTCTCATAGAAGCTGTGGGGCTTGAGCTAGGTCTGGAAGGATGCGCAGGAGTTTGCCAGCAGGAGGATGCAGGGAGACTTCCCCCCAGCTTTACCGAGGTGTAATTAACAAAACTGCAATATATTTGTAGTGTACAACATAATATTTGTAAGTATCCATTGTGAGGGGATTCTCAACCACTGAGTTAATTAACATGTCTAACACCTCATATGTTAACCTGTATTTTATTTTATTACTTCTATTTTTGGTGAGAACACTCGCGTTCCACTCTCACAGCAAATTTCAATTATGCACTGCATTATTATCAACTACAGTCACCTGGTTGTACATTAGAGCCTCAGAGTACAACCATTAATCTTATTACTAGAAGTCTGTACCCTCTACCAATCTCTCCCTATTTCCCCGACGCTCAGCCCTTACTTTTCTATTCTCAGTTTCTACGAGTGATCTTTTTTATGATTCCACATGTAATGATACTCTGTGGTATTTGGAAGAAGGTATTGTAGGTGGGGAGGCCACCTTGCACAAAAGTGCAGGTACATACCTGAACAGAGTCTGAGAAGGAGGGAGTTGTTGGTTTGGTGTCTGGAGCAAGAAATGGAAGGAGGAGAACCAGCCAGAGGTGAGGGCTTGTGGCTGGTCCTAAAGGGCCTTGGAAGCTACGGAAAGAACGAGCATTTGTGGGGCAACGGAGTGGCTCAGTCAGTTAAGCATCCGACTCTGGATTTCAGCTCAGGTCATGATCTCACAGTTCATGGGTTCAAGCCCTGCACTGGGCCCTGCACTGACAGTGCTTGCTTGGGATTCTCTCTCCTTCTCTCTGTGCCCCTCCCCCACTCATTCTCTCTCTTCTCTCTCTCTCTCTCTCTCAAAAAAATAAACTTAAAAAAAAAAGATTTGTAAAAGTAAATAAAAAGAAGACAATGATGGTCTTCACCAAGGTGAAATCTGCTTCAAAAAGGGAACTCCTGACCCAAGAGAGTAGATTAGAAGGTGCTAGCTGACTTAGGGGAGGGAAGCTGGCTGAGACTTTTGTCACAGGGATGGTTACTGAGGCTGAGACTATAAATGAAAACCAAGGCAGTGGGACTCAAGAAGAAACTAATTTGAGAAATTTTTAAAAAGTAGGCCTCATAGAATGTTGGGATTCATAGAAGCCAAAGATGGCAAACGGGTTTCTAGCACGGATCACCAGGTGGGTGATGTGTACTGTTATTTGCGATCATTTCCTTCCTTCTTCTCATGTTATTTATCTTTTATAACCACCTTATCGATTTGGTTGTCCCTGATGTTAAAGGCATCACAGCTGGAAGTGAGCTCTTTTAGGAATCCCAGGATTGCTACACTTCCGTGGCCTGCAGGAGGCATGAATGCTGGGAAGGAAGCGGACAAAGGACTCATCCCGCCCAGGCCTGGACCAGGGAGGTGGCGGTGGGAGCAGAAGGGCTGACACGGGTGTGAGTCACGTCGTGACAAAAACATCCGAGAGGATCTGGGGCCTAGAATATCAGGATATAGGAAATGCGGGATCCAAAGACCACCACTGTCTTCAGCTTTCATGACTCACTGACAAAAGGCCCTTGCTGTGCGCATGAAGAAATCAGTCACGTTGAGGACGGGTGAGCATATGGTGAGTCTAGGTCTGGCTCACTAACTCCAAGCAATGAATAGAACACGAAGTGACCGAGTGTAGCAGGTGACAAGAAAGCACACCGGACCTCTGGGAGGATATTTCTGAGGGTGAAAGAACAAAGGCAGAGTGCTGAGGACTGGGGCACATCAATAGTCAGGGAAAAAGGGGGAAAACAGTCGTGGACGAAACTAAGACATCAGTCAGAGGGTCGGTAACGTAGTAACATAGTGGCCAAAGAAGGGGTGTCCTCGGGGAAGGGACAGAAAATGGTAATCCATACACACCTTGCTGGGCTAGGACCGACACATTTCACACGGCAAAGAGAAAGCTTCCAGTTTCAAGTTCACACAGGTCGGGGCGCCTGGGTGGCGCAGTTGGTTAAGCGTCCGACTTCAGCCAGGTCACGATCTCGCGGTTCCGGGAGTTCGAGCCCCGCGTCAGGCTCTGGGCTGATGGCTCAGAGCCTGGAGCCTGTTTCCGATTCTGTGTCTCCCTCTCTCTCTGCCTCTCCCCCGTTCATGCTCTGTCTCTCTCTGTCCCAAAAATAAATATAAAAAACATTGAAAAAAAAAATTTTAAAGTTCACACAGGTCTCAACTGTGTTAGAACTCACTGCATGAAAAATTCATGTCTTCCCGTTTGGAATTTACTCTGTTACCTGAAAGGACCATGAAAATTCACAGGAACACCCAACTCCAAACGAATGGTCACAAATTAGTGAAAGACAAATGAACAAAAAAAGCTTCGATAAGGTGATTACTCGTTAGGCTAAGTGGTGAGAAATAAAATGGATTAAAAAAACATTTTTTTTAACGTTTATTTATTTTTGAGAGAGATAGAGACAGGATGCGAGTGGGTTAGGGGCAGAGAGAGAGGCAGACACAGAATCCAAAGTAGGCTCCAGGCTCCGAGCTGTCAGCACAGAGCCTGACGCGGGGTTGGAACACACGAGCTGCGAGATCATGACCTGAGCCAAAGTTGGACGCTCAACCGACTGAGCCACCCAGGCGCCCCGAAATAAAATGGATTTTAATCTGCTAAACTAAAAACCAAATACACTCTTCCCCTCAACAACTCGCAAAACATGGCCCTATCTGGAAATTCCCAGAGTAAATAATTCCCTTGTCCAACACTACTCACATTCAGGGGAAAAGAATGGTATGTCTTTTGTCTCAGATTCTCTACCGTTTGCCAGAAAATCAACCTGATTAAGTGGAATTTGGAAATTATGCACGTATCTTCATCAGCAAAACTTCTGGTGGTTAAGTATTCAAACAAAAGGAGCAGAGATGCAAATATGTATAGAAGATATCCAAAAGAACACAGTCATTAGTCTGTAGGGTTAGGTTTGAGAACTGACTTGTCTGCCAATAGTCTGCCTCTCCCTGGGCAAGTCACTTATCTTAATCAGAACCCAGCTTGCTCAGATATTCAACAAAGGGATCGAACCCGATAAAGGTTATGAATAAGTTCAGTTTATATATTTGTTTCAGTTTGTGTCTTTGTCTGTATCTCCCTATGTATCTATCTCATGGACTGGGAGTGGTCATCTGGAAGCTTTATTAAGACCATATTAAGATGGGTTCTGAGAGCACATCTAAACACTCTGGAAAAGAGCGCCATGTTTGATTAATGATGTCTCCTCTGCTCATAGATATGTAAGACAGTGCGAGCTAGCATTTGGCTTTGCTTCTTGTGTAATTTCTAAGTTCCCTTCCAGCTTCAAAGTTGTACAGTCTACGAATATATGTCCAACAACTTCAGTTGCTTTGGATGGTGAGTTCCAAAGGGAGAAATCACACGTGACAGAAATCCAAAGTATAGCATTCCATCTCTGTAATTATGTCAATGAAGGAAACTGCATTTCTAGTTCGAGAAATCATTGCAACGTGTACCTTGTACATACCCTCTTAGAATCTCAGTTTTCCCATCTGAAGAAGGTAACACCTGGACCTCCCCATCAGCCTGGTCCAACTCTTTATAAGAAACCTGACTGGACCATGAAATACAGTACAATCTTTAACTTGACTGAGAGACACCGGTTTTAACTGGGTGCACTCAAGGTTTGTGTACATTAATAAGATGTGAGGAGGTGGGGGACATTTAGATATAGTAATTCTGAGCTGTCAATATCACAGTTGTGTTAGCCCAGGCTCCAGGAGCAGAGTCTGAGATGACGATTCTCTTGAAAATACTTCCCTCAGGACACGGGATGTAAGATACACTGGACAGGGCAAGAGCAAGGTCTCAGCAGTCTTCTCCAGCCTGATCCCATGGGTGCTTTGCAGCAGGAATCATTCCAAAGTCATCCCATGTCGTAGCATGACCCCATGTTACCTGGGAACTGGCAGAGATCCTCCTTTGGGGTGAGGTAGAGGCAAAAAGGAGGCAGATCCAATTAGGTAGAGGGCAGTTGTTTGGAAAACGGGCTACAGCAGCTGGGGGATGGGTAGGCCTGGCAGTGACCGGGACCTGGGTGGGACACTACCAGTAGCTATGAAAATATTGGAACAGAGATGTTCTGTAGGAAGACACAGAGATCTGAAACTCAGCGGAGAAATCTGGGCATAAAATGAAAATATAGAAGTTGTCAGCATAGAGATGGGAATGGGTGAGATTATCTGGGAAGAGAGGGCAGACGTAAGATAAGAAGGAATCTGGGACCAAGCCATGTACCTATCTGTACGGATGGCAGACAAGGTAGGAAGAATCGGGGCTGGAGGGAGGAAAAATTCTTCAAGGACAGCACGGTCACCTTTTCCCAATTCCACCAAGAGCTCAAGCAATCGAAGACCCAAAAGGTGTCCCACCACAGTTACTTCGATCAATGACCTTTGAAGGCACGCTTGCAGTGAGGGGTGAGGAGGGAAGCCAGCCAGGCAACAGTGAAGAATGGCTTGTGAGATAAACTCTCCTTAGTGGGATGTAAAAACAGGTATGTGATGATGGTAGGTAATAAGTGTCCTGTCTTAAATGCGTCGCTTATTAGCATCGCAATAATGTCTTTAAAAGATACGAAGTACAAAACCAGATCGACTGCCAAGAGCATGCATGCATAGACGCCCACATGGTGGAGACGCGTGGAAGGCCCGGGGCTGGGTGAGCAACCCGCCGTGGCTGTCTCACCGGGCCATGCTGCTAAACTAGCTGTGTGGTGCCCACCCTCTGGCACAGGGTCCAGCTCCCTCGGAGAGGGGGATGCAGGGGCCCCTAGACCTCCCCTCTTCCATCAGTGCCCTGCCATGTGACTGCCGGCCCCAGAATCCACGTCCACTGGGCAGGTGCTCTTAGAATGCTATTGTCACAAGCCTCAAATGTCACTCAGGCTCATGCATTGAGCCTGCCGGTGATTGGGCCTTGCTCCCCGGGGCTCTTGGGTAGGCTGCAGTGGCCTACAAAAAACCTGAACAAATTTATAACCGAACTCTCACCTGCAGCCTGACTTTCTCAGACCAACCTAACCACTTCCAGAGCAAATCACGTAAGCCAGAACTACCCTGCAGAGTTCCACGAGAAATCAGCAAGGGTCAGGGCGCCTGCATGGCTCAGTAGGCTCAGGTCACGATCTCGTGGCTCGTGGGTTCGAGCCCTATGTCGGGCTCTGTGCCGATAGTGTGCAGCCTACTTGGGATTCTCTCACTCTTCTTCCCTCTCTGCCTCTCCCCTGCTCTCACTCCCTCAAAATCAATCAATCAATCAGCAATGACAACATGCAACTTTGAAAGGCAGGGTTTTCCTTCAGTTGTGCTTATAAAATGGACCCATGGAAAGTTAAAACCATCTCTTTCATTCTTAGAGATATTTCCACTCACAATCAAATCTCTGAGGGGAAAGAAGAACAGAATGAATTCTGCTACTACAGTGTAAAGCCTTGACAGTTTTGTTTTTGTTTTTGGAAAGAAGTGCCTGCCTTATTAAGCTTTGAGTGGGGAGGGATTCATCTCAAAGAGGCAACATGTTGCCAGGCCACCTTCCCCTACCGAGGCACCTTTGTCTGAGAGATGTCGCTTGATTTTGAGAACTGACCATTTGGGCCACTTGTTTTTTCTCTTCCTTTGCTTTACATTCCCACTCCTAAATTTTAAATTCACCAAGAGTGAGCCTGAGAAACCCTAGGCCCCCACCCTTGACCCCAGTAAAAGGAGAAGCCTGGCCCCTATGTGCATGGGCCCCAGTGCACTCACTCGCCTTCTCCCTCTCTCTCCCCATGGCCTGGCTGTGTGGTCCCAGGTGTGCTACGTAATTTCCAGGTCTTGTAGGTATAGACCTTTATTTTTTTCAAAGTTTCCTGATGGCTGTTGACGACGGGCATCCTGCAATCAAATACAAACCACAAGGGTTACCACAAGTGGTAATACTAGTTTGGAAAGGGGAGATGTCTGTCGGAAGCTCACTGGGGCCCACGGAGGTGCCCCCAGGCATTTTTAGCCAACAGCATTACTATGGATAGGCTGAGACAGACACCAAACAGCTACTCTATAAGGATTACCCAACTCTGGTGGGGACAAGTCCTGGGCAGGTGACCTGGGTGAGCCAGACTAGGACAGGTAGGGAGCAGGAGAGCCCAGACTCTGACTCGACAAAGGGGTGGCCATATAACTCAAGCGTGGACAACAGTTGTACCAGACAGCCAGCGTTGCAAATCCTCCGATTTTTCAGTCAAAGCTCTTGATTGAATTTTTATGAAAGCTCTCCAGTTTCAAAATACTGCAGGGATCAAACAAAATGTGTATAGTCGGGTTAAGGTCTGCGAAGGTCACCAGTGTTTTAAACCCCACGTAACATGCTTGACTTGTTACACCTGCCCAGGAAGAAGGAAACTACCACAGGCCAGAGGGCGGGAGGAAGGGGCAGTGGGGGGAGCTCCTCACTGTACGGGCAAGGGAACTAAGGTCCAGGAGAGGGGCGCCTGCCCAGGGAGCAGTGGTCTCTGGGTGGAGGTCCACACTGTCCCCTACAGAGGACAGGTTCTTCCCACTGTCCCCTGTTTCCTTCAGAACCACACTAATAGTGGTAATTGTTCTGTCTCCAAGACTCCAGGGACTTTGCTAAATGCTTTCAGGGAAAAACAAAACAAAACAAAACAAAAAAACATGCAAATAACGGTCAAAGAAACTTAAAAGCCTTATTTCGGTAAATTACGTGTACTGTTTCATATTAAAAATGTTGGTTTATTATTATTTTTTGGAGCTTTCTTTGGCACAGGGATAAAACCAAAATAAATTCTACCAAAGGAGCATTCTGAGACAATATTTTGGTCTTGGGAATTTTGGAAATGTATACAAATCACTCATAATTTTGCTCATATGGGTAAAAATGTCGAAAGATCTATTTAATTAAATGAGATCCCTAAATCATCACATAGTTTCACAGAAAAGCAAACTCAAAAAACAGTTTCTTATAAATATCTTCCCCAACACCGGCGTCTACAAGATGTCCTAAGAGATCTATGTTTTCCTCTCTTTATGAAAATAAGATTAGGTCGTGAATAAATTTAATGCTCATGTTACATCAATAGATTCTAGTGCTTCTGGCAGTGGGGCCCAATACAGTAAGAGCTGTGTTTAGAATATGAACCAGACAAGGATGAGAAAAGAGGTGAGAATTTAAGCAACCCCCCTTTTTTTTTTAATTAATAAGCTGGTCCCCAGCTCTCAAGTTCGCCCACCTGCCTAAAATGACCGTGGGTAGCCTCCACAGGTTCACAGAACTGTCGAAGATGCTGGTTCCATCTAGTTGCCCAGAGACCATGTGTCATAGGGGCAGGCAGCTCTCACCTTCCTAGCTTACAGATCAGGAAACTGAGGCATGGAGAGGTTAGGAAACTTGTTCTGTCCCACAAAGCTCATGAGTGGTGGAACCTGGGGCTGAATGCAGACGTCCCACCCAAAACCCCGGGTTCCCTTTCCCACAGTAGACCACTGTCCATGATTGGTAAGGAAACCATGGTTGGCCATGGGAAACACTGAAAAGGTTCTTTCTTTGCAGTAAGATGCTGCTGGGTGAGGGCCCATGTTCTAATCTTGGAGCAAGATTTCAGAGAACTGGGAATGAGAACCCTCCAGTCTTGAACCTGCAAACACAGAGCTCAGGCTCCTAAGATCTGGCGTTGCGTTTTGTGAACGGCATCCGTGGTCTCTCTCCTTCCGCAGGAAATAAAAGGTTTCTGCCTTCTGGAAGAGACCACTTTGCACACTGGTTTGTCCACATGCACCACAGAAGGAAGACACTTTAGGGTTCTTCCTTCTCCAGGGTGGCTACTGAGGGTAATGAAAGGAAGGACAGAAGTGTGATTTTTCCTGTTAACTCGGCATCCTGCCCGTTCCACCCCTACCTCCTCCAAGGACATGCGACAAAGAAAGATGTGAGGAGGGGGACACTGGGTCACCAGAGAGAAGCTGTACAGCCAGAAAACAGAGAAGGGGGGGGGCAGCAAGTAGCAGCAGTGTCGGCAGGAGAGACAAGAGGGAAGGGCAGACAACTTGAGAAGTAGCAGGACGGGGAAGGCTGGGGAGTGTGATACAGGCAACTTTGGGGTGACCAAATCGTTGGATTCTCCACTTGGAGATACCACCGTGGCTGGCAGTATTCCAGGGCTTCTGTGGCTGCTGGGTTTTATTTCATTTTTAACACACTTCACTATTTATGAAATCATAAGAAAAAAAAAAACAGTATCACATTCAAACCTGTTATGTACTCTATATTTTGTTCTGACTTTTTGAAAGTGTTAATTTTTTTTTTTTTAATTTTTGACAGAGTGTGAGCAGAGGGGAGGTGCAGAGAGAGAGGGACAGAGAATCTGAAGTGGGCTCTGCATGGACAGCAGAGAGCCTGATGCGGGGCTCGGAACCCACAAACTGCGAGCTCGTGACCTGAGCCTTAGTCAGACGCTCAACCAACGGAGCCAGCCAGGCATCCCCTGAATTTCTTTTTTTTTAATTGAAGTACAACTGACACACAAGTATACTTAGGTGAGTTTCTGGCATACAACGCAGGGACTCAACAACTTTTGTTAGGCTGTGCTCACCACGAGGGTAGCTACTGCCGGTCCCCGTACAGCCCTCATACCGTGGACGATATTCCCTGTGCTGTGCCTTTCGTCCCCACGATGGACTCATTCCACAACTAGAAGCCTGTACGTCCCACTCCCCTGTACCCCTCTTGCCCCTTCCCCACCTCCCTGCCCACTGGCACCACCAGTTTGCTTTCTGCATTTATGGGTCTGTTTCTTGTTACGTGCTATCTTTTAATATCTCGAAGCCACTAATGGCTTAGCCTGAACTGTCAGGGTCATTTACCACTGTGGGCTGGGCAGGTTCACATAAAGGCTGTTCCTCCTGTGTAGACCACACGGCAGAACAGAAATAGTTGTGACATGAGCTGTAAACGGTGTTACCGTTTACAATCACTTATCTATGTGTATCCAGATCTCCATGATGTCATGAAATACGCTGCGATATTACGTCTGAAGATACATGCAAAATAAACTGAGTATCAACCTTGTGGTCAAGACCACCCCTGTAAGTGTTGATTTCAAGTAGTTTCGCGCACTCATATGGCTTTATTTCATGGCGGGATTTATAAGTAAATAGTACACATTTGAATATTAAGTAAACTAATGGAAATAAAATACCGCTTTTCTAGCTTTACACACTGGGAATCGTCCTGAGGTTTTATCTTTAATATGGTTCCTTTACGTAGGCTGAAAGGCACCGAATGTGGATACCTTGAGGCTGTAGATTTTGAGCTTTTTCATTTTGTGTATTTTTTTTTACTTGTTTTTGCTTAAAAGAGCTTCTACAGTTGGAGTGGGAATTGTTTACCTTTTACATGCCCCAGGATTTCTATTTTCTTGCTTCTAATTCTGTCTGTAAAGGCTGGTTCATGAAATAAAAGAAGAACAAACTCAGGGCACACTGCATCTGTCCTCAGCTGCTCTAGGGCTTTGCCTCCCCCAGGTGTGATCACAGCACAGTGTGTCTGGGTCCCTGCAGGGGGCTGGAGCACACACAGTGGCAGTAATGCCGTCCTTACAAGAAGACAGGTAAGCTGAAAGCCTGGCTATAATCTTGGTGCTAAGTTCAGGTTAGACGTGTCTTAATTTTCTTCCATACGCAGGCAGCTGAAGACACTGAACCCAGAAGGAAACCCAAACCATGACTGATGGTGAGCCTGGTCATTGCCGAGAAGGAGGCACAGGGGGAGGAAAAGGAAGATACCCACTCTTCTCTTCTTCCTCAATGACGGAACCTGGGCTTTTGCTTCCCAGAATAAAGACCATGCTTCCCCGCACTTCCTACAGTTAGGTGTGGCCATATGACTACATTCTGGCCCATGAGACAAGAGCGGAAGAGACGTGTGGGACAGGGTGCTTAGAAGGAGCTCACTCAGCCAGTAGGGGCACTGTTTTGTCTTTCTGTTTTTTCTCCCCCATTTCGCTCTGTGCTCTTGATAGCATGGGCTCCGGCTGCCATCTTGATCTATGATTTGAGCTTGGGAAGCTGTGTGGATCAGAAACATAGGAGCTTGGGTCCTCAGTGACATGGGAGAGCCACCACACTAGTCCTGAACTCACCACTGAATTTCTTGTATGTGAAAGAGAAATGAACTCCTATCCTGTTTGATCACTGTTTACCCAGTTTATCCACTGTTACTTTGGGTTTCTTTCTCATATGCAGGTAAGCCTCACTCTGAAAGAGGAAGGCAGGGCCAAGGTCAAGGAGAGCAAGGTAAGGATGGAAAGGGAAAGCTGGGTGATGAGGCAGAGAGTGGCAGGATTCAGAGCAAGTTGGAATGGAAAAGAAGAAGGGAGGGCCCAAGCAGCCCCAAACGAAGACCATACATCCCAGAGATTACTGAAGTCCCCTTTAAGGTGGTGACTGGGGCAGGGGAGGTACCTCAACTTAAAGCTACCATACTGGACTGGGGAAACCCTGCAAAACACAGTATTGTGTGTAGAAACATGCTAAACCCACCACAGAATGGGGCTGGGTGTGAAGATTGTCTAAAAATGACCCTGCTGTGGGACAACCTTCTATGCATGGGCTTCTGACATCTCTTCGTTCACTGGCTCACTAGGGGCCTCTCTGTTCTTATCTTGGAACCAAAGGGAAACGTGAAGGTCAATCCGGAGCCCTCATGTCATGGTCCTGTAGGGCTTACAACTGGTCACTGCTATTTGTCACCGCTATGGGCCCTTCCTACTAGAATTTCGGGGTGGCCAGGGTCCCTCTGCCCTTTCTCTTCCCTTCTGGGCCCTGGATGCCAGAGCTTCCTCAGTGGCGGCTCTCAGAAACCAGCTTTCCATGGGTTTCTGGGGGGCCGAATTCCTCGAGTCTTGGCACTGCTCTTTCCCCGTGGCCTTGCTGTCCAGCACAATTCCCAGAAATCTCCTGGCTCTGTGCTTCAGAGTGGCCAGCACTGGCCCATTCTCTCTGCCTTTCCCTGCCTGGATATACAGCCCCCCCCACCCCCACCCCATTGGCTTGCCGTTCAATGGCTGGCCATATTCTTAGGGCTCTGATTTGCTGTCCTTCCTTCCTAGTTCCCAGGATAACTTTCCTTTCCCTGGGCTCATCCTCCCTTGGAGGAGAAAGAAAAATCATCTTTATCAAGAAAGTTCTTCATGAAGAGCACAGGCCTTGGCATCAGAGGGACCTGGGTGACAATCGTGACCTGGTGAGGTATTTCAGCTCTCTGACTCAGTTTCCTCATCGATAACACGAGGCCAATAATGCTTACCTCTGAAGGCTGTCAGAGGACTAGAGATGAAATGTGCAGTCGCAGCACCTGTACATCATGGGCATATAATAAAATCACGGGTTTTATCATTGTAATGATATTAGTAGGTCATATCAATATCATTTATGGAAACATTGGGAAATGCAGTCCTTTGCTAGGACATGGCCTCTCCAACTGAGGGATTTCCAGCCCCAGGAGACCACCATCCACCCAGAAGACCTGTGTCCCCTAGAACCCCATCTCAGATCACTCCTTAGGAAGTCCCAAGCCATCACACTGGAAGCTAACAGCCTTCCATCCCTCCACCTGCCCATGGTGACCCTGCCCAGGACAGGGCTCAGCAGCAGGCTCTGGTCGGCTCCACATCTGAGCCATGCAGCTCTGGGCTCCCTGTCTGCCCGTCACAGATGATCTAGCTAGAAGACCCACTCCAGCTGAGAACCCCTGTGTTGTAACTTCCTTCCCCTCCCTACCCTGTTTGCCTCGGCTTTACGACAGTGAGTCCGACTGCCCCAACCCCAGTGCTGGGGCAAGAGCAGGCAGGAGCTTTAAGCAAGAAGGCAAAAAAACAGTCAGAGGGGAGACTGACTCAGTAAGGTCAGTCTGCATCACCCCTTGTCTGCATCCCTACGTTTTCGCGGCCCCGTCTGGGAACAAGGGACTGGGAAGACAGGAGCCAAAAGTGACTGCAGAGAACCTGTAGTTCTGTGTGCTTCTCGTTCCTTAAGCAACGCCGCTGGTGGGGGGGCGGGAGGGTGCTGATCGGAAGGAGTGTGTATTCTGCCCTTGGCGGTGGCAAGGTCCCCTGAGGGTGAGTGTCCACACGGAGAGCCGTGATGTTAGGTGTCCTGCAGGGTCCTGCAGTAATCACCAAAATCACTGAAGAGCTCTCTCCCGCAGCTGTCTTCCAGCATGCCCTCTGTTCCCCTGGAGAGAAAACCAGGGCCCAGACGAGGACTTACAGCCCAGCTATGCCCGACAACATGGTCTGAAATTGAATATGGGAAAGACCATTTGGAAAAGAACGACAGCATTAATTTAACGGTCTCCGTGGGCTTTGGTTGTATATTTTTATTTTAACGGTATGTTAAGATGTGTGTCCTGAAGCCTGCATCTAAATGTATCCATTGCTTTAAAATTTTTACTCAATAAATAAATTCACAGCCTGCTGAATTTTCTATCTTTTGCTTCTATAAATGAATCCTATATAATTTATGTGGTTCTTTATTAAATGAACAGATATGGAAATGCTACCTTGTGCTGTATAATGTCCTAAACACAGGGGGGTTCAGAGACCAAAAAAAAAAAAAAAAAAAAGGACAAAGTCATGCATGGAGGCAAGTAATGGGAGGCATGAAAAAGGGTGAGAGCCCTTCTGAGGGTTCACCTGGGCAGGGAGAGCTAGAGAAGTCTGAAAGGCATTTGTTTTCTCTCTCTCTCTCTCTCTCTCTCTCTCTCTCTCTCTTCCAGAGAAAGAGCACAGGAAGGGAAGTAGGGAAGAGGGGCAGAGGGGCAGAGGAAAAGAGAGACAGAGAAAGAGAATCTTAACCAGGTTCCACGCCCAGTGTGGAGCCCAACATGGGGCTCGATCTCACAACCCTGGGATCATGACCTGAGCCAAAATCGAGAGTCAGACACTCAACTGACTGAGCCACCCAGGCACCCCCGGCCTGAAGGGCGTTTCGTAGAGACCACCTGTGTGATAATTAATCTTAGATGTCAGCTTGGCTAGGCCAACCAGGTATTTGGTTAAACATGTCTGGATGCTGCTGCTAAGGTATTTTTTAGGTGAGATTAACATTTCAATCAGGAGACCTTGGGTAAAGCAGATTACCTTTTTAGAATGTGGATGGGCCTCATCCAATCAGCTGGATGTTTTTTTTTAATGCTTATTTATCTTTGAGAGAGAGAGAGAGAGAGAGAGAACATGAGCAGGGAAGGGGCAGCGAGAGAGGGAGACACAGAATCCAAAGCAGGCTCCAGGCTCTGAGCCATCAGCACAGAGCCCGATGCGCGGCTCGAGCTCACCGACCGTGAGATCATGACCTGAGCCAAAGTCGGACGCTTAACCGAATGAGCCACCCAGGCATCCCGAATCAGTTGGATTAATTTAAAAAAGATTGACCACCCACATTGGAGCAGCAGTTCTGCTAGCGGACTGCCTTTGGACTGGAATGATCTCTAGCCCGCCCGCCTACCCTACAGAGTTTTGATTTACCAAGCTTCTGCAACTGCAGGAACCTAGTCCATAAAATCTCTCTCTCTCTCTCTCTCTCTCTCTCTCTCTCTCTCCACACACACACACACACACACACACACACCCTATTGGTCCTGTTTCTCTGGAGAGGACTACTTCAACCTGCTATGGGCCAGGAGTCACGTGAGGCACCCTACACACATGGCCAGCATGTGCAGGAGGAACTGAGGTTCGTGAAGGTTGAATTCTCATTACTCAGCGAGGGATTGGTTGGGAGAGGACGTGAACCCAGGCTGTGTGCACTGACAGGAGAGGACGGCCTAGGTGAGGCCGGGAGCATTCGTGGGCATTAGTGTGTCTGTCTTACTTCCTCCCACAACTTCCTTATTGGTTCTGCTATTTTAAAAGCCACGCTTTGTGCATACTTTCTCATAGATTTATATAAAGGTAAAATCAGAGAACGGTCTGCTCAGCAGCTCATGGGAGAATGATGACCGGCCAAGGCCCTGCTGCTACTGTCTCAACGTGAACTGTTCCCTGACACCTGATCCGGTCTCTTCTGAAACCGCTTTCCCCATGGCTGGATGCATTAGCCTGAAACAGAACTCTGACAAAAACAGAGGCTGCCTCTGTCTCCCAGTGACTCTGAAGACTAAACTGATATGAATTCCTTCTCCAAAGCAAAGGGATTTTCCCAAGCATTCGCTGAGGCCATCGCCTACCGCGTGCCCCTCATTTGATGAGGCTACTTATGGGAAACACAACCATGGCAATTTTCCATGTAACCCGACAGCTCTCCTCATTTCCTGATAGTGGCCAAAGCGGGTGCAGATGGTGGCCAGTGAATGCTGCAGACACACAGTGTTCCCGAGTGACACTAATAGCCTTGATCATTCCGGGGGTAGCACCGTTAACACTTAACATGGAGATTTCTACCACCGCGAGATGGGCGCTCAATCACAGATTCCTCAAGTACATGCGTGGATGCCATTTCACAGACACCTCAAATTTAACATTTTAAATGTTGGATCAGTCCCTGCCAAGCTGCTGGTTCCTCAGGATTCCTGGCCTCCGGGAGCGACCCCTCCATCCACCCAGCGGCTAAAGCCAGACACGGGATATTTTCTTGCTCTTGCCTCTCTTTACGCATCATGGCCAGTCCAGCAGGAGCCAGTCTACACATTCTAGCTCCTGAGTGGGAAATACCTGGCATCCACGTGCTTGTCTTCGCTGCCACCCCACAGTCCCATCCCACCTCACGTCCCCTGGGACCAGGGCACAACCTCTAACTGATGCAGTCTCTTTCTCTTCCCTGATTTCTTCCAAACCACAACAAGAAGGATCTCTAAAACTGAATGCCGGGATGCCTGGGTGGCTCAGTCAGTTAAGCATCCAACTTCGGCTCAGGTCGTGATCTCACGGTTCGTGAGTTCGAGCCCCGCGTCGGGCTCTGTGTTGACAGCTCGGAGCCTGGAGCTGCTTCAGGTTCTGTCTCTGTCTCTCTGCCCCTCCCCTACTCGCTCTCTCTCTGTCTCTCTCTCTCTCTCTAATATAAAAAATAAAACATAAAACTGAATGCCTAACTGGGTTACCCACCTGCTTAACACGACTTCACAGATTCCAGTTTTTCTCAAGCTAGAACAGGAGCCACATGGCCCGCCTGCCTCCAAACTCCCCTTATCAGGCTCTCCCCACACTGTTCAACTTCGTGCTGTTCTTGGAAAATGCCATGGTCTTGCCCCCTCCGAGGTTTTCCCACAAGACCCCTCTCCCGGAAAGCCCCTCTCCCCCAAGTTCCCTCAGTCTGAATCCATCTACCCTCCTCCGTTCCCCCATGAAAGGACTTCCCTTGCCCTTCAGAGTAAAGCAAGTCGCCCGTGGTCGTCCCAGCACTTCATTTCTCGTCACACACGTGTGGTTATTTTTGTTTTGCCACTAGAGACTCAGTTACACAAGAGACTTGCAAAATATCACGTGACGTTATATACATACCGTGCTGCAAAATAGAGACAAGACTCACAAAAGATGAGTACGGCACGTGTCCGACACGCCCAGGCTGCCACTGGGTGGGCCAGGGACAGCACGGGGCAACACCACTGATGGTTCCATTACTATTTCGCTTCGGTGCCCGTGAAGTCAAATCGCATCGTTTCAAATCACCTGCTCGCGAAGCCTATGTCCGCACCGTCACGCTCTCGTCTGTATCCTTTTGAAAACCACAGTTGCTCTACCTCATTAATTTTGTGCATCCGCTTTTACCTTGGAGCCATTAACAAAGAGAGGGTGAAATGGCTAATGAAGCCAAAGAATGACCTGAATTATTTGTAGGGATAACAACTGAGGGTAAAACTAAAGCCTGGGGCAGAGATGTGTGCTATTTCATGCATTTCACCAGGACCGAGTGGGTACTGACTTGCTCACAGCACAGGGTCACGTGCTGTAGGCCACAGACCGGGGGTCAGTAGGACAGGAGCCTGGAGCGCACAGGAGCAGAGGGACTCAGAACACACGTATGTGGGGATTAGAAAGAAGCAGGATGCGGAGGACTCAGAATGGGCCCGATGCGGGGTGTGCCAGAATCCATGGGCACGATGGAACACCCACCTCGTGGCCCAGCCCACTTTCATGCTGTTCCAGCATCACAGGGGTAGATGGAAACTCTTCCCGGGCATCGCAGACTTCTTTCTTGCCAGGCTTCCGCTCCGTGGCTCTATGTCCTAACAGTATACACTCTCCAATATTTCTCTGGCTCTTTTGATTAGTGTAAGTCCCTCAGGTAAAGGTAAGAAATATGACAGTAATATAATGCTGCTGGAGGGGAGGTGGGTGGGGGAGATGGGTTAACTGGGTGGTGGGCACTGGAGGGGGCACTTGTTGGGATGAGCACTGGGTGTTGTGTGCATGTGACGAATCATTGAATTTTACTCTTGGAGCTAATACTACATTATATGTTAACTAACTTGAATTTAAATGAATGAATCGGGGTGCCTGGGTGGCTCAGTCGGTGAAGCGTCCGACTTCGGCTCAGGTCACAATCTTGCGGTCCGCGAGATCGAGCCCCGCGTCGGGCTCTGTCCAGCTCGGAGCCTGGAGCCTGTTTCAGATTCTGTGTCTCCCTCTCTCTGCGACCCTCCCCCGTTCATGCTCTGTCTCTCTCTGTCTCAAAAATAAATAAACTTAAAAAAAATAAAATAAATAAATAAATAAATAAATAAATGTATGTTTGGAAAGAAGACACTGGCATAACAGCAACTTTAAGAACTCAGACATGATGGCACCAAACTCCGCTGGATTTCAACAAATGTGTTCAGCCTCTCCCTCCATTATTGTGTCACCTCAATCTGCTCACCTGGTCTCAGCTCCGCCTGTCCCCAAGCACATTCTTACGTCCCTGCGGCAGAAGGGTGGGCTTCTGTTGTGTTTCCTTGTGTGACAAGGTAATGCAGGAGTCCAGTTTCGAAATGATCTTCAAGGTGAAATTTAAAATGGGGCAGAGGTGACTGCTCTACACTGGAAGTCAACCACCCATGTGATCTTATGTCCCACGTTCTCCACTAGCCCATTTGCCAACGTTGGTCGAATGCCTTTTACATGCTTGGCCTCATGCCGGAAGAATAAGGATGTTCCCTTCAGGACGAATGACACGCAAGCCACAATGGCAGCACCTCCCAGACAACGCGATACTGAGCCCCAGCAATGTGCCGTGTGAGCTCCGGGGACCTGACATCCCGCCACCCACGGGGCTTCTGAAGCCAAAACCCTAGCGTTCCTCCCAACTCCCGTCTTTCTCTCATCCCCAACGTCCTATCGGATCTACCCTGAAGTATCTCTAGAACCCGCTCGTTTCTCTCCATTGCTGCCACCACCATCGTGTCTTCCTGCATCACCTCTTCTCCGGTCTATTCTGTTTCTGCTGCCCATCAAGTCACAGGGACAGCCAGGATGAGCTTTCCGAGTAAGTCACTCCCAAGCTTAACACCCTGTGATAGGTGACTTTCTCATTCCTCTAGCCCCAGCCCCTGCCTAGCGCCTGACACACACATGTGCTCTACAGCGTTTGTTGAATGAATGACTGACGGAATTCAGTTGTAGTCCCTAGGTGGTTATTTGCGGACTCTGAAAGCAAAAGACTCCATGGTTCCTACCATTTCTTCATGAGACAAAACGCCGTAAGAATGGTAAAGTAATGCCCACTCTGCACGGGCAGCTGTGCTTTCCAGTGGGAAACTCGAGTGCCCAAGAAGAAAATCTCTCCATAAGGGATTATGTTGAGTTGTCTCGTTTTAAGGAATGGTCTTCGAAAGCTTCCACATCCTTTGCCATGTAAGAAATTGTGTCTGATGGGGGCACCTGGGTGGCTCAGTCGGTTAAGCGGCCGACTTCGGCTCAGGTCATGATCTCATGGTTCACGAGTTCAGCCCCTGCATCGGGCTCTGTGCTGACAGCTCAGAGCCTGGAGTCTGCTTTGGATTCTGTGTCTCCCTTTCTCTCTCTGCCGCTCCCCTTTTCATGCTCTCTCTCTCTCTCTCTCTCTCAAAAGTAAATAAAAACATTAAAAAAAAAGAAATTGTGTCTGATGGCTCTGCCATTGAGGGCATCACCTTCTCATTGCGGGTCTGCAGGCTGCTTACACAATTTTTGCCACATGCATTTATCAACTTTATTACTATTTCCTTAATGCTCCTAATCATCTCACCTAAAAGAACTTAACTATCCTTATTTTGACTGATTCTAGGTATTTACATCCATGAAATACTGGGCAAGATATGTTTTGTTAATTTTTTTTCTAATACACATTAAAACAAAAACATAACTATTAATATAAAAGATGTTTAATCCAGCACCACCCACATTCATCTGGTCTACCATGTATGCCTCATGCTGGGAAATATTGCTACAAGGACTTTATGAAATTCCTTTGCAACTGAACTGCAAAAACTTCTAACGCTTTCTGGGTATTCAGATACTGGGTAGGAGAAAGGAGGAGGCAGCCAGCCATGTTTCTAATGTAAGGACATGATTAGGAGAAATGAGCAAGCATGTATAATTTCCATCTGTAAAACCTTGCAGAGACCTGTCATCACAGCTGTGGGCTGCTCAGGGCTGTCTGTGCGATGATCCACCACACGGGGAGCATTTTATGCCAGTCCCATCAGATGTCTTGGCTTATAATCTGGCTCTCACCTCCCCAAAATTAAGACTCACAAAAATTACGGAAGGAACAGAAAGCAACATAGAGACCATGAAACCTAAGTCCCTGAAGCATCTTCTCCTGGGTGTGAGTCTGTGTAAAGATCTAGTGTGCACCTTCCCATGACACAGTCTGGGGACCAGCTTCATGCATGATCGAAGGATTTCAGGGGCAGTCTGTGTGGGTTTTTCACTTGACTCTCTGCTTTGGAACTTAAGACTTAAGTCATCTGTGCCGTGGGAAGGAAGGAGCCTTTCCTGGAAGCACAGATGCTGTTTCCAGCACAACCTCGTACATTCTTCCTAGCTGTGCTACTGCAAGGAAAGGTTGACAGCAATCTACTTGGAAACACGGAGAATTGTCTTTATGGATGATAATATCTCACCCTGCAGTAACCAGGTGGCATACGTTTATTTATAGCATTTACAAGGTTACATTCATCTGTTCTTTTCGTATTTGTAAGTTCTGTGTCTTTGGGACTCCCCTTTGAAGTGTTCATACTGTAATCATTAAGTATGCTTTAAATCACAAAAAGAACCGTTTATAGTTTAAACTATAGTTTAAGCTATACTGAAAGTAATCCTTTAAGTTATCAAGTTCAAGTTATGCTAATTTAGCAGGCAACTTAAAAGCAGACAGACGTATGATTAAAAATGATGTCATTATTTCAATGAAATCATTGTAAAGAAAGTAACTGGAAGGTTGACAGTCTTTGAAGGCTGAGAAGAGTTAGCAAAGGGCCAAAGTCTTATAACCTCAAAAACTCACGCCTGCTATGCCCATCTCTCTCGGGCTCTGAGATGCTGGGGATACTGCACCTACCCACAGATTGTTTACTGCTACCCATGCTTAATGTCTAGTCACCTGCCGGAAGAGGAAAGACAGAGCAGATCTGGTGGTACAACGATGAGGTAGTTGCTTCCAATTGCTTTTGTTTTCTTGCTGAATTAAAACAATATGTAATTGAAAAAAACAAACTTGGCCTCATAAACACCAAAATATTAACAGTGTGTATGTCTGGACAGAAAGTAGCCCCAGGTCTCTTTAAAATGGAAGTTGCCGGGGCACCTGGGTGGCTCAGGCGGTTGAGGGTCCGACTTTGGCTCAGGTCACGATCTCACAGTTAGTGAGTTTGAGCCCCGCATCGGACTCTGCTCACAGCTCGGAGCCTGGAGCTTGCTTCGGATTCTAGGTCTCCCTCTCTCTCTGCCCCTCCCCCACTCACGCTCTGTCTCTCTGTCCCTCTCAAAAATAAATAAACATTAAAAAAAATAAATAAAATAAAATGGAAGTTGTCCATCTTCAAAGAGGGGCGAAGATCAGACTAATGTAACTTCAGCCTTAATTTCTCTATACCAAGTTTAGCAGAAGAGGGAAAAATTGAATGGGTACTAGCTGACTTTTCTCTTAGGTCCAATTTACTTCTAGTTGAAATTTCAATTACTGGTTCATTATTATTAATAAGCAACCATGCCTGGGAGGATAGGACTCCCCTATTAATAAAACATGTGGCTTTATTCTTAGTTAGAAAGGAATAAATAAAATTAATCTTCAAGAAAAAAGATTTAATTAGCTGAGAATGAGGGGGGGACATGGGTGAGAATGATGGAGAACAGAGGACGAGGTGTGAATAACTGACGTTTTGGAGAGTGGAGACTGACTATGGAAATGATTTAGGAACACCAGGCAGAGCTGAGGACCCACTGACTCTTATGGCCAGGAAGTCAGCATGGTGGTCCATTTCCCTGCATCCATACTTAGCTGCTCAGGTGCTGGGGGAGGTGCAGAGGGCAACTGGGGGTTTACCAGGGGTGGGGTTTCCCAGGTGGGTACGGCTGAGGAAGCAGAGGCCAACAGACTGAAAATGAACGCACAAAAACCAAATACGTTAATGAAATCCCAGCTGAGTAAGGATGAAGTCAGGACAAGAGGTGGCCTTGACAATGAAAACGTGGGACCCACTGGATCCCAGAGAAGAAGAATTGATGGAGACAGGCCTCTAGAAGATAGGAAGTGGTGGTCAAAGACCGGGATGCTCGAGGTCAAGAATGTAAGAGCTGGACATTGTTGAGGATGCCAAGGGCTAGAGAAGGGCCATGGACTGGAAGATTAACGGAAGGCAGAGAAGTGAGAGACTAGGATGCTGAGTGGGTCACTGCAGAGATGCTGAGGTCACCAAAGAGAAGTGGAAGAGTCATAGGAACAGAGAGTGAGAGACAGAGGTCTAGGTAACAAAATATTCTGTGAATGAGGGGGACTGGCCGCAAGGCTGACAGATGCCCAGAGCAAGGTCAAGTGGTGAGTAGTACACTCAGATGGCAAGTGCTTCAAAGGGGTGAGGTTCTGGTCTGGAGCTGGCCCAGGGGTACAGGGGAGAAGAGACAAAGCAGCCACCATCTGAAAAGGCTTTGGGGTAATGGTGTCCTTGGAGGAGAGGTGGAAAGACGAGGCGGTTGCTTCCAATTACTTTTGTTTTCTTGCTGAATTAAGAAGATATTAAATTAAAAAATAATAATTTGGACGAGTAAACACCAAAATGTTAACAGTGTGTATCTTTGGATAGAAAGTAGCCTCAACTCTCTTTAAAAGGGAAGTTGCCCATCTCTGAAGAGCAGCAAAGATTAGACTAATGTGACTTAAGACTAAGTTTCTCTATAAAAAGCTTAGTAGAAGAGTGAGACAGCAATGGCAACTCTCAGAGAAGAGGCTGAGGACAGGGGCCTCTGCCACTGGTGGTGATGAGCCTGGAGGCAGAGTAGAAGTGTTTGGGGGAGATGGGGAGGCGGAGTCAGAGCACAGGCTGACCTGCCTTGCAGGGGGAGAGAGCCCAGGGATAGAGGAGGCTTGGCCTTGTGGGCATGAAGGCAGTAAAGGGTGGATAAGGGGTTTCTAAGCACAGTGGACCTCTTGAGACTGGGCTCTTGGTGGACACAGTTGAGACAGCAATGACCTGACCTTTCATGAGGCATAGGATATTCGTTCAACCTCTCAGACGCCCCAGAGATTTGTACTTTCACACTGGAGTAGTGACGTTTCCATTAGGTGACAAATACATTTTGGAAGGTTAATTAATTCAACACACGCTTACTGAGTCCCTATTTTGTGCTATGCACTGTTCCCGGCACGTGGACTATGTCAGTGAACAAAAGAAACCGATCCCAGCTCTCGGGGCACCTCCATTCATCATATTACATAATGAATAAGTAAATTATACAGTGTGGCAGGAGGTGATAAGTGCTATGGGGAAAAAAAAAAAAGAAGAATAGGGCAAGGGGAAATCTGGAGTGCGGCGGGGGGTGGGGGTGGGGGAGTGCTGCCATATTAAATAGGATGGCCAGTATGAGAAGGTGACATTTGGGCAAAGACTTGAAGCAGTTCCTGGAAGAGCATGGCAGGGAAAGGGAACAGCCAGAGCAAAGGTCTTGGAGTAGGAAGGTTGCCTCTCGTGCTGGAAAAACCGTATGATGACAGGCTGGTTAGTGATAAGTGAGCAAAGTGGAGAGAAGTAGGAAGGGAGGAACAATAAGTACTATTCGATGTCATTAAACAGATGGGAACTATTCATACAGAACGAATCCATTCCCACAAAGACAGCAGCACATCACACGACAACAGTCTGAGTTGGAAGCTAGAGCTCAACTAAGATTTGAATTCAGTTCTCCTCATGCATCATGGGGCAGTGAACGGCCACTTTGCCTCTCTGAATTCTGAGTTTCTTCTCTGAAAATGATAAGTAGGAGCAGATATGAAAGGTTCCACTGGGTCCTAAAACCCAAGCCTCAAGGAAACAGGGACACAAGTTCTGAGGACACTTGGTTGCCAGGGTTTGTCTCTAGACCTAACTGGAAGCTTGTTAAAGCTTAGAGAGAACAATCTTCACACAGTTTGCCATTGGGTGCAAGAGTTTTACTGCATAACCTAATATCGTCAACTAACGTTTATTCAGAGTCCCGCAGAGGGCAGCCCTGCACTTAGAAATGGGAAAAAGGTGGGGTGCCTAGGTGGCTCAGCTGGTTAAGTGTCCGACTCTTGATTTCAGCTCAGATCGTGATCTCATGCTTTATCGAGTCTGACTCCTGTGTCGGGTTCTGTGCCAAATCTGTGGAGCCTGCTTGGGATTCTCTCTCTCTCTCTCTCTCTCTCTCTCTCTCTGCCCCTTCCTGGCTCCTGCCCTCTCTGTCTCTCTCAAAATAAATAAATAAACTTAAAAAAATTATTTAAAAAAAGAAATTGGAAAAAGTCTACTGCTTAGCAATCAGATTATTGTCATCTGCGGGACCATGATGATTAGCACCATCCAAGTGAATAACAAGACACTCTAGAAGTGTTCAATAAGGTTTCAGTTTTTCAACATTCCTTTAGCCATGTGATGTGGCCTTCCCTCATATAACAGTTAATATTAGCTCCTGAACGCTTATTTTTTAAGTCTTTCTGGACACTAATCATATATTATTTCACTTGATCTTCAAAAGAATTCTAGCAGTGATGAGCTCTCTTCATTCTACAAATGAGAAAATAGAGGCCCAAAGAGCAGAGCTTGAGATTGGGATTCTTGTGCACATGATTTATTGTAGGAACGTTCTCAAAAAAGGGGGAGAAAGGAAGCAGGTTAGGAAAGGAGAAGGAGTCGGGCAGAGATGTAGTCTCAGTGGAATCTGCTTCAATCCAACCCCATGGGAACTCTGGGGGCTCTGGGATTATACTTAAGAGCTGGTGCCACTCTGAGAACAGAGGATAGTTTTTCGCATCCTTGTGTAAGTCAGTCATGTCTGTGGGAGGCCACTCCACCCCCTGACCCAAAGGGGTTGTTACCTCTAGGGACAAAAGTCTAACATGGGAGGCAATTACGAGCCATCAGCAGTCAACACTCAGAGCCACTGGGCTATGGGAGCCCTGCACCGGTAAAAGGGATCTGGGTGGGGGCACTGGAGCACCCACCACAAAGCAACTTGTCCAAGGATACTGCCGGTCGGTGTCAGAGCGAGGATTTTAATCCAGGTCTGTTCGCCTATCACACTGTAGGTTCTCAGCGTACTCAAGAGAGAGGGATTTATTTCTACTTATCATCAATGTTCACATGCACAAAGGTATAAACCCAATAAAATCAACAAACCAGGAAAAGAAGTAATAAGGAAAAGCAATGAAAGGTTCAGGAACAAAATGTAAACAGAATGCAGCTGGCCTCTTCGGGACATCTGCTCTAACTCTACAGCCAATTTGAGGTCAGCTTCAACACTTGGATGCATTCCAAAACACAAATCCAACTCCTACCGCACACCAGAGAATAATGTAGATTTTACTGAGAATTTGCTGCAGAAATGGAGGTGTGAGTTATGTTGCACATCATACGGAGAAACTTCCTTTTAAAAACTCCCCTTCAAGTACCTCTGCTCTGGGCCTGTGGGCGGCTCAGTTGGTTAAGCACTGGACTCTTGATTTCAGCTCAGGTCACGATCTCAGGGTCATGAGATCCAGCCCAGTGTGGAGCCTGCTTGGGATTCTCTCTCTCCCTCTCCCTCTGCCCTCCCCTTTTTGCACATACGCATGTTCGTGTTCTCTCTTTCAAAAAAAAAAAAAAAATCTCTGCTGTCTCTGCTCTGGTCTGAAATATCTCTTTTCTGGTCTGTTTAGGCTGGCCCTGGCCTGCCCCAGAACCACTCACTATTTTATAAGCACATCCTTGGGTTGGGGGTGCGAGGGCCAGGGTGGTGCTTAGCTTATCTGCTGCACAATCACACTGACCAGAAGAGAGATTTTAATTGGGCATCAAAGTTTTCTCCAAGCTTTCCGGAAACCAAAGTGGGGTTGGGGGGGGGGGGTGGGGGAGACTGGTGAGGAAGAAAAAGAAAAAAAAAAGGGGGACTAGGATAAATTGGATAATTTTCTGTTATACAAAGAAGGAAGCTCTCCAGTTCCTCAAAGGAGGTAGCATTTTCTGGCACCTAATGCTAAATTAAATGTCTCATGTCCTGTTTACATTGGGAAATCAAGTAACATAAATGTTCCCGTCTTCAAATACTTTGTAGACAATGTGTCCCCATTAATGTCTATCTCTGCTCTATTTCTTTCTTTCCCAGATCTTATCACAATCTGTAACTGATGACTTTACATACCTATTCATTCATTTCCTTGTTAATCGCCTCCTCCCCTAGGACTCCCTGAGGGCGGGGCCAGGTCTGGGTGGCTCCCCACTGCAGGCACAGCCCTTCCCCGGGGTCAAACAGCAGGCTGCGCGCTATTTCTTGAATAAATAGGACAGGTCAAGCATCAGGTTAACGTGGTGTAGCAGATAAGGCATTAAGAACTAAACTCTGCAGGGTCAAAACCATCTAGCATAACAATCAAAACTGAGTAATTAGTGATGAGGAATACTTCTAGTTAGTGACTCATATGACTCAAACTTTAGGCTTAAAAACGGTGTTATACAACAGAAAGGTAAAAATATATACACAAACACCTGACATCCAAAGGAAACAGTTTCAACCAAGGAAACCAATGTTACCTTTTGTTTTGTTTTGTTTTTTTGTTTTAGGTTTTCCTTTTTTCTATGCAGTACTATTTCACATTTTCCTGACAATGTTTCAGTTAGTGCCCTATATCCTGCTCAGAAGCCAGCAGGGAGGAAGGAGCTGGGTCACACAAAGGCTGAAATGTAGGCCAGGCCCACCTTTTCAAATATCAGAAACCTGTATTTCAAGTTTATATTTAGCAATGGTATTTGGTTATGGATTAAGCCTCGTCAAAAGCAAAATTTCAAAAAGATTTTATGAAGAATTAGGTTTCTATGGTTGCTTTAGGCTTTAAATATTTCTAACCTTTAAACCCTCATTCTCATTCATCATCACAATAAATGCTTTCTGTATTATTCTGGATAACTCAAACTCACGGACAATGGAGTTGACACGTTCTTGTATCTATAGAGTTTGACATCACTGGGTAAATAATCCTGGAGGAGATTTTGCCAATGCACCATGATACAGTTTTGCCTCAGTTTGCCAGGAAGTGTTTTTGAGAGTCCATTTTCAGTGAAAATTAGGCCTAATTGTTAGGATAATGATTCGGGCAACAACAAAAAATTGAATGGAGAGCAGATAATAAAAAGACACTCCCCTCTCACTTAAAATACTTTTTAAGGGGCGCCTGGGTGGCTCAGTCAGTAGATCATCTGACTTTTTTTTTTTAATGTTTATTTTTTTGAGAGAGAGAGAGAGTGCATACAAGTGAGGGAGGGACAGAGAGAGACAGAGACAGACTGAATTCAGCGGGTTCTGTACTAATAGCAGAGGGCCCAATGTAGGGCTCAAACTCGCAAACCATGAGATCATGACTGAGCCAAAGTCGGACACTCAAGCAACTGAGCCACCCAGATGCCCCTAGAGGATCTGACTCTTGATCTCAGGGCTGTGAGTTCAAGCCCCACACTGGACGTGGAAGCTACTTAAAAACATTCAAATCCTTTTTAAGATTAACAATATGTACTTGGTTAGTATCCCCTAATAGATATTTTATGATGCTGAAATTACTAAATTGGTTATGAAAATATTTTGCATCCTTCCCAAGAGACTTGGCAGGGCCTAGGATTCTGAAACCTAGCAATTCTTGTTGTTTAATATGATCAAGGCCATCAGGTATTTGTAAATAATATTTAACTGCAACTGTCAGTGGTTCCTTTGGTGATAAAACTGGTAATTCCACGAACAAAAATGCCAGGCCACTTTAGGGGATCAGACCTACCCACCAGGGTCCAATTTCTCACCCTATATAAACAAACAGAGTGTCACCAACAGATATGGGTGTTGCTGCTAATGCAGATCACGAATGGATGGATAGAACCACAAAATCTTGTTCAATTCTCAGATGCTAACTCTAAGTGTTTTTGGATACACTTCTCTACCCACTACTCTACAAAATTAACTCCTTTTCCCTGCTGTGTACATATCTCTACCAAATAGCACCCTAACATTAAGTCTATCATCCTGTTAATATGCACTATTTCATTTAATACTCTCAAAAGAGAAGTCTTGCTCCTAGTTTATAGACGAGGAAATTGAGTCACCTAACAGTTTATTTAATCATGTGTTTATAAGTCCACTTCCCCTTCTAGTATTTCAGGTTTTTCAAAACTCAAAATGTTTTATCTTTGTATTCTCCAAACCAGCCAGTTCACTTTTATTAAAACTACATATAGTTCCCGACCTCTTCCAATGCACCAGAAGCCCCCCCCCCCAACCTGTGCCCCCACCACTGGCATACAGGAAAACATGAGTTGATGTGTTCTAACCTCCAACATGAAATCGGTCCTTAGATACAGGTCTTATAAGTAACATACATTCCTACAATTGGAAGACATTTATCAGATAGACCTGTCTCTTCGGGAACTTGGCAGTGTTTCAGATCTAGCAGCCAGGGTGAAAATGACAAGGACTCAAAACATCTCCAAGGAAGGACCACAATGGCATCAACAGGGGGCCCCTCTCCCACCAAGGCCTCAAAGACACGGATGCTAAGGGAGGTAGGAGGCAGCACAGGATTTTGACAAATGACTAGATTTCAGGAACCTCCTCTGATCTGCTATATGACGAGAAGCAAATGTTAAGAAAGAACTCAGAAAGGTGGAGAATTCAAGGAGGAAAAAAATGAACCGATACCAAATAATAAAGACAGGCACTGGAGAAAGTTGTGAAAAGACCCGAGACCGCAGAGATCTAAGAGACAAACCTAAATGTGGGAGGAAAGGCAGATGTTATAAGGACATAGCCCAGATAAAGAAGTCCACTGTATGTAGCAAAACTTTTGTGTGATTTTAAAAGTATGTATGTATTTCTTGACCTCAAAGACTCTTTCTTTCTTCAACCCTGGGCCAATTTCAAGGAGACAGGAATTCTGGTCATGTTTGGTGAAGGAAAAAAGATTTCTCTGAAGCCAGGTAAGTCATCCCATATGTCAAGTTGCACCTTAAAGCAAAATTCGAGGGCACTTACAGATCTTCAGAATAAAAATGTAAGACAACAAAAGTGGGTGCCTCAACACATGCTGAAGAAATGTGAAACAGGGTCCAAAATAGATTTTGCTGTTTAAATAGAAAAGATAACTGAAAGTTCACCCCACCAGGCCCCACAGGCAATGGCAGTCTTTTCCAGAAATGTGGCTCTTTTTCTGGGTAATATGGGAGGCCACCAGAGGGTTCTGAATAAGGAAGAATACTGTGTCACACGTTCTCTTTGCATCTCTGGCGCATGCAGCTGGTGCCACACCCAGGGCCTCTAACAGGTCCACACACTCATTCTCTCTGTTGCTGTCCTCCTTCTCTGGGTGGTGCCCTTGACCTTACAGAAGCCCGCCTGCCCAGAGGACATACCCATCCACTGCAGGTCAGACCCTGGTTAATGTCTGACGACTGCAGGGCAGGAGAGACTATGAAAGACCAGCCTTGTCTTAAGGTGGGGCAACTCTGGGTACAACTCGTGCTCCAGAGCTCCCCATGGGATCAGGCTAAAGCTCCATCCAGCTGAGATCTCACCTCCACTGCCTTGGCCTGATTTGCACACTCTCCTCTTCCTACGAGCACTTCCCCAATAAATCATGAAATCTGAACCCTTGCCTCAGGCTCTGCTTCTAGAGAACCTATAATGCTAAGCAGCATTATGATCCTTCTTCATTACCTGTGTTACAGCTGTGATTTCACACTCCTTCTGCCAATCTTTGGCTAATTTCTGCCTCCCCACTGGATGTGAACTCTTGAGCTCACTTCTGTTATCCTCAGCACCAACCACAGCAATCTTCATTCCCTAAATACTTTTAAACAGATCTTGTAGAAGTCTTTCAGCCACTGATGTTAATTGTCACTACAAAAGTGTCATGTTGATGTTAACTAAAGGTGACATGGTATTTCTGTGGTGGCCATGTTCATTTGAAAATATAATCAACTGCCAATTTATTGGCCATTTAAAAGTTACCTATTAATTGCCATGAAATCGAATGTCGCCTGCATCCCCCAGGAGAACGTGTGATCAAAGGCTGTTCACCTGACTATATTTGGCAAACCAGCTGCTTAGTTTTCATTACTAAACACTGCAAGTCCCAAGAGGGACAAACTCATTAAAAATCTGGGCTGAGTGCTCCACAAAGCTCTAGAATATGAAAACATTAGGCTCTAAGCATTCTGTAGGTATTGAGTTGGATTTCATTCAACAGTCAACACTAATGGGACAATGGATCGATGGGCCGTTTCTATCGAGGGCTGCACCCTCTGTGTAATTTCTCTCCATTTTATGCCATTTTTCAAAAGTAGGGGGAGGAGCAAATGAGCATCAAACATCATGTTGAAAGTGCAAAAATGCTACCACTTTGAACATAAAAGAGGCTGGGGGCCTAGGTGACGGACATGAGGATTCCAGTTACATTTTCACGAAAGCAACAAAGTTCAGTAAGACACAACGGCAAGTTCTGAAGCACTTTTCTTCCAAATAACTGTCTTTGACAAGATTTATGGAGCTACCCACTTGGAAGGTTAGAGCACCAAACTCAAATCCAATAATCCGATCAAGGCTCAGGTTGGAACTGATTTCTCTGTGATCTCTAGGAAGTCCAGTCCCCAGTTCGCATGTGGCCAGGCTTGTGCCAAATTTCTGAGAAGACTATTTATGTCCACACAAACATATGGCAATGAGGCATCATAATCCCAGGCGGAACATAGCATCCCCAGTTATTTTTACTATGTAAAAGAGACAAGATGCAATGATCAGGGAGGGGCCGGGCACTCACTTTGCACAGCCCCAAGGTCACCTGAAGACAGGCAAAACAGACGGTTGTGGGGGACACCAGCCAAACTCCATAGCACAGACATCCCAACATCCATAGTTCTCGTCCCCCACTTGTAACCTTTGTGCATCAAACTGAGATGCTACCTGCTCAGTGACTCTACACCAGTGAAACCTCTGATGTCACACAGGTCTGATATACACCAATGCACAATATACCACTAGTCTGAATTTGTCTATTTATACTTGAGGACTATGATAGACATTGGTAATGTAATGGACACACTGCATACCACCCAGGTCTCAATTCAAAGGCATCGACTGGGACCAGCCCTTGTCAGTAGTAACATGGTATGAAGCCTGAGTCTAGACTCATATCCAGAAGACGAAGGCTAATGAACAATGAACTCATCTCTAAGAGGTCCTGCTGAGAGGAGGGCTGGAGAGCCTTTTTGTTAACGAAGGGAGGTTACTTTCACGGGTCCACGAGAGCATCTACCCTGCCCAGGACCTAGGACATATGCAATAGGGACTCCACAGCCATCGATGGATGAGTTCCCCGGCAAACACCAAAGAAGGGAGAGCTGGACCCTGTCCTGAGAGGTGATGACCAGTCCTGACCATGCGGAAAGAAGGTTAAGAGTATTACCCAAGAAGCCTGGAAGTTCTGGTCTAAAGAAAGCCCAGAGGAGGAGGTCGGAAAATGCAAATGGTAAGTAATAAAGGCTGACCTAGAAATTAAATAGCCTCAAGGTTTGCAGGTTTCATTCTTTCCATTTCAATAGGTTTTGTGCAGGTCTCCACTGCAAAAGGCAAGCTTCATCCCAGTCGTGTTTAACCAAAAGTTCTCGTGCCAAACACTCTAATAAGGGCAGTGCGTCCCTCCCATGGAGGTGGAGGCCAAAGGCGGTCAGCCTGAGAGAGGGAGCCCCAGCCTGGTTCCATGCACACTGGACAAACGTCCGCTCTGGAGCCAGCAGGGCAGAGAGCACCCCAGTCACGTCAACAGGGGCATCCTTGTCCCAGAGGCTGGAACTGCCCAACCATCATACTGGGGCCCTTGTGCTCTGCGGACGTCCCTGTCGGATTCTGGGAACCTCGTCCTGGGAGTCGTCTCGGAGAGATCTCTCGGTGCACTGACCAAACGAGTGGCTGGCCGGAAGGACCTGTCACCCTCACAACCCCTTAGCACACACCCCCTCTTTCAAACCCCTATAGTGCTTTCTTTGGCTGTGCTCCTTAGTGGATGAGGTGAGGAGGGAAATGAACACTTTTACTTACTATCACCTTTTTTTTTTTTAATAAACTACTGTATGATTAAAGGAAATTTAGAAAATAAAATACAAGAGAGAAAACAGAACTTACCCAGAAGTAATCATTTTCCATTTTTAGCAAATTCCCTCTAGGTCTTTTAAAAATCACTACGGATACACATATAAAACCCGTTATTTATTTACAAAATTGGGGTCTTATTATATACCCATCATCTTTACCTTCAAAATACGAAGACAGTTTAATAGACAGTCACATTACTCAAGTCAGTTGGAATGAGAGATAAAATCAAGACTTTGCAGGGCATGAATTTTTTTCTGGCCCAAAGGAGACGCTTACCAACAGAATGTAGCTCCTCTGTCGCCATGAAAAGAAGGGTCTATTCTCTCATTTTAGAAGAAAAAACTAGGAGGATCTGGCAGGGTAGTGGCCAGCCCTGAGGTTTGCATAACACACGCCTCTATTTGCTAACCCACTTAGGTGAGATTCTCAGACATTCCCACGTTGTTCACCACAGAGTAATCAGATCACGTCCTTGGGCCAAAAAATGCGAGACGGGATGTTCAAAAACAAAAATAATCCACACGGCAAAAGTCTGATTGGGGTTTGATACTTTCATAAAGTATAACTTCCTTATTTTTCCCCGGGGCGATCAGGATGTCAGAAAAAGCAATCTCTGTGATTTCTGAAAATGATTCAGAATCATAACAGTTCACGTTAAAAATCACTCACTCTGTGTCACGATACTTTAAAATCGTATCCTTCTGCTGATAACAGTGCCACCTTCACCCAACAGAAAAGAAATTAAATTACCATGTGAGCTATTACAACCTGGTAAAGATAGAGGCACTAAGAATAATCACATTCAGTACATTCTGAATAAGATCTAAACTGCCAAAAATTACTACCTCAGAGAAGAAACTAGTGTTGTTAATAATTATTACCACTGAAAGAGAAAATTCCAGGGTGAATATCCATATTTATTCCAAATTGTCTTTGTGAGTCATTAAGTCTTGCTCATGTGAATGTAAGATGTTGTATTCTAAGAAGTAATTGAAGTTTAACACGTTGCCAACGTTTTGTAGCTCATAGTTCTAGAAAGGAAGATCTGTGATACTGCCTTTGAGGTGATTAATGCTTAGAAATAGCAAAGACCCATAACTGTCAGTTATATTTTTACTGGCATTTTATTGCTGAGGAAGGTTGTAAATGCCAACGCTGATTTACCCTAGGAAATGGAAATCGCGCATTTATTAGAATTCCTTAACTGGCTTTTCCGTCAACAGATGGCTCATGAATTACTCATAGGTGTATCTTGATAAACTGTGGCAAACCTCGACCTGGTTTTATTCACAGGCAGGAGTCTCATCCATGCAGACAACATCAAGTGTTTGTCCTAAGGAACCAGTAAGAATGTCTTTCAAAATCAGATGCTGGGGCAGGACCTGGAAGGTGCAGATTTCTTTCTTTGCAAAGACCACAGATTCCCTCTGTATCGTTCCTAAGATGAAATCTTAAGATGTTGCTATTTGGTTTTCCATGTGACTTAACGATCTAACTTACAAAGCACAGTAATCTGTACTATGTATATACTATTATCTATGTTACTTTATCTATAAATCCTTTCTAATCATAAATACTCCAGAGAAGAGAAATTACACAGGTGGGCACAGTTATTGTATCACAATGCCTATACTCACATTTTTCATCTGCCTATATAGACTCACAGTTTTCATGTAATCACATCAAATTGCAGTAACAGTGAAGTCAGGAAATGCGCATTAGTCTCTGATTCTCTCTGTTAAAATCTTTTGCCCTTTTTCCTTGTCTTTAAATTCTCCTTTACGAGATAGGTAGGGGAATGCAATTCAAAGTGGGGAAGTTACTAATCTGTTTTTTATCCCTGGCAATTAGGTAGGGAAAAGTGAAATTTTTGGGTAATAAGGCGCTTCTAGAGGAGATGGGAGTTTTGTTTTATTGATGATCAGAATTTAGGTTAAAGTGTGTATATATGTACGTAAGATGCTACGGTTATTCTAAAACAGTTTAAAATGCTTCTTAAATACCTTACCTCTTTCCCTATTATTGGCATGTGAAGGTCTGGTCTATGTTAAGAGTTAGCTGAGACAGGGGTGCCTGGGTGGCTCCATCGGTTAAGCATCCAACTCTTGGTTTCAGCTCAGATCACGATCTCGCAGTTGATGAGTTCCAGTCCCACGTCAGGCTCTGTACTGACTGTGGGGAGCCTGCCTGGAATTCTCTCTCCCTCTCTCTACTTACTCCTTCACAACTTGCTTGCTCTCTTTCTCTCTCTCTCTCTCTCTCTCAAAAAAGAAATAAATGGGGTGCCTGGGTGGCTCAGTCGGTTGGGCGTCCGACTTCGGCTCAGGTCATGATCTCATAGTTTGTAAGTTCAAGCCCCACATCAGGTTCTGTGCGGACAGCTCAGAGCCTGGAACCTGCTTCAGATTCTGTGTTTCCCTCTCTCTCTGCCCCTCCCCTGCTTGTGCTCTGTGTCTCTCTCTCTCTCAAAAATAAACATTAAAAAAAATTTTTTTAAAGAAATAAACATTAAAAAAGGGCTGAGACAGTTATGAAATGCCACCCATTGTTAAAGGTAATCCACATGTACTCTCTGCCCCTAAACTAACGTAGCCAGATAACGATGATCATCCCATTTTTAAATGAAAAAATGGGAAGCTCAGAGAAATTACTCAGCTTGTTCAAGTTCACATACCTGGAGCTGTCTAGAGCATTAATTTTGTCCCTCTGATCCACCTTCCACTGTGCCTCTCAGTGACTGACTTGAAGGGAACACATCAGCAGACTCCTCGGCCCTCTGATTTTTAGTGGGTTCAGCCAATGGGGAGCCCAGGCAGGTGAAGAGAAGGAGATAATGTGGTCCATTTTCAGGGCAAGGGTATTTCTTTTCCCCAGCTTCATCTCCAGAGGGCTGGCATATCCCTTCACCAGAGGCCACGGTCCCTCCATCCCAGACTTTGTCTTCAGACCTCCAGTAACTTCCCCCACCCCTAATTCCAGACTGGAGATTATAATGGCTACAAAGTGCCACATTATCGTTTAGGGTTTCCCTAGGCCTTTTGGTGAACCCCTCCTGAAATTATCCGGATTTGAGTACACTGTTTCCTGCTGGGACCCAAACTGGTACATGTGCTACCTACTGTGGCATGCTCTGGGCACTGATAGTCTGTGCCTTCAAGAAGCTTTCATTTTCAGAGGTAGAACAGAAGCAGACAAATGCAGCAGTCACTCCATGTCTCAAATGCCTAGTGTCTGTCACCCCTTGTCTGGCAAAGGTTGGGGAGCCACTCCTTCATCATCATTGGTATAGTCGGTAAAATTTAGGGTGCCTTCCCCTGGCTTCCAAAGCTTCTGGGTTTAAGCCTGGCTGTTTTGAATAATCATTCAGCAACAGACAGGCTCTGAACGGCCAAGGAAAGCCCTCTTGACTTATTAGACAGAGCCCTTCAGAAAGATGAGATCTGAGGAACTTGAGAGAAGACAGGACATACTGGGGTGCACTTGCCTTGAAATCCTGGAATTACTCTACTGACTGCCTGTCTTAGCTGCAGGGCAGAGAATCTCAGGGACTGTGGGAAATAAGTTGAAGAATTCTGTAGGCTCGCACCAATGGGTTAACACGGTTTAGGGCAGAGAGCTGCCACAGGGCGGAAGTGACCAAGGCCAGTCATTAAGTAAGACAAAGCAGAGAGGCAGAAAGCCACCACAGGGCGAAAGCACCCAAGGTTAGCTAGTGGAAAGGGTGCCTTGTTAGCCTTGAGGCAGCGTGCTCTGGCAATCTTACACTTCGGAGATAACAACTACTTGACTGTATCACCCACAGAGAAACACTGTCCATCTGGTATCTGGCTCCAATATATCATTGTACTTTAATCTCAACTTCTAATGACACTCACCCTGCAAACCCTTTGCTTCTTACATACACAAATTAATGGTCACTATCTTATTGTTTTCTTCTGCACGTTCACCACATATGGAAAACCTGAGAGCTCAATAAATACAGAGACAAAACCCCTGTTTGGGGCTCTTGTCTCCTCCCAGACATTAGCCTCTCTCATATTCAACTCTGCATCCATTCTGTTGCTGGACAAGACAGAACTCCGGACTCAAAGTCTGCGACAAGGGACGACCACCCGTATTACCTCTCTAATGCACTTTTCCCTCTGCCAGGACAGGAGGGACTTGAACATTTATTTTCCAAACGTGCATTTCATTGCAACACCAAGGGAACGACGGGTTTCAGCTGATATCAGACAAATATAATTATGCATAAATCTATATCGGTTTTGCTGAATTTGAAATGTCTTGCATTTGAATGTTGTGGTGCTCCTTTTTCATGTATCAACTTGGCTAAGCTACAGTCTACAGTGATTCAAACATTAATCTAGGTGGTCCTGTGAAGGTATTTTGTAGATGTGATAAAAGTCCATAATCAGTCCACTTTAAGGGAGATTATTTTCAATGATCTGGGCAGGCTTGATTCAATCACCTGAGAGGCCTTAAGAGCTGAATTGAGGCTTTCCTGAGAAAGAAGAAATTCAACCTGTGGACAGCAGCTCAGTTCTCACATGAGTCCTAGCCTGCCCTTCCTGACAGCCTGCCGTGTGGATTTTGGACCAGCCCAGCCAGCTGACACAATCACGGAAGCTAGTTCTTTGCAATGAATGTTCACACATATCCCATACTGTTTCTGGCCCTCTGGGTAACCCTGACTGATACAAATATCTACTAGGAAAAGTAAAAAGTTGAGAGTTTAAAAATATTCTTAATTGCTATAATTAAGTAAAAATAAAGCTGCACTGATTTGGGGTGCAGGGGATAGAGGGACAAAATAGCAAATCATTAAGTAGCTCCAAATGGGAAGAATACCAAGTTTAAATTGAGAAAAATCACATTTAGTTCTATAAAATGCTTTCGCTTTTCATACAACTCACAGTTATGTGGCATTCGGGAAACGGTGTTAAGAAATGTGTGAGATATCGTCCAAAGGGCTTCACCTAGAGGCTCCTGGGATCCACAAACATGTACATAAAGAAGGCTGCCTCCAATTGGGTCAAAATACTAATAAGTTCAATAAAACCAAATTTAATATGTAACATGTCCACTTGCGGGGGGAGGGCGGATTTATGGAAAGACACGGAGAAAATTATAAAGAATAATTTCTACTAAATTTGTGCTTCTACATAAAATACTTCACTGCATTGTTAGCTTGCGCCTCAGACACAATCGCAAATATGAATTTCATTGTAAATTTAAAGTATTTCAAAGGTATGTATTAAAACATTGTGAGTTTGTAAATTGACTCTTTATTACCCCTCTAGCAAATACACCTCTCCTTCTTCCTCTCAAAACTAGAAAGGGTATGTATCAAAATAACCCAAGATTTATCCTTGGCATGATTCTCCAAGCAGCTACACCAATCAGATGTGTCCACAGTTAAATGAAGACTATGAGAAAAGTTTCCAACTTCTACAAACAGTGTCATCTTCCATGAAAGCTGTGAACAAATTCCATCGCAGCCTACAGCGCGCTCCAAAGCAGTCTAGAATTCCAAGCTCCTCTTGGATCGGTTTCATGACAATTTCCTGGAAGGCCAGACCTCTTCCAAACGATGTTTTACCGGCAGCCTGACCCTGCAGTAAGGGTTTCACGAACAGCATCTACTCAGGCCTCAGTGATCCTGTCATTAGTTTAACATCGAATAGCACTCCACTGTGAGCAAACAAACAAACAAACAAACAAACCAAAAGCCAAAAAACAACCTGCACCCGGTTTTTAAAAAGAGGAACCAAAGACCTTGAACAGATGTCAAGTATTTATCTGGATCCACTCAATAACTCAGAGAAAAGGCTCTAGGAGAACAGAGAATTTCTTTCTCCTCACAGTCAGGCCAGAATCCCGCGGCAGGGCCCCACGCTGTAGCCTCTTCGTTGCATGGTCCACTGCGTAATATCTTACTGCCTCTTTGCTTGGAATGCCTGCCAGCAATTTCTTACCTGCTCTACTGTCATGCATGCCATTCAAAAACCCTTCATACTGCTTAAAATACTTTGTAAACAATTTTTTCAAAGTTTTCTTCTGAAGCAAAACAACCGGAACGGAACCAAGTTGCTCATAATGGTAATTAAAAGCTATAAAGTAGGGGCGCCTGGGTGGCTCAGTCGGTTGAGTGTCTGACTTCGTCTCAGGTCATGATCTCATGGTTCGTGAGTTTGAGTCCCGCATCGCGTAAGCTCGAGCCAGCTTCAGGTAAACGTGAGTCCTGCTTCAGGTGAACTCCTCTTCTCTCTCTCTTTCTCTCTCCCTCCCTCCCTCCACCCGCCCTCTCTCTCTCTGCCCCTTGTGGGATTCTCTCTCTCTCTCTCAGCCCCTCACTCACTTGTGCCTTCTATCTCTCTCAAAAAAATTTAAGAGTAGTTCTTAAACATAAAGCTAAAATAACTGATCTTTGAAGATGGAGATTTCCGGTACATAACATGAATATGCAGATTTATTAGAAAAAGACGCAGGAAACAACAATGAGCAAATGAGATTCCACGCGAAATGAGATCCCACTGCTTTTACTTCTAATACAGATAAGTGATCAGTAGAAACACAAATATACACATGTTCACACGTATGTATAAATATCACTTTGGACACGCAGATCATCGAACTTCTCCTGGTATCGGTGGTTCTAGGAATATGCTTTATGTGTTCAATGTGACCGTGTTTTTATATCTAAACACCAGCACGTGAGAGTGTGTAAGGAAGAAGGTGACATCTCTACACTTCCTGTTTGGTGCCATGTCTCAACTCCTATTTTGTTCATCTGTGCTTGGCACACTGCAGGATGCTCAATAAAAAGGGTTGCGCGGGTAGGTGACTGGAGGAACGCACGCATCTATGAATAAATAAGGTGGAAGACAGACTGATGGACAGAAAGAAACCAGATAAGCTTCACCAGCAGCTCAGTGGAAGTCATTCCCCCATCTAACACTCTATCACAAATCTTCACAAATCGCTCAGGCTTCCCCCCTCACCCCATCAAGCACCCCCACGCAAACCCGGCTGGGGACAATGCACAGGAATGGATGCGGGCAGGCAGTTCACACCGGTCATCTCATTTCTCGTGTGCGACGGTTACGTCAGGTGGACAGTGTCCATCACGAGACCGGTGTTCTGAGACAGGACACGCCCTGGCACTGTCACTCTGAAAGTGCTGAAAGTGGATTCAAACCCAGGACACAAAGTGTGCTCTTTCCCTCTTTACCTTTCCATGACATCTAGATGGTACCGGGCCCTCTCATACACGAGCTTATGCAATTGTATGCATAGAATTGTGTTAATTTTCCTTCGCTCCGTTTGTCTCGTGCATGTGTTCTCTCCCAAGACTGAGGGGTGATAACTTTAGAATATACAACAGAGTTGAAAACAACTCAATCATCCAGAATTCTACCACTCTGACAGAAATAGTTTCCAAGTCAAGTGATTTTTGGCATCTATCTGAGTGTCTTGGCCAGAAATGGGCTGGCGGAGACATTCTATCTTCTTACACAGTGATTCCAAGCCACGGCCACAGTCAGCAATGCAGGGCTCTAAAACATGAGGCACAATTCTCCAAGATTTCGGGGTGCCTCTGGCCCCTCGTCCCAGCTCTGGGACGTCCTTGGTGGAGGACGTTCTGGAGCAATGTCTTTGGCGGAGGTAACTGCACCAGAGTCCGCGAGCCCTTCCTTTTGTGGTGCAGTTGAGGCTCTCCTGGGTGGGCTGTGTATCTCTGGACAAGCACACAGCTCCCTTTCACCTACAGAGAACCCCCACATTACAGCGAATTTTAAAGATGCTCTGTTCTTGTCCCTTTGTTGAACTCAGAGAACATATAGCTGTTAGTGTCTCTGCATTCTTCCCCATCTCCAATGGGGATTGATAGGCAATTTTTTTCCTTCTAATTGTCAGTCTCTTAAGCAATGAAAATGCAAAATTACAAAGTCATAACAACAACAGGTTCAGGAGTTTAGACACAATAACCACTGCCATTTCTGAGGCATTGTCACATATCAGGTGATACCTAAGATTTTTATGTGCATAATCTTCTCTGACCCTCATAATAACCTAGAGAAAGGTAGCATTCTTACAGTCATCTTACAGATGGGCCAACTGAGGCTCTGAGAAATTAAATTACTTATTTAAGGTCATACAGCTAAAAAATGGCAGGTCTGCAGTTGGTACCCAGATGAATTAGGGGGTTAGATATAAGTGTCTAGGGACACCTGGGTGGCTTAGTCGGTTAAGTGTCTGACTTCGGCTCAGGTCATGATCTCATGGCTCATGGGTTTGAGCCCCACATCAGGCTCTGTGCTGACGGCTCACAGCCTGGAGCCTGCTTTGGATTCTGGGTCTCCCCCTCTCTCTCTGCCCCTCCCCCACTCACGCTCTGTCTCCTTCTCTCTCAAAACTAAACAAACATTTAAAAAATTTTTTTTAAAAAGAAAGAAGTGTCTACATCAGCAGGCTATGCTACCGGGCCTGTGACTGGCCTTGGGAGATCTTTTAGGGAAGTCCATTCACCCTCTGTTCATGAAACAGAATCACACAGTGAGTCAGTTTAATCCTGATGCCTCCATCCATGTAACCGGCCACATAATACCCTATGCCATTGGTCCTATCTGAAATATTGGCTTTCCATTCCTTTTAATTCCCCATGTGCTGAATGGTCCTACCGCAAGATGTGGCTGACTGCCATAATGAAGAGGGACTACCTCACAGCAGAACAGGAAAAATGTGCCTTACAGACGGAGCTAATTCTAAACAGACAAAAAGAGGGAAGAGGGCAAAAAGATGCAGTTGTGTGGCCCTCTGACAGTAGACACCCCAACTAGGAATAGAGGGGTTCGTTCAAAATCCAAATCTGGAATCTTCCAGAGGGTAAGGCCAGGCAATGAGGGTGTTGTGGCTGATCTTGTCCTGCAAAGCCGGTGCCTACCCCCCGGGCCTCAACCATGCGGACAACACTTTTGCTTTCCCGCTGGGTCTCCAGAGCATAGAGGAAAATGGGCCTCGAGTGGTAGGAATCCCCAGCGATTCCCTCGAGAGTAACCTCGGTTCATCGCTTCTTGCTTTTCCACCCCCGTATTTCCCCTTGCCTAGCAGAAAGTGGGAACATCAGGAAGCCACTTCAAGTAGTCCTTTCTGAAGTTAAACAGAGGTGCCAATGAATAAAGCAAATATCACTAGGGAAACGTGTGTGGGTCCGTTTGCTCTCTGAGTCTCCTGCTGTTTCCTCCCCTCCCCCACCTATAAGCTCCAATTTTCGGAGGGCGGGGGGTGAACCTCAGGGAAATCTGCTCGGAAAACAATGTGTGTGGGAAACATGGTCTTTGATTTCAACCCTGGACACAATGTTCTAAGATGTTTTTTAAAGCTAGATTTCCTTCCAGAAAATTCAACTTGCCCAGGTCTGCCAGATAAACATTCTGGATCCAAACCATAGTTAGGGAAATATTTGTGTGCTTCGATTTGGATGAAAAGAGGAAACTGCTGGGGCTGAGAGATTGCAAAGTCCCATTCCATTTAGCAGGACGTTACAAGCACAACAACAATCCAAGGGACACTTCTCCCCGCCGTGAGGTTCCTGTCTGCACAGCGCCCCCTTCGTGAGGGGAAAGGCACTGATTTTTAGGAGGAAGATCCAGTGTGCAACTAGCTTCCTAAGAAATGGAATTGTTTAAAACCAGCCCTGACTATGGGGCACCAGAGTGGCTCAGTCAGTTAAGCATCTGACTCTTGATCTCACAGTTCATTGGCATTGAGCCCTGTGTCAGTCTCTGCGCTGACAGCACGGAACCTGCTTGGGATTCTCTCTCTCCTTCTCTCTCTGCCCCTCCCCTGCTTGCACTCTTTTTCTCTCTCTCTCAAAATAAATAAATAAACTTAAAAAACAAAAAACCAGCACTGACTAACGTGGCTTATGTAAGCTCACATTGAAGGCAACATCTGCTTCTGTCTTGATCCCCCAGTTACCAACCTGTTATGGCTAAATCACCACATGGAAGCCCAGAATACTCAATTCTTTTCAGTTGGAACTTGGCCAGAAGAAATGCCCAACAAATGTGCATGGTGCCAATAGCATTACAGAGACATATAAGCTGGCCATACTAGTTTCATTGTGGGTACAGTGTTGTCTTTACATAATATTGCTCTTCTGTGAAGCTGTATGGATTTCTTAAAAGTTCTGGTTGCTGGCTGAAGAAGGGGAAGTAAGCCATGAACTACAAATGCCTTGGTTAGGGAAATAAAGGCAACAGAAGAATTGCATAATCATAAGCAGAAACAGTTTACTGCATGCTTTTACTCAGCCTTGCCTTTCTACATAAAATTCACTAATGGCTTTATTACCTGGGCTCATGCTTCTTACAAGAGCATCTCTCTCTTACAAGAGGATGCTCAGTGAGAACTGATTCCTACTTTGATGTGATGGCCTTTCGAGAGCATGATAGGGCAGAGACAGGAAAGAATGGGGATGGTGGGAGGGGACACTATAAATAGACTGAACGATGGTCAGGAGGTGGGACTAGTAGTAGGTTCCATTTCTCACCAACTTCCAAGACCCAAACCCACTGACTCTCTGATGTACCCTGGGCCAGTAATGGGGACTAGAAGAGAAAGTCATGGTCACATCTACTGCTGGTTTCTCATCTCCAGGGATAATTCCAAGACCAAGAGAACAGCCTGTCGTGGCTCCGGGAATGGGAGATGCTGTGGGGGCCCAGGAAGCTGACGTCACTTCCTGCCTTGTCCACTCTACCCAATAGTCTTCATTCCTACCCTTTTTGCACCTGATACCACGACTGCTCAATTCAACCTGCCTACATTGGTGGACAAGGAGGCTAGGGATGAACTGCTTTTCATGGCTCTTCATTCCTCTGGCTCACTCAGGGCCCTCCCAGAACAAGAAAGAACTCTGTGTGACGGTGCTAGACAGGAGGACTACCACTCAGAAAGAAAACTATTTTATATGAAAATATATTTAACTATGCTATCACTTAATCTATAATATGTATATTTAATAATACTTAATTGTTTAATATTAAAATTTCATTCCTCCACACAAATCCCGTTTTAGTAGCACATTTAAATACCCTGAATAAAATCCAGTAGGTTTTCTTTTTTTTTTATTATTTTTTTTTAATTTTTTTTCAATGTTTATTTATTTTTGGGACAGAGAGAGACACAGCATGAACGGGGGAGGGGCAGAGAGAGAGGGAGACACAGAATCGGAAACAGGCTCCAGGCTCCGAGCCATCAGCCCAGAGCCCGACGCGGGGCTCAAACTCACGGACCGCGAGATCGTGACCTGGCTGAAGTCGGACGCTTAACCGACTGCGCCACCCAGGCGCCCCAATCCAGTAAGTTTTCTTGAGCCAATAATCCTGTTACAGATTTTATTGACAGTAACAAAAGAAAAGTAGATTTTCCATAAGCTGCCTAAGAAAGGAAGCATTAATCAATAAGTTAACAAGACTGTAGAATGGCAGCATGAGTAGCTCAGCAAATCCCCAATGATAAAACTCAAAAAAGTTATTCTCCAAAAACCAGTGACAAAATTCAAAAGAAAAAAAAAGTCAAAGATGACTGTTTCAGGACTCTGGAAGTGGTCCAAAGGAACACAGCAAATTAAGAAGCATTTATTCAAATAACACTATTGAGCCTCACGTAAGAACAGAGGAAGTCTGTACGTTTTAGCATGAGGCAGACACCCACATGCACACCCATCCCCACTTGCCAGCTGATAATTCTACCAAGGTGAAGGAAGCCATGAAAACCTGTGGTTTGGCTGCCAAAGGAAGCCGTTCTGATTTGGAGCAGAACACAGAAAAACCTCACGTCCCTAGGCATTGTCAGAGACAGGAGCAATCCCAGAGACAAAAGAATGGGGAAAGACAAAAGTTGTGATCTTATGTGAGCCAAACAACAGAGCAGCAGACAAGCCAGAAATTTACCAGGGAGACATGGCAGGTGAGGAAGTCGCAGTAGATAATCATCAACTTCCATATATCCCTGGGGTTCTGGAAGGCAGTGTATAAGAGCAAGGCTGTACACACCCTCAGCAGAGACTGGAAAGGACCCTCACTATCCATATTCCTATCAACAAAGAATTCAATATCCAGCAAAACTATCCTTCAAAAATGAAGGCAAAATAAAGACACTACCGGATAAGAAAATTCATTGCTATCAATCCTTCACAAACACATTCAGAAGACAGAGAACACTTTTCAGCTCATTCTATGAGGTTAATACCAAATGTCAAATACCAAAGCTACATAAAGATATCATAATTAAAGGAAACTACTGAGCAATACCCCCCAGGAATACAAATACAAAGATCCTTAACAAATATTACAAACCAGATCCAGGACCATATAAAAAGGATCATATACCATGACTAAGTTTATAACATTTGGAAATCAACTAATATTATACACCATATTAGTAGGAAAAGGACAAAAAAAAATGTGTGATCATTTTAATAGGTGCGGAAAAAGGATTCCACAAAATCCAATGTTCTTTTGGGACAAAAACTCTCAACAAAGGAAATTGAAGAGGAATGTCCTCACAGAAACATTATTCATGATAGCTAAAGAATAGAAACAATCCGGGGCGCCTGGGTGGCGCAGTCGGTTAAGCGTCCGACTTCAGCCAGGTCACGATCTCACCATCCGTGAGTTCGAGCCCCGCGTCAGGCTCTGGGCTGATGGCTCAGAGCCTGGAGCCTGTTTCCGATTCTGTGTCTCCCTCTCTCTCTGCCCCTCCCCCGTTCATGCTCTGTCTCTCTCTGTTCCAAAAATGAATAAACGTTGAAAAAAAAAAAAAAAAAAAAAGAATAGAAACAATCCATTTTGTGAATAGACAAACAAGATGTGGTATATCCACACAATAGAATACTATGGAGCAGTAAAAGGGAGTAAGTTACTCATGCATGCTACAACATAGAATAACTCATAAACAGTATGCTAAACAAAAGAAGCCAAATGCAGAAGATGACATATTGTATGATTCTATGTATATGAAATATCCAGAAAAGGCAAATCTACAAAGACAGGCAGATTAGTGGTTGCCTGGGGCTGGGATGGAAAAAGAGACTGAATGCAAATGGTCACAAGAAATCTTTGGGAAGGTAATGAAAATATTCTAAAACTGGGTGTAGTAACGATTGTACACAAATCTATAAATTTACTCGGAATCACTGAATTGCACACTTAAAATGGGTTAATTTATGGCATGTAAATTAAACCACAATAAAGCTGGGATAAAGAGCCTAAAAAGACCAATACCACAGTGACTAAAAAGTGATCGTTAAAAAAAAATAATGATGAAACCCTCCTCCCAGGGCATGAGAAGTGTTTCAGTGGAGGAGAGATCTTTTGTCAGAGGTACCTAGAGCTGGGGTCACTGAACTCTGGCCCGTGGGCCAAGTCAGGTCCCCCACCCATTTTGCTCAGATCCACCATAAGCTAAGAATGGTTTTCCCATGTTTTAATGGTTGAAAAAATCCCAAAGAAAGAATCTCTCATTTCATGTGAAAATTCCATGAAGTCATAATTTTAATGTCCATAAACAAAGTTTATAGAAATATACACATGCTCATTCTTTACAACATTGTCTGTGGTTGCTTTTGTACTACAAAGGCAGAGTTGAGTGGTTGCAACGGAAAACTTATGGCCTACAAAACCTAAAATATTTGCTCCTTGGCCCTTTACAGAAAAAGGGAACACCTGTTCTAAAGTAGTGCTTCTTTATTCTGAATGTACATTAGAACCATCTGGGAGTTTAAAAAAAAATATTCTCAACTGAATTCCATCAGCTTCCTTCCCCTTTGCCCAACGAATTACACTGACAAACTTTAGACAGTGTAGTTTTTAAAAAGCTCTTTAGGGGCGCCTGGGTGGCGCAGTCGGTTGAGCGTCCGACTTCAGCCAGGTCACGATCTCGCAGTCCGTGAGTTCGAGCCCCACGTCAGGCTCTGGGCTGATGGCTCAGAGCCTGGAGCCTGTTTCCGATTCTGTGTCTCCCTCTCTCTCTGCCCCTCCCCTGTTCATGCTCTGTCTCTCTCTGTCCCAAAAATAAATAACCGTTGAAAAAAAAATTAAAAAAAAAAAAAAAAAAAAGCTCTTTAGCTGATTCCAGTCACCAGGACTACGGTTCACTGTTCTCCATCAACCACGGACGCAAGACCAGAGGCCTTGAGTTTTATTTTCACATCACATCCAATTGTGAAAATGAGTACACAAAGCAGCTTTAGGTCAGTGATCTGAAACGAAATCCCTGGCAGATTAAATGTACCTATCTGTGGCAAAGCTACCTTGCTCTCGAGTCTCCTGAAAAGAAGGGACCAAGACGACTGCTGCCTCCCAGTCAGTGTTTCAAGACACATTAACTGAGCTGGTCACTATTAACCAGTCCCTGCGACAAAGCACCTCCAGAAGGGGAGTGCCCTTGATAAGGAATAAAGGGTAAGAAATCTTAACTAATCATTAGTGTGGCTATATGGAAAATTATCTGATTCATTCACTCATACACACAAACCAACAAACATGGAATATCAGCCGTGTGCAGAGTGCTGTGTTCTAATGAGGCCATATTTTTAAAAGCATGAACTAAACACAGAAGAACTCCTATTTTTGAAAAGAGTATGTTTAAAAATTTATTTTAAAAAGGGGCATGGATGTACAAGAATATTTACAGAAAAGCTCAGAATAAGCTAACACATTCAAAATAAATGGTACCTAAAATCATGTCACAGGGCAATGAGAATAAGAAACAAAAGTGATATTGCTTGGAGCAGGTGGTATAATGCTGTTTCATGGAGCCTACTGGAAAATTCAGGGCGCTTCAACATCTTCTTTTCTTTCATCTTCCCCACTGGAGAAACTATTTTCCAGTTTAAATAAGAAACTGGAATCCAAGACAAGAGGTAAAATGAGTTAAAACAATATAGGACACAGGTGCCTTATACTGACTTCCAGGTGCCTGCCTGAGACAAATCGCATCGGGGCCCCCACAAAAGTTGCAAATGTGATCACAAATCACTGTCAATAGTCTCTGAGGATAGACACCAAGAGTTCTGAGCCAGATCAGTGGTATTCTGCTTTTCAAATGAGAGAAGAGAAGAAGGTAGATTTTAAAGGTAAAGTTTCAAATCAATGCCTGATTAAAGTCTAGAAAGACAGTCAATGAAACAGGTGGTTAATGGGCTCTTGCAAAAAAGCTGACTCCAAAGGGTTAGAAATCACTGCAATTTTTGTTGGATATCACATGTCTTTTAGTTCTCACACCACCTCAGTGAGGTGCATGGCATACTGCCATGATACAGACGCAGACATCAAGGCTCCTAAACATCAAGTATATTTGTCCAAAGTTCTGCTGTAAGTGACCGAGCTACAATGCAAAATCAATTCACACCAGACTCACCTTATTTAAAATTACTTTAATTAAAAAGCCTACTTGGTCCCATGTAATGCATCTTGCTGTGAACTCTAACTTGTCTGACATTAATAGCAACACTCCAACTTTCTTGTCCAGACTGTACGTGTGTGTGTGTGTGTGTGTGTGTGTGTGTGTGTGTGTGTGTGTTTTCTATTGCTATATAACAAATCACCACAAACTCAGTGGCAATGCCACTTTGCCGCTAAAGGTACTATCTACCATTTCCATGGGTTAGGGGTTTCTGGGTGTTTTAGCTGGGGCCTCTGCTCAGGGTCTTGTAAGGCTGAAATCAAAGCGTTGCCAGCTGATATATCATCCAGAGGACTCCACTGACCAGGGGAAGATCCTTCCCCAAGCTCCCTCAGGCTGTTGGCAGAACTTGTTTCCTTACAGTTGCAGGACTGAGGTCCCTGTTGTCTTCTAGCTGTGACTTTCCTCCTAGAGGCTGGTCTCAGGCCCTTGCCACATGGCCTGTACCCTCCCAGCGACAGGTAACATCCCCGCTGTCACACTTGTAATCTCTCTGACTTTCCCTTCTGCTATCATCCAGAGAAAATGCTTTGCTTTTAAAGGGCTCATGGGAGTAGGTCAGGCCCATCTGGACAATTCCCCTTCCTAATGGCCAGCGGTGCCAGATCACATGACACAATCATAGGGCGGGGAGGGGGATACGCAGGGCTTGTATACCAGGATGGGGTCAGATGGAGTGGACCTTGAGGATGATCTTAAAATTCTGCCAAGCACCACATTCATTTCTTTATTTTTATCTTTTCTACATTACTATGTTTAAGTGAATCTTTCACAATAGCACTGACTTTGCTTTTTTATTAAATCTGAGCATCTTTGCTTTTTAATAAATAACTTTAACAAATTCACATTAACTGGGAGACTATATTTGATCTTCCTGTGTCATTTTATCTTGTGCTTTCTTGTTGTCCCCTTGCCCTCCTACCAGCTTCAATATCTTTTCCTGCAGGGATCAAAGCTTCCTTTGATCTTTCTTCTCTTTCTCTGGTCATCCAGAAGTTCTATGTAGTCTCTTCAATTTTTTAAGCAATTACGTGCATGTTTTTAAACTATTTAATCCTATTTTCTCTATCATCATAAAGAATAAAACAGTATCTGAAGATAGGCCTATGAAACTTTCCCTCTCCTTCTTACCCCCCGCCACTGCCACATGAAAGAATCATAGCCTTATTATTCAGATGAGAATATTAATGCTTTTCATGACTCTTAACAATGATGTCATGTTAAGCTGTACAATCATTAAGAACAATTATGTAACACTAACTCAAATTTTGTAAATTTAATTACCCGCTACTTATTTTATATTTCATTTTCCTTTAATCTGAGGTCTCTCTTTCAATTAAATTTTTAACGGACTGGACAATTTTAGCAATTCTGAGTTCTTGGATGGGCTGAGGAGTCCTCTGGGTTGAGGACTACAAGGTATTCATTCCCCTGTTTCTGGCTTGTTGATGAAGCCCCTATTCTTTTTATAGGCCTTTCGAATGAGGTTAAGTGCATAGGAATAACTGTGATTTCTGAGGCCAAAATACATACTTAAGGTAGCAACAACAACAACAAAAACAAAACCAGAAAAAACCAAACCAAAACAAAAAACCCATGACAACATCCAGGCATCTCTGACTAGCTGTGGACCTTATGCATATCCTTCAATGGGGCCCAACGAAATCACCTTAGAGACTCTTCCAGAGGTACAAGTCCAGACTGTATAAAACAAATAAAAATATTAATATTCTATCAACACACTACTCCATAAAAGCAGAAAAATTAAGTGCCAGCAAAACATTAATGAAATCTACTGATACGTGTATAAAGATTCAGGGTCACACAGTGAGGGACAATAAATACAAAAATGAAGACTTCTGCACAAAGAACCTAGTCAATGGTATTGCAATAGTGTAGTACAGTCCTTGTGAGGAGCACAGTATAATGGATAAACTGGTTGAATCACTATGCTATACGCCTGAAACTAATGTAAGCTTGTGTGTCAACGCCACTCAGATAAAAAATTTCAAAGGACAAAAAAATAAATGTTTCTCTCAGTACCCTGCTTCCAAAGGAAAGTAGAAACTTATAAACAATGCTTCTTCCAAGGATATGTACAATCGCGTTATTTTACAATTTAGGGAAAAGGAAATAAACTTCTGATGAACCCTTAATATTCATCCAACAATGCCATAAGCCATTAAGACTCTTATGATTGTTTTTAGGCTCCATTTACAATGGTTTTACAGTGACGTGGCTCAAAGTTTAGAAAGTATGGAAAGGTTTACAATGAAGGGTCTCCTCCCGGGCACCTGGGTGGCTCAGTCGGTTAAGCGTCCGTCTTTGGCTCAGGTCATGATCTAAAGATCCATGGGTGTGAGCCCCGTGTTGGGCTCTGTGCTGACAGCTCAGAGCCTGGAGCCTGCTTCAGATTCTGTGTCTCTTTACCCCTCCCCCGCTCACACTCTGTCTCTCTCTCTCTCTCTCTCTCAAAAATAAATAAAACATTTAAAAAACGCTTTTAAAAGAGAAAGGTTTCTTTGCCCTTAATTCTGTCCTTCAGCTACCAACTGCCCTCCCTACAGTCAAACCAAGTTATTTGTTTCCCATATATCCTTCCAGAGATATTTCATCCATATACAGACTCTTTCTCTCTCTTCCCCCTCTATCTTGCCTCTTCCTGCTCCCCTTCTGTCTCTCTCTCTCTATTTTTTTTTTAATTTTTTGTTCCTTTTGATAAAATTGTATCATTCAGTTGTCCTGAAACTTATTTTTTACTTAACATATCTTGGAGATCTTTGTATATTAAGACTGCTTCCTCCCTCATTCTTTTTTATAACAATGTAATATTCCATTGTCCACATATACCATGGTTTATTTTCCCAATAACTTAGTGGTATATATATTAAACAATATTACAGTTAAAACCTCAAGTATGCCATTTCAAATGTGTGAGGTCCATATGCAGGATAGTTCTGAAGATGATGAAATCACTAAGTTATAGGCTACACATATTATAATTTTGATAGTTATAGCCACACTGCTCCCCAGAAAGCAAATAACAATTTATACTTTCATCTAGTAATGTATGAGCCTACTATAGCATGATTTTTTTTGAAAAGGTTGCGAAGTGCATGATTTAATTTATGACACTTTTTAAAAATAATTTATTGTCAAAGTGGCTTACATACAACACCCAGTGCTCATCCCAACAAGTGCCCTCCTCAATGCCCATCACCCATTTTCCTTCTCCTCCACCCCCACCCCCCGTCCACCCTCAGTTTGCTCTCTGTATTTAAGAGTCTCTTGTGGTTTTCCTCCCTCCCTCTCTGTTTGTAACTATTTTTCCCCCTTCCTTTCCCCCATGGTCTTCTGTTGTTTCTCAAGGTCCACATATGAGAGAAAACATTTGATATCAGTCTTTCTCTGACTGACTTATTTCACTTAGCATAATACCTTCCAGTTCCATCCGTGTTGCTGCAAATGGCATGATTTCATTCTTTCTCATTTCCAAGTAGTATTCTGTTATATATATAAACCAAATCTTCTTTATCCATTCATCAGTTGATGGACATTGAGGCTCTTTCCATAATTTGGCTACTGTTGAGAACGTTGCTATAAACATTGGGGTACATGTGCCCCTATGCATCAGCACTCCTGTCTCCCTTGGGTAAATTCCTAGTAGTGCTATTGCTGGGTCGTATGGTAGTAAATAATAGCATGATTTTTAATAGCTCCAATGCACACAATGGTATTTTCAAATTTCTGTCCCCAATTTTTTGTTTGTTTTTTGTGTGGCTGTTGGGGATGGGTGTGCGAATACTCAAATGGGCTCTGACTTTTGCTTCAAACATCCTGGCTCCTCTCACTCTCTTCTCCCTATGACACATGAATACCACAAAACACACTATCGCTATAAAGCTTCAGGACATATTGAAATGATTAGTGTCCAGAATCCATTAAATTTGAGCATCTCTACAAAGCCCATAAAAACACTAAACTCAACATAAAAGCAGCAGAGTGCTGGTGAGTTCTTGGTTCCATGAATCAATGTCTAATGAGAATTGATTTAACAGGCTCCAGGGGACCTTATCTTATTGCTAATAAAAGAAATCCCATCCGGTACTATCCTACATTGCCTAGATATTAAATAAGGCTTATGATGATTAAGCACCAGAAAAGTTAATTAAGAGGTAATTCCAGGGGAATGTACTGATCTCATAGAGCAGTGGTCTTCTACTGGATAACTAAGGAGGGGAAGGCAGTTACCAAAGTCGAAGCACTACACAGAGGCACCACAACACACAGACATGCTGCCTCCAGCCCATCCCACTTCAGCCCTCATCCACCGAGACCTTTCTCTCAACACTGAAGGGACACTCATTTTCACTTCACCTTCAGGACCTGCACTATCATGGGATCCCCGCCTGGTAAAAAGCACAGGAGACCAGGGCAAGATGTTTGCCACTTATTTTTCATCATTGGATGGGACCACCATAAAACCTTAACAATATTAAACCAAAGGGTAGGGTCTATAAAAATATAGAACTAACAAGAATGTTGTCATAAATTACGGTGGTCATCCAAGCAGTTATGCCCAAAAGTTTAATGAGCTCTATAGCTCATCCATATCAGAGACAGAAAATCTCTAGAGCATGAAGATTGCTTTACATCCCTAAACATGGTCTCAGTCGTGGGTGTCCCAGATGGGTCAAGAGTCAAGGACATCAGAAAGAAGAGTGCTTATATGGGCACTCCATTATCGTGTCTTTAGGCACAGCACTGTTCCAGAGCCAACAAGTATCTCATTTAATTTTTTGAAAGCTATTTGTCTTGGCTGATTAAATTGACATATCTAAAACACAAAAGAAGTTTGCTAATTCCTATTTCTATAAAATCCAAACATCTGAGATGTCAGATATGAATTTCTAGGAGAGAGTCTCAGCAGGGTTCATATGACAAAATTTTTTATTCTGGAACAAAGTATATAGGGCTTGTTGTTTCTTATATTAGTGGTGGTCCTTTCTGCCTTCCAAGCCAGACAAATGAGATCAAAGGAAACTCCAGTGACACGGCTCTCGTTTGTTATTCTGACCTCCACTTAACCCCCATTTCCTATTCTGAAAGCACAGAGAGGTACTAACTCCACGGGGCTGCTATCACTGTTATGTTGTAGGTGGAACTGAGCTCCATTTGCTTAATTGACAATAAACAGAGAACTGTGCCAAACAGCACTTGCCATAAAGATCTTAACACAGGGCGTGTTCCCTTGGATTCGGTCCACAAGTTTCAGAAGAAGCAAATATGAAATGTTTCCCCAATGAGCAAAAAATGGGCAGGCAGCTGGCACTACCCTCTGGAAACCAACTTGATGGCATGTCCCATAGCCTGGAAAAGTTTCATCTCACACATTTAAGCCAGTCATTCTGTTTTCAGGAATGGATTTTAAGGAAAAAAGACTGGGAAGATGACAAAATTTCATTATATACAAGGATATTTGTTGCAACATTCTTTATAGTATAAAAATCATAAATATCCCAAATATCAATCAAGGAAGGGTTAACTAGATTAAGAAGCAAGCAGGGCACCTGCGTGGCTCATTCGGTTAAGCATCCGACTCTTGATTTCAGCTCAGGTCATGATCTCACAGTTGGTAGATGGAGCCCCGCGTCAGGCTCCGCACTCGGCATGGAGCCTGCTTAAGATTCTGTCTCTGTCTCCCTCTGCCCCTCCCACCTTTATCTGGTGCTTGCACACCCTCTCTCTCTCAACCTCTCTCTCAAGCATGCGTATGATATGATGTGATGTAATATGATACTGCAATATCACATGGCATAGCCATATCTGACAACATAGGATACTGCTTAATATAATATTAACATGGGAAAACATTATATAGAATGCCAACTTACTTTTTAACAATCTGGCTACTGTATAGACACATGCACGTACTTGCGTATATATGTATGCATGTATGTGTGTAAACTTGCACACAATTTTTAGAAGACTACAATTCCCCCATAATAGCACTTTTTGCACTGAACTGATAGAGGACTCTTCTGTTTTGCTCTCCCTCCTCCCTCCTCTGCCTTTTGCATACCCCTCTACACACACACACACACACACACACACACACACACACACACACACAGTGATGCCCAGGCAGACACAGTAAGTTATGTGGGGGCAGGATCTTGTCTGTCCTGCTCACAAACTCTTCCCCAGAATACAGCAATGCAAACCATGCAGCTCAGTAAATACCCATTAAAGGCAATAACTGGTAATAAATGCTGAATATCTAGAAGGCAACTCACCACTGTTTTCTAAAGTGGTTATTTCTAAAGTGTGCAATTATGCAAAATTTTAAGTTTCTTTTTTTAATATTTGTTTATTTATTTTTGATAAAGGGGGGGATGGGAGGGGCACAGAGAGAGGGAGACAGAGAACCCCAATCAGGCTCCACACTGTCAGTGCAGAGCCTGACATGGGGCTTGAACCCATGAACCGTGAGATCGTGACCTGAGCTGAAATCAAGAGTCAGATGCTTAACCAACTGAGCCATCCAGGCACCCCTTCTTTAAGTTTCTATACCCTTTTCCTAGTTTTGTATGCTGTCACATGTTTGTAATCAGAAAACATTTTTAAATAAATGAATTTTAATAGATGAAATTATATTTATTTGCCCCCTAATACATTTCTATTCCCTTGTTTGGTTTACTAAACACATAAGTGCACAAAATGAATAATGTCTCATTATCTATCCAAGTAGAACAGAACACTGAGCATTAAGAAGAATAAAAGGATTCATTTTGTCTCTGTTAAGACAAGAAATGGGGTCTAATAATCCATAAATCTGATAGAAAATAAAACAGACCTTGAAAAGAGAACAAAGCCAAGAACACATCCTCATTGTTGGCAAAAAATCTAACATAACATTCACAATTTTTTTACTGTATTATCTACTTAAAGAGAGCTGTGGTTTGAACAATACAATTCAATGTTCCTTTGGAAAACAGAGAACAGTATCTTTCCACAACACTGTCTTTTCCTTCATAGGGTCCTTACCCACCTTACAAAGGGGACTTAGACGTTTCAAATGTTACCTAAGACCTTCCTTCCGACTTTTTTCATTTAAACACATGTTCATCACAAAAAAAAATCTTCAAATACAATAAAGTATAAAGGAAAACTATTCATAATACCACCAAGAAATAGCAATGATATTATTTTGTGTATTTCCATGCAGACCTGTGTATATATGATTCAGCTATATGAAAATATACACACTTACAAAATGTATACTTTAGCATATATATTTTATTGACCATATCTACTATTATACACATATTATACATATTTTACTTCCCAGGTCCTTAGCATCCCTGTCTATCTTTAAAAGAGGGAGACTAGGGGCACTCGGGTGGCTCAGTCGGTTATGCATCTGACTTGATTTCAGCTCATGGCTCATGACATTAAGCCCTGCATCAGGCTCTGCACTGACTACATGGATCCTGCTTGGGATTCTCTCTCTCCCTCTCTCTCTCTGCCTCTCCCCTGCTCGCATGCTCTCTGTCAAAATAAATAACTAAAACTTCAAAAAAAAAAAAAGAGGGAGACTAATAAGAATGAGCAGAAATAGACTGATAAATTATATATATATAGTGTGTATAGTGAATTTGAGTCATGTGTTTGCATACACAGCAATGTATATATGTGCAGATATATGTACATATGCATAATTACTGATACATCTATTTATACACACACAGATTATAACCTCCTTAATTCTACTTCTGGAATAGGTCCCATTTTATTAATATAGATTCATTTCCTTATTGGAACACTGGCTGCTTTCACTCATTTCACTGTAGTACCCTGCCATTAATTGTTACATGATGGTTCTGTGATTTTTAAATTTTTTTTTTTTCAACGTTTATTTTTATTTTTGGGACAGAGAGAGACAGAGCATGAACGGGGGAGGGGCAGAGAGAGGGAGACACAGAATCGGAAACAGGCTCCAGGCTCTGAGCCATCAGCCCAGAGCCCGACGCGGGGCTCGAACTCACAGACCGCGAGATCGTGACCTGGCTGAAGTCGGACGCTTAACCGACTGCGCCACCGGTTCTGTGATTTTTAAACACAATGATTGCAGAGCTTCAAATGATTACAGGTCTACATTATTTTCCCCAAATGTACGCAGCAAAAACATGAAAGGAAAACAATCTTTTTAGATATAAGCGATTTTTTTTTCCTTTACAAAACTAACGTAAGCAATTTGCAAAAAATTCCACGAAATACAAAAGAGACTACAAACCCCTAGGCACTGTCCTATCAACCTAAAACAATCGCTATGAGCCATCTGCTTTTTCTTGCTAGCTTAAAGACACATGTTCAGGTGCACAGGCGTGCTTTATTAGATGTAATTTCAATGGTCGTAACATTTTAGATCTTGCTTTTTTTTTTTTTTTAAACTACTACTTGCCTATTTGTCATGTCTGGTCCATTTCCCACAGTCTCCACGAACGTCTGCAGAAAGAACCCTCTCACGCAAAAATGTTGCCCGCTCTGGCTGTTTCCGTTTTCTCGCCGGTCGCTCTTTTCCCGCTGTCTGACAGAACTGGCCTCTTCCCTCAGAGGTTGGCCAGCAAAGACAAAGAGTGAACCACAAGTCAGCTGCTTTTGGGGCTCACTGGGAAATTCATTAATGGGATTTGGAATTTTAAATGTGAAATCAAAGTGCGATTTGGGGTGCAGCGTGCAGCTTTTCTGGGTCCAGCAATTACATTTTGAGGTTGGTTTGACAATCGAATGGCCGATGACAGAGCTTGGTTAAAATATCTGAGGCGGGGGCCCACAGAAGCTGACTGAGTTATTGGTGTGGTGGCTGGCCAGGGCTGACCAACATGGATCATCACAGGAAATGAAGCATCTCCTGGGAGGAAGGAAGATCATGGGGGTGGCATGGGGGGGGGGCGGGGCATGAAGCCCGGAGCCAGCTGTAAGGGTACAAACACCAGCTTCACCACTGGGAGGTATGGAGTATCAGACACCTCTCTGTGCCTCAGCTTTCTCCTCCGTTACCTAGTGGCCACCAGAACGGCTAATATTACAAGAGAAAATACAAGTTCTGATGAGGATAATCAGAACCTTTAGAGGTGCGAACTGGTGCAAAACCACTTGACAATATCTTCCCTAGCAATACACTCATGCTTCTGACAGGAAATCCCACTCCTTGGTGTGTACGTGACAGAAACCCATCCACGCGGTCTCGTCAAGACAGAGAGCTCACGGTGGATGCGTCTGCAACAACCCCAACTAGCACTATTGCAGATGCCCATACAGACAGTCGAATACGCTGAATGCTATGGGACAGTGAGACTACACAATCCATAATTACACGTATCATGTGGATGAATCTCGAAACAATATTGAGCAAAAGAAGCCAAACTCCGAAGAGAATATATACTCTGTGAGTCTATTGCTCAAAAGTAGGCCTTGGGGCGCCTGGGTGGCGCAGTCGGTTAAGCGTCCGACTTCACCCAGGTCACGATCTCGCGGTCCGGGAGTTCGAGCCCCGCGTCGGGCTCTGGGCTGATGGCTCAGAGCCTGGAGCCTGTTTCCGATTCTGTGTCTCCCTCTCTCTCTGACCCTCCCCCGTTCATGCTCTCTCTCTGTCCCAAAAATAAATAAACGTTGAAAAAAAAAATTTAAAAAAAAAAAAAAAAAAAAAAAAGTAGGCCAAACTGATCCTGCCACTGGAGGCACAGATTGGCCTTCTCTTTGAGCAATAGTGACTAGAAGCGGGAAGAGTGGCTTCTGGAAGCTGGTCACGTATGTCCTGCTTCTCGATCTGGATGCTTGTTACACGGGGGCATTCAGTGTCAAGGTTGGTGCCAAGCTCCCGTGTCTTCTCCCAGCACAGAGACCACGGTTTAACTAAAGGTAGCTGGCTGCTGCTTCTCTGTGCCCTCATCCTTAACTTCTTCTTCTTCTCATTTGGATCCTATTCTCTCTCTCTCTTTATAATTCTATCTCTGATTTAATTCACTGCAGTTCTAAATTATCCCTCTTCCTCCCCCAAAAGCTCCTACCTATCATATATACAGAAGGAGGTTAATTCTCCCCTGGTGACAATTCAGGGAAACCTAACACTCTCTCGGCACCACTAAAACGTAATTCACTATTGTCATGGAAGGTAGAGTCAGCAGTGACCGTAATTTACCAGTTAACCTATCATTAGTTGTTTTCATTTTTCTTATTAAATCGTATCTTTCAGGCCTTCAAGCATTTTGCGGCTCATATTTGAGCCCCTTTCATTAGCTCCCTTTTCATTTGGGCTCATGCACGGAGGTCTAAGAGAGGCCACACTGGATGTGACTGGACAAACTCCAGTCCCTCTGAATGGTGACAAGCCTTGCATATATAAATACTGGGCGGTCCACATCACAGAGACCAGTTGGACCTGAGGATAAAGAGCAGGCGTGTGTTGGAACTCCGATGCAGAGGCTTCGCCCTAGCCTGAGATGCTGTTCAGGGGTGCCCCGGCACAGAGAAAGCACACTGGGAATGTCCACACCGTTTTCCCACTCAGAAATGACGAGGTGAAGGACACGGGTAAAATGTACCAGATTTCCGCCTCAGAAACGTTGGTGTAAATAAAAGTGTCAGAGACCCCAACTCATAAGAAAAGAGTACTTAGTGAGAGCAGCGTAGCAGTCATGCGGAACAACCTTGCCGTCGTCCCGGCAAACACACATCTTGCCCCAAGTACACTGAAGGCGGCCTTGTCTGTCTTTGGAAGATGAACACACCGACGTCAGGCCGCTGTTACCGGGAAGGCGGCCAGATTCATGCACCTGATGTTAAATATCCTGGCTGGAAAAGGAATCCTCAGCATGGGCAGACGTTAACACAACCACGGCCAGTCGTGCCAGGCAGCGATCTGACAAACAAAGGCAGGAACAAAGGACAGGTCTGGTCTGCAATGACCTTTTCAAACTATCTGTTGATCCCTTAAGCTAAACTGTCCATTCTTAATGGTGCAAGCCAAGAAAAGCACAGCACGGTTTGACAGAAGGAACCGCAAGACTCTAGTCTCTCTTTCTGCAGTTTACTCCTGGGGTCTGTGCAAAAACACATGCAAAATGCTAACACCTCGGACAGATCATCTCCAACGTGAGGATGAAAACGTCTTGCCTGTAGGCAAGGGACGGGCTGCCCATGATCTCCTGAAAGCCCTTCTAAGATCCAGTGGCTGGAAGCACCAGATGATTTCACCTGGGCTGGAGCACGGTGGCCAGGTGTTAAGGTTTGGAGGGACAGGCAGGTCTGGGCTTGACCACCGGTGGAGCTGAGTGATTTTGTGTCAGTGACTTTTCCTCCTCCAGTTGTAAATTAGGGACAATAATGCCTAACCTCACACAATTTAAGTGAGGACTAAATTAGGCCAAGTGCATAAAGTGCTGAACAAAGCCAGACCACAAATGCAGGCGGGCTTCAGGTTCAAGGGTGTGGAGAATGACAACCTGGATACGGTTCAGTTACTTAACTTCAGAGCAAAGGAGATATATACACATACATATACATATACATATACACATACATATACATATACATATACATATACACATACACATACATATACATATACATTTATATATATATGGTTAAATATAAATCACAAATGCTTAAGAGAGTGCTTAGAGCCCTGGGAAGAATCTGCCAGAAGTCCTCATCTGCCATGATGTAAACATATGCCTACATGCTGCTGTTACAGGATCTGCCTTCTGGTTCTTCCTGCCCTTCCCATCTCCAGAGTTTCACTGCGAAACACCTGGCTGTGCGCTCAGACATGCCAATGTGAACGTCCCGGAGAGACCTCATTGTTCGAAGATCGGCAGCCCACCCCACCACATCGTGCTGGCTTTCTGGAGACAGCGGGGCTCCCAGGTTATGCTCATGCTTCAGCCATCTGATTGACCTTCAGTGGCTGTCTCTCACTCCTTCCTGTCTCCGTCTAGCTCCACGAATCCCCAGCGCTCCTCTGTAGAGGCTGCACTGGCCATACTGTGGTTCTGTGGTTCTGTCTCCTCCTATGAGGGGACTGTAGCTAGCTAGCTACTGTTCCCAAACTCCCCAAAGATAATGTGATTCAAAATGAGAAGCTAGAATTCTTGGCATTCTTGGGAAAGCTCAAAATCGTAAGTTTCTTGAAAACTTACTTCCCCATGCTCACTTCTTCATACCCTCTCGTCTTTACTACAGATACCTAAAAACTGTTTAAGAAAAACAAATATTCTGTTTAGTAGAACTTACAAAGGACTGTGGTCTACGCCAAATATTCAAACACTGGAAAACAAGAGTGAACATTACATGGTGGTACATGAATAATGAAATATTTGATCTCCTAGCAAAGTTAACAATTCCACACGGCTTTAATGTTGAAATGGCCAAAAGGACTTGTTTTGTTTCAAAACTTGTATCTTGAAATATCACTCACGGAATTTGACTAAAGTACACTATGCCTACACACTTTTAATATTTATTCTATTTGCAAACAATGACGTGGGTTCACAGCAGCCAGGACTATAGACCCACACTTGTAACACGGAAAGAGACGTAAGCAAGAATGACCACTTAGACCATGATTGCTTCTCTCCTGACTGCTCTGTCCTGTTCCCAGAAATGTTGACCTTCACCTTCAACATCGTGTGTCCGTGGCTTTTGTCCCTGCCCTTGCTTGACATCAGTGGATTCCTTCAAACTAATAACATCTCTCCATTGATTGGTAAGCTTCGTTTCTCACAGAAAAATTCTAACACTTCCTCCTATTGTCATGAGGCCTCTACCGATTTTTCTAGGGATTTGGGAAAGTGTGCAAATACCCTGAGTCATGCTGGGAAGGAATCCCCACGTGGAGACACATGCCAAGACTCCCAGTGGGGATGTCTGGCCTCCTGCTCTCCTCATTGTTTCCCACACAGCTATTTCCCCAACACTCTGGCTCACCTCCCCACCCTGAAACTGCAGGAAGGCTCCTGCCCTCTTCCTAACTCCTGGGCTGTATTCGACAATCCGCTCAGCTCATGAACGTGCTTTATGCTTTAACTCCACCATTCTCTGAGCGCTGTCTGTGATTTACAGAATCCCTTCTTGCCTTGTGCCCCAGCAGCTCCCCGTCTTTGACAACCGTCACTCCAACTGTGCACACCCCTGTCGGAGACTTTCCAGTCCCTCGAGGCCCACTTTATGGCTGCCTCACCCTGTGATTCCTGTCCAAGCACTGTTAAAAGAATTCTAAACTGAGGGTTGGGGGCTGGGGCAGACAAGCATAAGGAACACGATCTGAACTCAGGACGCGTGGTGTTCTAGAGAGGGAGCTGTGTGTCTAGGCAAAGAGCTCAGCCCCAGATCCCCTATCCCAGTTAATGCCTGAGCACAGAGCAATACCAGTAGAGACAGGGATGTTGTCATTGACACACAAGTCAGGGGAGTGAAACAAAACATCACCCATCATAGAAGGAGGAAAGGGATCAGCCTGAGAACGGGAGAAGGAAGCACAAGTTGAGGGTTTCTCTCTCTCTTTTTTTTAAAGGTCATCTCATTTGTATTCAGTGCATATTTTTATTATCCACATCTTGGGTAACACACCAATCCCATCCAGTCTCTGGCCCTTTAACCACATAAACACATAATAACCACCTGACAAAGACCTTGTTCAGCCACTGCCTTGGAACCTTCCCACTTGTATTTAACATGTTCTCACTCAGACCCTGTCTCTGGACAACTTTAAACTCAACCTTTTATCCAGAAGTTCCTGCCTCATGATGTCTGGGTTCATTCTCCATCACAGAGGTATCCCTGTCACCCGGTTCTTGGCTTTTTCAAAATGACTTTTGCCACTTTAGCTTAGAAGAGAGGCAGTTTCTACCTGCTCTGCCCACGTCTTTGGTGGGGCAACTTTCAGATTACATCTAGCTACAGTCTCAGTGATGGAGCCTTCATCTGAATTACACCTGAATAACGGACTATTCTATCACTTCCTCTGACCCTCAACTCCTGGCTGATGCCTCGCTGGAGACTGATAACACCTCTCATCTGTGGGCGCGACTCTGATTTTTAGAAAGAATAAGAATACCTCAGGTACTGCTGCTCTCTGCTTCTTCTCCAGCCGGACTCCAGAGCTAGGTCTTTATCCTGAATCACGTCCTCAGATCCTGCAGCCCAGCACACCAAGGCATGCAAAAGAAAGAGCAACACTCTTCCATTCCCTCTGGCCCAGTCTCGTCCTTCCCTGAGCCGTCTGCTGCTGCCTGTGCTGTGGTGATCCCGTCTGCCTGGCACTCCAGTTTGGGCTGTCCTCGTCCAGCTCCAAGCCTGGGCTCCAGGCTCACCGCTGCAACCTGGGCGTGGCTCTCACTCATCCTGCTTCCTGAGGCCTGTCTCAAGGGTGACCTTTACACCCTACCTCCAGAAACATAGACGTGACGAGGAAAGTCTATCACTTCTGGTAGCTCCGTCCTCCTCGCCCCAGGCTTGCAGAGCTCATGCATCCCTAGAAGACTCCACATGCCACACTGCGGTCGCATGCCTGCTTCCCTGGGAGGCCAGAGCCTATGTACTTTCAGGCACAGTAAGGGATCAGGTGCATGGCCACAGCATCCAGGGATGTTGGCTGAACTGCATCCTTAGAGAAGACAAAGGTATTAGGTACTGCCATATCACAGCACTAGCCACTGTATGGTAGGACAGTGTAATCCACGGGTTCTCCAACTTTTCTCCAACACACAGTGCTGAGTGTCACCCCTTAGGTTTCTGAGTCAATAGTTTGCAGCAGAAGAATTTCATTTCCAACAAGTTCCCAGATGGTTCTGATGTTGCTCTCTAGGTTCCGATAAAACTTCACATACAATAACACGTGGCAGTCCAGATTTGGCCCGTGGGTCCATCGTTTGCCAATCTCTGCACGAGAAGGTTCCTAATGCTGAGCTATTAACTTTTCAGTGACGGTTGATTAGGCAAGAAATTAAAAAGCTAAGAGTTCATACTGCTGCCTCTAGATTCATGCAGTTTGCCAGAGGGTCACTTATTCTAAAGTAGTTCTAGAGACTCTGTGCATTCTGTCCTTGTTTAAAATCTGGTCTACGTATTTTTAGAGGTAACACCATTCATGCAAATGTAACTTTAAATTTTATATGCAAATTATGGTTGCTTTAACATATCCAATTCAGAAGCTTGGGCCGATGCTCTGAGGAAATGCAAGCACACTGCTAGGAAGTGAGGCCTGAGGGTCTCGTCCCTGACACTGGGCACTGTCAGTGCCTAATACACAGACCCCAGGGGTGGAGAGCAGCCTCAGTGCCGTTAGCTACAAGAGTGGAGGGAGGACTGAGTGAGCTCTCAGGATCGACTGCGGGACTCTCTGACCTCTTCTGGCCCTGCACACACTAGGTCTGCAGACACTGATGGGGAGAGCTAAGACTCGCTCTGAGGGCACAGACTGATGGACCAAGTTACCAATTTCCAATTTGGAGGCATCTTCCAACTCATGTTCTTCTCCATGGTGGCTCTTTATACCCTGGTGCTGGACTCTTTCCACAGTAACCTACTGCCTCTCCATGGTTGACTGTGGTGTTGGGTTTTTTCTATATCTTTCCTGATTATCTGTCTAGTTGTTCTGTTAACTGTTCAGAGAGGTTGTTGAAGTTTCCATCTCTAATCGTTGACTTGACTACTTCTGGGTTCAGTTCTACCTGCTTTTCTCTACCTATTTTCAAGGTCTGTTGTTTGGTACATGCACATTTAAGATTCCTACATCTTTTTGGTACATCAACCCTTTTTTATGTAATGCCTTCTTCCTCTGTCTCTGGTGATTTTCTTTGCTCTGCAATATAGCTTATCCATTATAATATAGCCACTCCTGGTTCTTTTTTAATGTTTATTTATTTTTGAGAAAGAGAGAGAGACACACAGAGCATGAGCAGGGGAGGGGCAGAGAGAGATGGAGACACGAAATTCAAAGCAGACTCCAGGCTCTGAGTTGTCAGCACAGAGCCTGACGCAGGGCTCGAACTCAGGTGAGGTGAGATCATTACATGAGCCAAAGTCGGACGCTTAACTGACTGACCCAACCAGGTGCGCCCCCTGTTGTTTTTTTTATTAAGTTTTGCATGATATATCTTTTTTCATACTTTCACTTTCAACCAGCCTCTATTGTTATGTTTAAGGCAGGTTTCTTATAGACAGCATATCTTTGGGATGTGTCTTTTTATCCACTTTGCCAATTTGTGTCTTTAATTGGTTGGTGTATGTAGGCCATTTATATTTAATGTAATTATTGATATGTTAGGGCTTAAATTTGCTATTTTTTTTTTTCTGTTTATTCTCTTGATTCTCTATTTTCTTTGTCCTGTCTTCCTACAGGTTACTTGGGCATTTTTTAGAATTTCATTTTGATTTATCTAATGTTTTTAGAATGTTATCTGTATAACTTTTATAGTGGTTAGTAGGTATGACATTTTATATATATAAAACATAGTACTGTCTACTAATGTAGTCATTTTTACCAGTTCAGGTGAAATATATTAATCTTATCTCCCTTTAAGTCCTTTTACCCTGTTTACAATATAACTGCCTTAAATATTTCCTCTACATACATTTAGCATCACATCAGACAATGGCATAATTTTGCTTCCACTGTCAAGCATAAAACATATTTACCAGGTAATAAAAAATATTATATTTGCTCCTATTTTTGCTTATCAAATTCCTCTTTTCTGATGCTTTCAATTTACTTCTTTTGTCACTTCATTTCTGCTTAAAGAACTTTCTTTAGCCAGTCTTTAGTTTTTCTTCACCTAAAAATGTCTTGATTTTTCTCTTCATCCCTGAAGACTGTCTTCACTGTGTATTAGATTTGGGGTTGACAGTTCTCTCAGCACCTAAAAAAAAATAATAATAGTACCACTTCTTTCTGGTCTACACAGTTTCTGTTGAGAAATCTGCTGTCATTCTAATTGTTTTTCCCTTGTATGTAAGGTGCCATTTTCCTCTGGCTGTTTTCAAGATTTTTTCTTTTCTTAATTTAGAAGAGAGTTTCTTTGAGTTCACCCTGTTTTAAATTCTATCAGTTTCTTAAATCTGTAGGCTTGTGTTTCTTTCTTGACAACTTTGGCAAGTTTTCAACTATTATTTCCTCAAGTACTTTTTCAGCCCTCTTTCTCCTGAAACTCTGATAACACGAATGTAAGATACCATATTATAGTCCCACAGGCCACTAAGGCTCTGTTCATTTTTTTGTTTCATTTCACTGTCTCTCTGTTGTTCACATTTGGTAAGTTCTATTGTTATATCTTCCAGCTCATTGATTCTTTCCTCTACTCTTTCATTCTGTTCTTGAGCTTCGGTTACTATATTTTTCAGTTCAAAAATTTCCATTTTGTTCTTCATCATACCTTCTATTTCTTTGCTCAAACTTTCTACTTCTTTGTTGAGGCTTTTCATTTTGTTTTGTCTGCTTGTTTCTAACATGTTCAAAATTGCTGGTTGAACCATTTTTATCAAGGCTGCTTCAAAATACTGCCTATTCCCATCATATCTGTCATCTCAGTGTTGGCATCTACTGATTGTCTACTTGCACTCAGTTTGAGATGTTCCTGGTTCTTGGTATGCAATTTTTTTGTTTACTAAAGCCTGTACATGTTTGTATTATGTTCTAAGACTCTAGGTCTTATTTAAGCCTGTTTTAGCTGGCTTTCTCTGACACCAATGTGGCATTGTTGCCGCCAGATAGGGGGAGAAGTGTAGGCTCCCCACTTGGCTTCTGTTGACACCCGGGGAAGAGGCTCCTCATTACTGCTGGGTAGGAACTGCAGCCCCCCAAATGGTCTTCAGTAACTCCATAGGGCAGATGGGCTCATTATCTCTGCCAATGCTGGAAGTTTTGACTCTTCCCTAGTCCTTCACTGACACCACCATGGCAGGGATGGGGAGAAGCACTTTGTTTCTGCCGGGTGCAGGTAGAAGTCTGGCTCCCTACAGGGCCCCATTTACACCACAAGAGAGGTGGGGGCTTGTTAGTGGCCATTGAAGCTAAGAGTTTCAGCTCCCTACCTGGCCTTCTAGGGTGGGGCTGGGAGCCCCAGATCCTCTTCTTTGGTGTTTGGATCGAGGATAGTGGTTGTTGTCTACAAGTTTTCAGTTTTGTTCAGCTACTCCTTTCCTGGTTCTTTGGCTTCTGTTGGATGGTCTTGTTTGTTTGGGGGGTAGCGGGGTGCGGGGGTTGAGGCTCTTTTTGTCTATGACCATTGCATTTCCAGGCTGCCAGATATTTCCCTTCCAAATCTCAGATTTATATGAGGCACAAAGAAAGCCCAGGGAACTTGCCACTGTGTCATTCTTCAGTTCCAGGGGCACTTAGCCAGTCTGCCTTCTTCCAGCTACCTTTCACAGTCTCCTTCCATTTGTCTAGATATAGCGTCTGGCGTTTTTAGTTGTACTCAGCAGAAGGAATAGGGAGAAGTACCTCTGTTCCACTTCCCGGAAGCAGAAATCAGCCAGCTGTTGGCATTTGTACAACGTACCTAGAGCTGGGCTGTAATATCCCACGTGAATATGCATGAGTTTCATAATGAAGGATGCAAATTCATTTCTCAATTTTCAGAATCAAATGCCTTAAAAAACAAATTTATTTTAAATCATGATTGTTTGTATTTCAACAATACAGTGGGCTTAAATTAAATATTCCCTTGAAAGTAGGTGGGGGTTGTGGCGTGTAGCTCTCCTGACATTTAACTGAATGCCTAACTGCACTGCAAAACAAAGACTAAACAAGAGACACACTGTCATGATTGAGGGAACAGGATGAGACTGCCAGTATCACTTACTGTGTTGCTTTATGTAACACGCTTAACTCCCAGGGACTTCGATTCCTCATTTATAAATCGAGCGGGCTATGCTTGAATTCAGGACTGATGTTTACATCCTATTTTAGCTCTTAAACCCATCATTTGCTCTAGAATATTTTCTCTCTGCTTCAGAGAGGAAACGAAGGTTTGACAATGTCAGTTTTAGGGACAGGCTTCTCAATGTAAAGCTTTTCCAACCAGAGGCATCCTTTGCTGTTCCCAATAATGGCAACAGTGGACCAGAATCACCTCTGTGTCAGGTGGCTTTGAGCACATCAGCAATGTTGAGGGCTTTAATGTCACATGAGGGCAGAGAGCCTTCAGAATAAAGGGACTAACGGATGGACACTGTCTGTGCAGTGCTCGGAGGCCCTGCTGACTCTAGAGCTGTGACACGCAAGATTTTGGAAACTGCCTTGGAGACAGAAATGTCGCTCCAGGAGAAAACAAACACTCTCGGTGGCAGCGTCTAAGGTCAATTATAGTCCTGCTGGGGTGCCTGCCTGCATACAGGGCTTCTACTTTATATTTAAAAGCTTCCCTTTCATACTTAAGCTGTCAAAGCAGAAAGTGTGATTTTCTCATAAATCCACTCTTCATGGGCCCACTGAGCCATTTTCTACTTCATATAGAAATACTTTGTTTCTGTAATCAGAAAGAAAAGAAGCTACTAAACAGCCCTATAGAAGGTATGCAGGCAACGGAAACTATATAGAGCAACCTCCCTAAATGAAAAGGAGTCAGAGTGTCCAAATCTAAGGGAAAAAAGTCTCCTTTGGCCACGGTGGGTCAGGACTCGAGTGAATATACAAAGTGGAGACAGACATCAAAGGTTTAAATAATTAGTATTTTTGGAAAGACAAATACCATATGATTTCATTCATGGGGGGAATTTCAACAAAAGAGGAAAGGGGGGGAAAAAGAGAGAGAAAGGCAAACAAGAAACAGACTCTTAACTGTAGAGAACAAACTGATGGTTACCAGAAGGGAGGTGGGGGTGGGGATGGGTTAAAGAGGTGGCAGGGGTTAAGGAGGGCACTTGTCACGACGAGCACCGGGTGCTGTATGGAAGTGTTAAATCACTAGAGTGTACAACTGAAACTAATATTACACTATATGTTAACTAACTGGAATTTAAATGAAAACTTATTTTAAAAGGTCCAAATAATTAAGCATTGGCTATAAAACAAACTCGAGCATTCCTTTCTACCTGTCGAGAATCATCTAATAATCAGAAAGAGAACGTATCTCGCTTTAGGAAAAGCCAAGCCGTAAAACCATTTGAATGTATTAAACAGATATGAAAATATAAATGTAACTGCAATGATGTAACTCCTGCACCAGATGAACCGGCCAAAAGCAAGCCACCAACAGCTCTTCCGAGTCCTTTCTATGTCCCAAATCTGTCCACAGGGCCGTCCGTGTATTAATTCATGGAACCCTCACAGCCCCCAGATAGGCACCTCCATCATTCTTAGTGCACAGTGGGAAAAGCAGAGCACTAAAGATGAAGGAACATATCCATGGTCACATGTCAGGTGAGGCTTCTTCGGCTATAAAGCAAACCAACATTGATGAACTCCTTCATTCTTGTATTTTCAACGAGACATGTAGTACAGTTGAGCATCTGGCCTTACATACCGCCCCCATGCTTTTGCTCTGAGGTTCATGTAAAAATGAATAAACACTGTGTCAAGGAAGGAGGATCAAAAATACGGTCAACAATGAATTTTAAGAGTTTTCTCTCCCTCTCTCACCACGCGTCACCAAAGCACGGCAGACAACGTAGGCCATTATGCTCTGCTTCAGGACCACACACAGATGTTTTTTATGCTCTCACAGGAATAGAAGCTTCTAGAATTTTGTCCTGGACCCCCCAGTTGGATAAACCTGGTTGTGGGGAGCCGACCCAGGAGGGGAAGGAGAAGGCGAGGGAAGAAAAGGGGAGGACACAAGAGCAGGGTACAGCAAGACCATATGGCAAATGTCCAGGGTCTGGGGAAGTGTCGGTCCTCTTGGGGCTCAGAGATGTGGCTCAGGGAGGGACACAAGCCATAGACATCGGGCAGTCTGACCGGACCTTGCCTGAGCCTTGGTTCAGGGGAGGGTGGCAATCTGCCAAGAGCACTCAGGTAGACGCCAGCCCTGGTGTGTAGAGCAGTAGGGTAGGAAGGTCTAGAGACGGGATTCCGAGAGCAATACAAAACCATGTCTGTCTAACCAGTGGCCAGGAGCAGTCTTGGGAAGGGAGGAAATGCAGGCTCCAGGCACATTCCTGGCATGGAATGGGGCAAAGCAGGCCTTGGTGGCTATGAGTTGCTCAGCCCAGGAGACATAAAAGGCAAGCGAAGCATTACATTGTGGGAGACGACCAGCATTAAACCAGCACAGTTACAGGGGCTGACCACACACCAACATTTGGGGAAGCCTGGTAGGGGCAAAGGAGACACTCCATTCCTAAACTAATTCCAAAGACCCTGGCAACTTACTGGGTATGTCAACGTGTTGGGACCCAGAATCTACTTAGACATGCAGAAGCTAGGCACTCTGGGTTTGGCCTGAGGCATGGGGAGAAGAATCAGCCAGGGCAGGATACTTGCCTCCTAGGCTTACACACATTAATAGTTAATGCAGAATGGGAGCCCGTGAGTCAGGCTAACAGGGGCCAGGTGAGCTGAAGAAGGCTGGGACTCGAGGCGCACCTGGGGCTGAGCTCTTCTTGGAATTAAAGGCCTTGCTCCAATTTCCAGCAAAGGAATCTCTACCCTGGACCAGGAGTCTCCCATTGGGGTGAAGGAGCCCATTAAAAGTCACCTGTGAGTCAAACAGGTTGTTCATGAATTTCCTTATGAACATGTCGGCTTAGGAACTGTTGGCTTTAGGAGCTGGTGAGGAGGGAAGGGAAGGCAGCTGCTGGCCACCAAGGCTAGGGTCCATATCCAGAAACTGAAGAAGTTCATGGAACAAGCAAGTTATTCCAGCAACATAGCACAGAGCGAGGAAGTACAAGAAATTCTGATCTCCATGTTGCCCATCTGCCCTCACCAGTTCTGTGTCTCTGGTGAGATGATTGTGTATGTGCCTGAAGTACTGTGGTTGGAGACAGCTGCTTTTTCAGTGGCTTGGAAACCTTCCTCCTTCCTCCCTTTCGTGTTCTGAAATCTGTGCACACCTAATGCCAAAGAAATGCCTTCCGCAGCCAGGGGTTGGAGGAATGAGGGCTAGGCCAAGAATTTGTGCCAAGAAGCTTTATCACAGCCCAAGAGAGTTGAAGCTCTGACATTTGCAGTGGAAAAGTAAATAAGATCAGGAACTTACCACCACAAAAGCAACCTTGTAAGAAACTGTTATTAAAGACTATGGGATTATGGGGTGAATGGAACCAGAACCTCCCAATTAGTAACTACACATCTTCGAAGGGCTACACATTTAAAAGTGAATGGAAGCTTTAGTATCATTCCCTTTTACCCTACAACCACATTTGCAGCAACAAACTCCCCTGGCCATTCCTAAAGGCAGGCCCCATAGGCAAATACATGATAATTTAATTTTATGGTGCCAGAGACACTATACAAATTATGAAGATAAGGCTATTCTAAAGCCACATATTATTTCAAAGGTCATGACATACTTGGTCAACCATTAACTTCAAAGAGACATCAAAGGATTTATTCCATCCTGAGGTGTGCAAACTTTCTGCAGTGAATATAGCATGAACACAATGGACTTTCCTTTTAAACTACATAGTAAGGCCCAAACCAGGACATTATTCTGAGACCACCTTCACTTGAGAGAGACGACAATACTTGAAAGCAAAGGTCAATATACAATTTGGTAGCTAAGACATTGCCTGGACCCTTCAAATACCTAAAAACCTCATACAGAAAAGCACTAGCCCCAAACAAAATTGAGAAAGAAAGCTTACTTTTTGGTCTTATAAATTCCAAACTGCTTAACCTGCATTCCAAACTAGTGCTGTCCAATAAAAGCTTAATGTGAAACATGTATATAAAGTAGTCTAGCAATCACATTAAAAAAAAGAGGGGGGGTGGTGCCCGGGTGGCTCACTCGGTTAAGCGTCCGACTTCGGCTCAGGTCACGAACTCATGGTTTGTGAGTTGGAACCCTGCGTCGGGCTCTGTGCTAAAGCCTGCTTCAGATTCTGTGTCTTCCCCTCTGTCTTCCCCTCCCTCACTTGTGTTCTCTCTCTCTCTCAAAAATAAATAAAACATTAAAAAAATAAAAACAAACAAAAAAACAGGGTGCCTGGGTGGTTCAGTGGGTTGAGCATCCGACTTAGTTTCGGCTCAAGTCATGATCTCATGGTTTACGGGTTCAAGACCCGAGTCAGGGTCTGCACTGGCAGCACAGAGTCTGTTTGGAATTCTCTCTCTCTCCCTCTTTCTGCCCCTCCCCCACTCTCTCTCTCTCTAATAAATAAAAACATTTAAAATAAATAAATAAATAAAAATAAAATAAACAATGGGTAAAATTAATTCTAACTGTATTTTTATTTAAAATGTAATTTTAGGTACATTTTGTTTTCAATATAAAAATGATTACTGATATCTTTTATAGCTTTTTTTCACACTAGATCCTCAAAATCCAGAGTGTACTTTATATTTGGACTACATCTAAATTTGGACAAGCCATATTTGGTGAGCTCAATGCCACAGGGGACTAATGACTACTGTAATGTCCCAACTACCCTTTCCCATATCCTAAATCAAGCCCTCCTAGCTCCCCCCTCCAATATGCAAAGCTTTAGCAAGCACAGGTACCAGATTTTCTAAGATGGCCCTAACTTCCCCTACTACGTCCCATGGCGCCTGGGTGGCCTTGGTTCAATGCCAAGGCTGTGTGCTATCTATCCTAGTTACTGGCCTCAGCTCTGGGGTGAAACTGCCTCGGCTTGAATTTACCTCTCACTGTGTACAATCTGAGTAAGTTACTTAACATCTTTTCGGATCCTCAGTTTCCCCCTTTTGGCAATGGATAAGAAACCATTTTTCTGAGGGTCACCAGAAATAAGAGAAGGTGACATTCTTGGAACACCACACTCTATCCCTTATAATCAGGAACAGTGGAAGCAAAACTACTGTCTTCTTCCACGGCCCCCCACAGGTCCCGATGTGGGGCTGAGAAAACATGTCCTTATTACTTTGCCCAGGATGCTTCCTGTTACCCAGACCTTTGTTTTAATCTGCTTAAAAAATCCTGTCCGTCTTCAAGAATCAGATCTAAAAATTCCCCTCTTAAGGAAGTCTTTCCTTTTTCCTACCTTCCACCGAGATATAGGTATTCCCATGGGTCTGCCTTGATGGTTTTCTTTCTTTTTTAAAAAAAATTTTTAAAGGTTTAGTTTTGAGGCAGAGACAGAGTGCACGTGGGGGAGGGGCAGAGGGAAACAGAGACACAGAATCCAAAGCAGGCTCCAGGCTCTGAGCTGTCAGCACGGAGCCCAATGTGGGGCTCAAACCCACGAACTATGAGATCATGACCCGAGCCAAAGTCAGACACCTAACCGACTGAGCCAGCCAAGTGCCCCTTGATGTTTTTATTTCTAACTCTCTAGAACGTTCTAATTATACACGTAAGTCTTAACTATACATGTAAGTCCACCTTCCGGACTATTCCTCAAGAGCTAAGACACTTATTAAAATTATGAAGCTCTCCGTCTCTCCCTCTGCCCTTTCATTCCCTTCTCATTTGCCCAGGAGGGTCCTGACATTAAGTCCATGATTTTGAAATAATCCAACAACTCTGATTTAGTATATTTGACCTTTTCATTATTAATAAAAATTCTAATAACAAGTAAAAAGGAGATTCTTAAAAAAATCTTGGGAGGTCCCCTCTAGTTTGAGATTGATACTCTATACCCTGCACCCCCCACCTGTTTCTGAGGTCCCTGCACCTGCCCCCACAGGTCTCCAGGCTCTCTCCTGATGTCTCCCGGTTCTGACTCTCACAGGGCCTTCCCCTTCCCAAAGTGACATTCAAACAGAACCATACCAGACCTTCCACTGGACTTTAAAATGCACCTGCTCTCGGGCTCTCTTCTTTCAGGGCCCTTCCAGGTGACTGGCTGGCCACGCTGATCTATTGCTGCAGAGGAAGGAGTCCCTCCTGTCCCCTCTGAGATGACAGATTCATTAACTGGACAGGTCAGTGCTACGGTGTCAGTGTGGAGTATGAGGAGCTACAAAGGGCCAGTGTGGAGATGTCAGGCAGAGGCACTCTGTGAACGCCCAGCTATCTCATCAACCGTAGGGCCCACTTATTCCAACCGAGTAAAGACAAGGCCATCGGACTTCCAAATTCAGAGACGGATACAACCAGGGGCCTTTGTTCATTCGTGAGCTCGATTTAAGTGTCCCAACAAAAGACACTGAGAACAAAGGCGTTTTACTTTTTGAAAAAGAAACTTCTTGAACACTCAAGTTCTTGTAATAAAATTTTAATTTGTTGAAAATTAAAATGAATTTTGAATGAAGAAAGATCACTGACCCATTTTATTAAAAGTACTGTGTTCTTTCTACTTTAAAAAAAAGGGGGGCGATGAATCCTCAAAGGAGCGTCTAGTATAACAGACTAGAAACACAAACTATTTCTAGACCAGGGGAGACGCTTCTCTTCCCTACAAGGCTTCTTCCACACGCCTGGCAGCTCTTATTTCCTCAAGACACTTGGACCTGACTCTTGTGCGGTGGAGTACCGCCCTCCCCCACACGGGCAAAGCAGGTGCGGGTCCTATCAGAAGTGAGCAGTTGAGACCAGGGGGCGGCAGAAGCAGGTCTCCAGGTGCATTCGGTTCCCTTTCCTTAACACAGGGAAAGGGGGAGAAGCTCGCACACCGCCATCCCCGAGAGCCTCTCAGACAAAGACAGGCAGGAAGCACTCTCAACACTTCCCTCCCTTCCTTCCGCTGGCCCGGTCCAGCCTGGCCCCGCGGTGCGTGGTAGGCTTAAGGAGACCGCCAGTTCAGCAAACGCTGACAATTAATGGCCAGTCGCAGTTACAGGAAACCACTTCATTACCTCTAACCCCTGCTCCACCACAGACAGGTCCACTAGAGCACCAGCAAATGTTTGGAAGTTACCCAGCTGCTAACTAGCTTCTGGCAAGCATGTATTAAATGAAAAACTGTAAAGGCTGTGTCTATCTCATAAATGCCTCCGAGACTCAATCTGAACACCAGAGTACCGTGCAATTAACAGTCACTGTTCAAACCACTTTGTAAATGCGCCTGACCATGTAAAATCATAGGGTCTAAACTATGATGCGACTGCGTGTCTGGAGATCTTTCCACGGTATCTTCTACCACACGAGGGGTCAGACGGTGGAAGAAGGCCAGGCGCCCTGGCATCCAGAACCTCAGGGCCTGGCCAGGCTTTCCCACTATCTGCACTGTTTGAGCCTGCTTCTTCAGCTACAAGTCAAGGGCAGAGAAATAATGAATACTCGGGTCCCTATGAGCTCCCAGAAACTATATTACTCAAAGCAATACTAGAGTATGTTGCTGTTACAAATAAACCCCGAGGCCTCAGCGATTTAACCCAATAAAAGTTTATTTCTTTGTCACATAAAGTCCCTTGCTGGCCATCAGAAACTCTGTTCCATCCAATGTCTTAGGGATTGGGCTGCGTCCATCTGGTGATGCCACGCTTCAACATGAGGCCTCCAGGGTCCCCACAGTGGGCAGGGGGATAGAGAGGAGTATCAGCTTTTAAGTGTCTTGGTCCAACAGTGCCACGTACCCTTCCTCCCACAGCCTATTGGCCGGACTTAGTTACATGGCCTCGACCTCACCGCAGGGGAGGAGGGGAGGCTGGGAAATGTGCAGGAACACATGACGTATCTGACGAGCACTCTCTATCTCCACCGTACAGATGACACCTCATTTATTTATTTTACTAATTTAATCTGTTTATCTGAGCAGATATTGACAGAACATCACGATAGGCTACATCACAGAAGAAAAAGAAGTTCTTCAAATTAAGGATGCCAGAAACGCAGAAAGGCAGATGGAGAGAAGGGAACGCCAGGCCAAATGCCCAATACTCAAGCGAACACAGCCCCCCAAGGAGGGACGAGGTACAAGTCCGGGGCCAGGCCCTCTGTAGGCTACCACAGGGAGACTGGCACGCTCAGATGCATGCTGGGCCTCCTGGATCTGAGTCACATGGGAAGCATGGGGAGTCCAACAAAGAAGCAACACGACTTGGCCATCCCCGCCCCCAGCCTAACTGCCCTATGGTGGTCTGTCCACTAGTCTGCCTACAGCCTAGGAAGCTATGTTTAGCACTTCTTCCTCCAATCAGGGCCTTGCTCCACCTCTGAGGCTTTGTTGCTGCCATAAATGATGTCACCAAAATCCTGGCTGGCCCAGAACTTCCATGGGAGCCTGGTGCCAGGCTCAGAGCTGCTAAAGATACCACACTGATCCCGGCCGGGGTTCCCACACTCCAACCGTCCCCAGAAACTCAAATTCTAAGGAATAAAGCGGTTGGGTAAGATTCTGGAACAGCATGGCCTTCAGTGCAGCAGATATATCTAGTTACTTTTTTCTACCATAGAAAGATTCTTTAAGAGTTGCATAACTAAGGAAAGAAGGCAATAGAGAAACTTCATATGCCGATGACGAATTTCATTAGCTCTTAGGGCACACCGTTGAACACAGCGTTGAACACACTGAGTTTTTATACAAATTAACTTTATTATTCTCAGTGCATCCTGTGTAGACAATATATTGAACCCAGTTTCCTCTGTCAAGGAGACCAACACTAGAAGTAGAGAGGGCAGTCAAGCAAAGAAAAATGTAGAAACCTGAAATCCATGAGAGGCTGTGCCTCTCAGCAGGCATCGCTGATGCCTGGAATTATGGATCCAAGACCGAAAGAACAGGGTCCATTGCATGGGTTGCCTTCCCCCCACCCCACCCCCAAACACTCTATCCACAGAGGTGAAGTGAAAGTGAGGACAGACTTTCCAGAAATGTCAACTTTCCTGAGAATAGGACAATGTTCCCGTACAGCAATGAACCAGCTTCTTCTGGACTCCTTTTGACCTCCCAGGTTCAGGAAGCTGGGTACCAAGCCTAAGAGAAGAGGTGATAGAAGGAGACATATCCACATCCCTTGGACCGCGAGCGTGCTCTGGGTTCACGCCACCGGAGTGCTCATCACCTCTGCACCTCACGGCCCTGACCAGCAAGTCCAGATGAAGACTAAACAAACACTTAGCTGCCTCTCCCTCCTTCCCAAGACTACTTCAAAATGACAGCAAAGAAATAAAAGTGCAATTAATTTATAAAAGTAAAGAGAAAAGGAGAACAATCAGCCACCTACAGATTCCAGTGAAGTTCTAAAAAAGGAGAGGGAGCACAGATAATATGTTCCATCATAATTACTTAAGGGCTGCTTGCTGATTTTCAACATTAGCGTCAACTTCTGAACAAAACTGGAGAGGCTCAAGTATGTTTGCAGAAGAGCCTGTGAATGGCCTTGGCCTTGAGTATGTAAGAGCAAAGATAGATGTGAGCTAAAGAAAGCCGAAGGAGTGGTAGAGGGAAGGCAGGGGCACCAATATGCACATCTGCACTGTCAGAATCAAGAAGGGATAGCAAAAGTTGATGGGGTAGGACTCAAAGGTCTCTATCTATCATACAAGGTTGAAAGACGACTAAGAGAAAACCTAGCCAAAAATAATTCAAGAAATATCAAGAAACAAAGATAAGAAACATCAAGAAACAAAAGATAAAGGTAGCATAAGTGAGCAAAAGCCCATTCAGAGCAGAGAACTGAAGGAATGTCTAAAATTGATTCATCAAGAAACAGCAACATAAGCATACTTTTTAGATTTATGGGGGTAATTCCAGGGAGACTAAGAGCTAAGAACAAGATGATTAAACATGAAGCAGAGGGCATTGTGCTTTTCATTATAAGATCTTCTTTACCATTTTGATTTCTACTGTCTGCATGAAATCATCTGACAAAAACAGAAAAGGCAAAGAATAAAATCAACCAAGTATAATGTGCATTTTCTACACTTGTACCTGAGTAGATTAGTTAGACCCAAGCTCCCTGGAAGGTAGGAACAGAAATCAACATGTCTTGTGTTCTCCAACATCCTCTATTCGTAGCTTCAATGCTGTTGTGTGTCTTAGAGCTAAGCGCAATTGGCATTCACTCCACTGAACTTGTAAATAAGTGCCCCCTCCGCTTTCTGGTACTGCATGTCTACCAGTCTCAGGACTTTCCAGGTCTTGGTCTCCCTCCAAACAGTCCCACTCTACACATAGTCTTTCGTGAAATTAAATGTTCAATGCCCCACATCTGCAGCACTGGGAAAGCACGTAATCTTACTGACATGGGGTCCACGGAATCACTTTATGTAGTAAGACCTGCGGGCGCGTAAGAGGTGATACATAAGAGCTGATGTATGCATCCCAGTTGTGATGTGACTGTGCCCATCATAAGCTGCTGGGGGCAGTGGGGGAGAGGCATCTTCTGGTCGCGCACTGAAAGCCCTAGAAAAAATGGAGGCGGTAACATTTCACACCATGCCCTTCTCCACTCACCCACCTTGACGACCATGCTGTCCTTTCTGCATGCGTTAAAATATCCCACCCAACCTAAATACATGGTTTTGGGAAAAGAAAAAGAACACTTAAGTTATGGCTAAAAAACTTTTTAATAGAATTTGGAGGGAGATCAATGGAAAAAATTGCCACAAAGGACCTTCTTAGGGGAAAATTACAACAAAACTAAGCTCTATCTCTAACTCTGCCTGACCATGAGAACAACAAATCAAAAATAGAACTATTCCCAGAAGCACCCAGTCCTGCTCTGGCCTGCTGATTTAAGTCAGAAGTCATGACAAACCAAGGGACTTTAGATTCAAAACATTTATTAGTGAGTGGACACTTTTCATTCCCCGTTGAAAACACTCACCGTAAAAAGACCTTTTAAAAAAAGACCACTGGATAAACTTACCAAATAACGGGCGATAGTAAGGAATTATTTTAATTCTGTTAGCTGTTAACATGCATTATGCCACGCAATAAAACGCCTTTTCTGAGATGCATGATGAAGTATTTCAAGGCAAAATAATACCATGTCTGCAACTGCCTTTGGATGCCGGTAGTTGCTACGACTGGAGTGGATACACACTGGTTTTTTGTACTTTCTACTTGTGTGAACCTCCTTAAGACCAAGCAATTTGACCTCTAAGTATTTGCTTAAGAGAAATGAAAGCACAGCCCACACAGAGACTTGTACAAGAACGCTTATAGCAGCTTGTTCGTAACAGCTAGAATCTGGAAAGGACGCAATTAACAACAGGAGGAGGGGTCCACAAGCTGGGGCAGCATGGATCACACTGGGGAGTCCTACCCAGCAAAATAAAGGAACTAATTGCTGATGTACACCACAACACGGATGAATCTCAAAGCCACCGTGCTGAGCAAAAATAAATAAATACATACATACATACATCAATACAGCCAGATCCTAAAGAGTACCTACCGTGTAATAGAAATCAAAACAGTCAGCCCCGCGTCAGGCTCTGTGCTGACAGCTCAGAGCCTGGAGCCTGCTTCGGATTCTATGTCTCCCTCTCTCTCTGCCCCTCCCCTGCTCACACTCTGTGTCTCTCTCTCTCTCTTTCAAAAATAACTAAACATTAAAAAAAAATTAAAAAAATAAAGAAATCAAAACAGTCAATACTACTGAGACAAGGGGACTGACTGGAGGCAGGGAACTGTGGGAGATGATGGAATGTTCTACATCTTCATTAGCATATTGGTTACATTTATGTGTGTGTGTGTGTGTATACATCCATCCATATATATATATATATATATATATTTTATATCCATAAAATAAATATATATATTTATTTATTTTGAGAGAGAGAGAGAGAAAGAGAGAGAGAGAGAGAGAGAGAGAGAGAGAGAGAAAGAGGGAGAATCCCAAGCAGGCTCCGTACTGTCAGTACCTGATGCAGGGCTCGAACTCATGAACTGTGACATCATGACCTGAACCAAAACGAAGAGTCAGCTGCTTAGCCAACTGAGCTACCCAGGCACACCCATTTGTGCATATATTTACCAAAGTTCAACTACACGTGTAAGCTATGTGCACTTAACTTTATGTGAAATTCATCTTAGAAACCAAAAATGTAATTCCATACAAAAATACAATGATGCTTGGTTTGACTTCTCATTACAAATGAAAACCCAAACGTGACTCTATGTTCTTCACAACACAAGCTAGCCCAAGGAGAAACATTTCACTCTGGACTTCTGGAGAGGACAGCTGCTAAGGGCTCAATTATGACTGAGACCACGGCCAAGTGAAGATACCTTGGGCACAGAAGACAAGGTCACTTGCCAACATAAGGTATCAAATCATATACGAGCCCTGCAGATTTATGGGTATTATTTGCTTTTGTCAATTCTGGGCTTGCAGAAATTTTACAGGGCAGGAAGTAGAAGTTGCTGGAAGTTAAGGGCTCCTCACATCTTTTATAGATTCCAAACTTACTTACTAATGCTGCCTGGGGACTCAGAGGAGAGCAAGGCGGGGAGGGCAACCATTAAGGGCAGCAAGTGGGTGCGAAGAAAGGTTTCCATTAGACCAGGAGGAGACCACAGGTCGTTAGGCAGAGTGGCAGGGGGACATCTGCACTGGATGTGGCAACAGAGCAGCCCAACCAACAGGACCACGTGGCCTGAGATAATGGGCATCAAAAAAGAAACCTATGTGGACGGACAGGTAACCAGAGAGAAATCTCCAATACCTTAGGACTATACCCACCTGGGATCTTTGCAGAAGCAGGGCAACAGGCCACCCTAATAATGACTGAGTTCTCCACCAGCCTATCAAGATGGGCTTAGAGTTGATCCACACGTCAGCATGGGGACCAAGATCCACAACAGCACGGGCGTGAGGTCTAATGATGACTTTACTCTGTGGGCTCATCATCAGCGAGGAAGTCTCTCTCCCCCCTCCCGCAGCGAACCAGAAAAAAGGATGTGTCGAATCTTCAGACACCTGGTCCAGGGGGCAGATTCTGCAATGCTCCCAAGCAACGGCTTAGAAGCCCTCTCACCTCTTCACACATTTCATTTATACTTTTGTATCTAATTCTGTTTTTGTGACCAGAGTACCTTCTACAGCCAAGCACAGGCACTGCTGAACCCAGTTTGGTATATAAATGCTCAGTGACACCATCCCACTGCTCAAGGTGGGGAGATGGGAGCCTGGTACAACGTGATCCTGGGCACACATACCAAAGCTGCCACCAAAACGTCCACGTAACTTTTGACCCAGCTCATTCCAGATCAGCCTTGAGGACGAGCAGGAGTGTCAGTTTCCTGGGAATGTCTTCTATGCCCCCCAGCATCCAACCCGTTCTTTTGTGTACGCTCTGATGAAGCATCCTGCAATTTTCCTTCAGAGCACTCTCCACAGTTGAAGTTATATAGCCAATTGTAGAATTGCTTGCTTAATGTGTGCCATTGTCCCTGGGCAGGACACGTAACTGTTTCACCGATCTTCTATACTCAGTACCCACCATGGTGTTTGGCACATGGTAGGCACCCAATAAATGTCTCTTAAGTACCATTTCCCCACAGCCCACAGGCAGTTCAACCCAGGAATAAACTGAGGAAAGAGCCCTAACTTTCACTGAAAATGTGCCATTATTTTTTTTAAAGTCTACCCAGAGCACCCTAAATCATAATGGACCGCCCAGGTGTGCCTGGGAAATCCGAAAGGCCCTGCAGAAGCCCGCTGTTCCTCCTGCTGAAGGCCGGGTCTACAAAGTCAGGCCAGTGTCTGTGACTCCCCATCCCCTGCCACCTTGGGAGAGTGCGCCGTTTGGGCACAGCGGACGGAGGTACTCGTGGGACGTCCCGGGAGGGCCATCTGGAAGCCATGCGCTAACCATTCTCCAGAGTGTACTCTGTAGGCCTGAACTCAGGACAGAGAGATTGGCTTGAGGCACAGACTATCCATCCTACCTGCCTGTCACTCCAGTTCGTGAGGATTCCGTCCTGGCTCGCCATCTTGAAAGGCTTCCCCAAGACATGGTGCTTCCACTACTGGTCAACGTCTCCTACTATCTATGTCAGTTACTATGATCTACATATATATCTTTAACAACTCATAAGCACTTTTTTAAAGTTTATTTATTTTGAGAGGGAGAGAGAGCGAGCACATGAGCAGGGGAGGGGCAGAGAGGCAGAGAGAGAGAGAGAATCCCAAGCAGGTTCTGCACTGGCACTGAGGAGCCAGATGTGGGGCTCAAACTCACAAACCATGAGATCATGACCTGAGCCGACCAACGGAGCCACTCAGGCGCCCCCATAAAGCACTTTTAAATGCATCACTTCTTTCAGTATTTACAACAACATAATGGAATAGATAGGGCAAGTGCCTTTAGTCCCATTTTTTTAGAGGTTCAATTTAAACCGAAGGAGTAAGTGTACTTCTAAGGGTTGGGGCTCAAGCTAAGACCCAAACTCATACTTTGAAACTCTAAAACCAGACTCTCTTCACCACCTCGGGCTATCTTTTGGTTAAACAAGACCCTAACCACAAGAAAGACAGAGGAAAGAAAGGGAAGGAAAGGGAAATAAAGAAAGGGGAAGGGAGGGGAGGGGTAGAGAAGAAGGAGAGAAGAAGGGAGGGAAGGAAGAAGGGCTAGGAAGGAGGGAGGGAGGATGGAAGGAAAGAAGGGAGACAGTTTTGAAAAGGCTTCATCTAGTATATATAACTGAGAGAAATTTGGGAAACAAAATCCTGGCTCTGTCCCCAACGGGCCGTGCTACTCTGAGCAAGCTTTGCAACCTCTCTGTGCTTGGGTGCCTCCATGTAACATGGAGATCCACCTTATAGAGACTCCTGGGAGGAAGCAGTAAGATGACACTACAGAGTACCCAGGGCAGTGCCAGTTCAGAGTGACTGCTTTGCACCTTCTAGTTCTCTTTTCGTGAATTCATTTCCATGACCTAATTGTGCTGAATTCTTCAGTCCCACTAGCTCCCCTCCTGTTCTGAGGCCATTTAATTCACACTTCCACCACCTATTTATTTGCCACACTTTATGTCCACGCTGAAGATCATTAGAAACACTGTGTAACTTCTAAACCCAATCCTACCCCCACCAAAGCTCACCAGAGAAACCAGGTAAATAAAAAACAGCTGATCAGGAGGAAAGACACGTAATTCAATTTAAAACTTTAAAATAAAAATCCTCCATTCTGAGTCTTATGGTCATTTAAGCAAATATTAAAGAATTCAAAAATGCCTGCTATAACACAGCTCCCTAGATTCTCCCGTGCACCCTAAATCCAAGCAATGCCGAGAAGGTGAGGCAAATGTTTTGATGATCTCGGTGGTTTTGAGGTGGTGATGTCTCAACCTCTTCTTATCCAATATAAGGTCCTAGGCCAAATCATTCAGAGTTTGGTCAGCATTCACGGAGGCATGTTGACTGGGCTTTGGGTAGAAGGACAATAGTGACGGCTGTCTTCAGAGGAAAATCATCCACTCCCAGGGACAGAAGAGGTGCTGTGTCACTCCTCTTGAGGCACTGATGGCTTCAAGTATCATTCTTTCCTAACACATGCAGGTTCCCATGAGTGTGCATTTGTACGGAACTGCAGCAGAGTCACTGACTACTGGCCAAAGGCCAAGAGTCCTCAAAGAAAGATGGCGCCCACCTTGGCACGCTACTGTAATGGCAACTGAACTGCCTTTAAAAATAATTCTCCCCAAACCAAGCCATAAAGCAACTCTTCTACACAGTCCAGCACATGACTCCAGTGAAGCTAAGACAAGTATCCACAGTCAGAAGACACTGAATGCACTCTTGGTTTACCCATACCTGAGTCTGCAGGAGATGAGGCATGATACACAGCTGGTCTTTATGACTCCTAGAAAATAGGAAGACTGCTTCTTCAAGGCACACATAAAGATGGCCATATAGATTGACAGCCCATCTACACTCATCCATCTGTTCCACAGATATTTAGGGCGTTCCACAGATATTTAGGGCGTGCCAGGCCCAGTGCCCAGAGCTCGAGGCACAAAACTGAGTTAGACATGATTCTTGTTGGTGGTCCTGTTGAGGAGAAAAGCTGGACGACGCAGCGCAAACGCACTACCGTGCTGAAACTGGTCTCAGTGGAAATGGGTGGCCACAAATCCCCAATAGTCTTAGCGTTGACTGGCATTATACTGTACTTCCAGGTTCTGCCTACTCTGCTGCCCTTTGGTGGCCATTTCTATTACAAAGTGTTTATCTCTGGCTTGGATTTCCCACCTGAACGTCAGACGCAAGTACGGAATTGCCGACTTGACATCTCTCTGCTTTTCTGTCTTCTCCACTCGGTGAAAGGCAACTTCATTTTCTCAGTCACCCAAGCCACAAACCTCACGGTCTTCCCTGACTCTGTGCCCTCTTACACTGCATATCCCAATAAGGAAATGCAGCAGTATTCACTGTTGGCTCAACCTCTGACACGTATCCAGGATCTGACCACCACTCACCACCCGCTGCACCTCCCCTGCTCTGAGACAGCCCGACCTTTCACCTGGACCGCTGCCTCCTATCAGTTCCTCCGCTGCTAGTCCCGCCTTTCTGTGATGCCTGCCCCCCCCAACCCCCACTGAGCAGCTACAGTGACCCTATAAAGCAGATGTCAGGCCACCATGTCTCCTGTGCTAAAAACTCTGTGATTCCTCCACCTAGAGTGAGATTCAGGGCTTTACCACAGATTCTCCACCTACTACATGGTTTGAGCTCAGGCTGTTGCTGAGATTTCATTCTGTACTAGGTTTCTTTGGCTCCCTCCCTCCTAGCTCCTCGGGGAAACATACAAGGCATGTCCTTAAGTCAGAAACTTGACATCTGTAGGTCCCTCTGCTGCGCCTAATGTCGCCCCAGGTAGCTGCAGAGCTCCCTCCCTCCCTTCCTTCAGATCCCTGCCCAAATGTCCCCAACGTCCCCAGAGAGGTCTTCCCTGAGCAGCCCACGGAAAAACAGCACCTGCCACCCTCCTCCAGTCTCTGCCCCTTTCCCTGCTTTATCTTTATTCATGGCTCTCACCGCTACTGAACGTATCTAAACACATTTTTATTTGTTCATCTCCCCTCTCTCTCCTCCCTCTAGAGCAGTGCCATCCAACAGAAATATGGCATGAGACATATACAGAATTTTGAATTTTTGCGTAGCCATACTAGAGAAAGTAAAAAGAAACCGCGAAAATTACATTTAATGTTTTTTTTCTTTCCCCTCGTATATCTCGTATAACAAGGGCATTTCAAAAATGAAGTCAATACAAAATTATTACTAAGGCAGGACACATTGTTGGGCACTAAATTTGAAATGTGGCGTGTATGTCACACAGCACATCCCAACTCAGGCTCATCACGTTTCCAGTGCTCGGTAGGTACCCATGGTTGGTGGCTGCAGTGTACACCAGCTCAGCTCTAGAATATAAACTCCATGGGACAAAGACTAGGTTTGCTCACCATGTTCCCAGCAGCTTGAACAGTGCCTGGCACGTGGTTTGTAAATCAATTAATTATTTAATTAACAGGGTTTTTTTTTGTCTTCCTTCAAACAAGCACATATTAACCATATATAACATGACAGAGAAAAAAAACCATGATAGAAATAGACATGATTATACCAGAGTGCTTATAATCTAGTCAGGGAGGTAATACGTAAAGAACTGGAAAGTCTGACGTACCCCAAGTGAAAAGGAAAAAAAACCCCACATTTTAAACTGATTAGGAAAGGACATGGTTGGGGCTCAGATGTCGCACAGCCCTGGCTATTTGGAGGAGTGGAGGCAGAAGGCCATAAAGATTATGACAGTTCCCAGGATGACAGTGATAAAAGCTGGACTTGGGGAAAAGTCGGGGACAGATGGTGAGGAGGCAGATTCAGCAGTGCCTGGTCCAGCCCTGCGTGGGGACCAAGTCAGGGGAGGAATTACAAAGGGGTTTTGAGCTCGGTGGCTAAGGAAGAAGACAGTGCCATGATAAACCCATCAGATTCCAAGGGAAAACAGACGGATGGACGAGGGCAGGTAATGATGACTTACTATCTAGTTCCAACACACTAGACCCAACATATGACCTCATTTTGATCACTCTGACCTCTTCCAAATTTAGTCATTTCTACCCAAAGGAGCAGCAACTGTATTTCTCAGAACATTCCACGAGGAAATGCCAACTAGAGCGTTGGAAGAGCCCCTCTCTGGGCCTCAGTATCCTCCTCTATAAAATGAGGAAGGTGGTGCTAGGCCAGGTGACCCCAGCCCAGCCAGATGGCACTTTCCTTATACCAGGTCTTTGGAACTCTTTTTCTGCACCATGGGAGTTGAGTATTCTAACAGGAGATTGTACAGACTCTGTGAGTCTAATTCTTCCAAGAACTGTTCACCTAACACTTTATTCTTCAGCAACAGGAAGATTACTACCTGCCAACAGGAAAATTAAAGCCAAGTTGCAAGCTCCAAATAGCCACTGTCATCACAAGGTATACTTTTCCTGCAGCTAAAACTGTGCAGGGTGAGAAGCCCAAGGAAAACCTTGATGGGGAGGCATGTTTCTGAACGGGCACTATGGTGCCCAGCATTGAAGCTGGTGAACCTTTCTGTGAAGGACAGGGCAGTCTTCCTATACACAGAAGTGTGTGCACATGAAATAAAGACTTGGAACTCAGGGCTAGCGGAGAGGAACATTCTCAGGAAAGCTGTCCCGTGCTACCCAGGAGGGCAACAGAAGCATCTCACCTGAGCCGTTCTTCCTCTTTTTTGCGAAGATTGAAGTCTCGTTGAACCACCTGGAGGACATGCTCCGTTTCGTCGTCGGTCAGACCAGACAGGTCCAGCTTCCTCCCCATGATTTAATACCCAACACAGACGATAACACAAGACCTGAGAAATCAAGGAGAGACCACAAATTGAGGGCAAGAGGAATGCGCTCCAGGGACCAAAATCAACCCATTTTTTTATTAACATGAAATTAATACAGTTTCATCTAAGATGGTGTCTTGCTCTGCTCTCATATTCAGCAAACATTTACAGACGATGTCAGGCCGCAGAGAAAGGGAGAAGGTACCTGATCATCTGCCAGTCTCATTCATCCCACCCAACCCTTAAATTAGAAAAAAAGACATAAATTACTTTTTTTCGATGCAATGAAGCAAGCATACAAGAGAGCTAGTGGCCCTAGCCACTAAATGCCAAAGACAGGATCCAAAACTTTTAAATTTTTGTGACTTGAAGTTTTAAATTCCAAGTATTATCTATAATTCCAAGATAAAATAAATTATAATACTTTTTAAAATATCCTATATACACTATATCCCCTGAACTTCTTCAGGGGAATAAACTTCTAATGTTTATTTATTTTTGAGAGAGAGAGAGAGAATGAGAGGCAGAGGGGCAGAGAGAGAAGGAGACACAGAATCCGAAGCAGGCTCCAGGCTCTGAGCTGTCAGCACAGAGCCCGAGGTGGGGCTCGAACTCACAGACCACGAGATAATGACCTGAGCTGAAGTCAGAGGCTTAACTGACTGAGCCACCCAGGCGCCCCTATCCCCTGAACTTTTAATCATATGGCTCTAAAATATAAACTAGAAACCAATAAACTCTCTTCCGCAAAAGGAAAAAATACAGTAAAATAATCTTATTTAGCCATTTTCTCAGTGGTAGAAAAGATGCTATTTCAAAGGAGCACCTCCCAGCAGTGCATGCCTAGAAATTACAGGAAGCAATATTTTTAAAAATCATTTTTAATGAAGAGCTGTATCCATTTATAAAATCAAACACAGAATTCCAGAAAACTGCCTAGAACTGAAGATCAGCATAAACCTGAATGCAACCATCGTCCGTAAAGTATTAGCAGAACCAATGCAGCAAGATTTCAAAAAGATGATTATATATATAGACCAAGTGGGTTTTATCTAAACAGTTCCAGGTTGGTTCAACATTCAAAATCAACCAGTGTAATTCACCACATTAACAGAATAAAATGGAAAAATCATATGATCGGTTCAATGCCCATTCGTGACAGAAGCCCTCTGCAAACTTAGACTACAAGGAAATTTCCTCCATTATATATAGGACAGGGCATGGAAGGAAGAAAGGAAGGAAGGAAGGAAGGAAGGAAGGAAGGAAGGAAGGAAGGAAGGAGGTGGGGGGAGAGAGAGAGAGAGAGAGAAGAAGAAGAAGAAGAAGAAGAAGAAGAAAGGGAGAGAGAAAGCAAGAAAGGAAGAAAGAAAGAGAGAGAGAGAGAGAAAGGGAAAGAAAGAAAACCTAAACTAAAATGAACATCATACTCAATCACAAAAGACCAAATGCTCTCCCTAAAGGTCAAGAACAAGGCTCAAACATCCACTCTCACTACCTCTACTCATTGTGGAATGCCTTTATTATAAAGCTACATTAATTAAGACAGAGTGGTATTGACCTACAGGCAGGTGTATTGGTTTGCAAAGCTGCTATAACAGAGTACCATAGACTAGGTGGCGTGAACACCAGAAAAAATTTCCTCATGGTTCTGGAAGCTAGAAGTCTGAGATCAAGGGGTCGACAGGGTTGGGTTCTTCTGAAGCCTCTCTCCCTAGCTTGCAGATGGCCATCTTCCCCCTGTGTTTTCACATGGTATTCTCTCCATATGTATCAATGTCTAAATGTCTTCTTATAAGGACACTATACATATTGGATTATGGTCCACCCTAATAGCCTCATTTTAACCTAACTGCCTCTTTAAATGTCCTATCTCCAAATACAGTCATAATTTGAGGCACTGGGGTTAAGACTTCAACATATGAGTTTTGGGGTGACAGCTTGGCCCACACCCTCTACCCTTTGGTTCCCCAAATTTATGGCCTTCTCACATGCAAAATATATTCAGCCCATCCAAACAGCCACAAAAGTCTTAGCCCATTCCAGCATCAACTCTAAGTACAAAGTCTCCTTTAAATATTATCTAATTTAGGTACAGGCAAGTCGTGAGCAATGATTCATCCTGAGGTAAAATTCTTTTCCAGCTGTGAACCTGTGAAATCTGGCAAGTTACCTGTTCCAAAATGGAAGACACAGGAGAGGCATTGGATTGACATTCCCAGTCTTGGTGGGAGAAACTGAAAGGAGGAAAGGGGTCTTGGGTCTCAAGCATATCTGAGAGCAGAGCAAATTTCATTAGATTTTAAGCCTCAAGAATAAGTCCCTTCCTCCGTGCCCCCAAGTGGCCCTCCCTTCTGAGCCCACCAGGGTGGCTATCCCACTCCCCTGGCCCTGTAGCCACAGCAGCTTGCCCTGCTGAAACTGAGGAGGTGGCCCTGCCACAGGAGGAGTCCCACCCCACAGGCCACGGTGGCAGTCCAGCTCCAGGGACCTCCGAATTACCTTCGGGATCATTCTTCCCCTTTCTTGAAGGATAACACAACGCGTGAAGCCAGATAGCTCTATTGGCCACATCCCGCAGAATCTCAGAGGACCACCAGGCTGCTTTCATTTCATCCTGTCTCTGTTTAGCCTGAACTGGCAGTGCTTCTGCTGATATGAATTCTCAAAAACTCTGTTGGCTTCCCATGCAATACACAGAAGGCCAAACCATCAAACAAGAGGGTCCTCTACAGCTCTCTCCTGGGTAACCAAAGCTCTATTCCTGGTTTCTGCTGAAATGGCTGATCCGATCCCTGAGTTGTTCTCATAATCCGTGTAGCAAGTGGCTGTCCAGCCACACCCTTGATGTTCTCCCCAGACACACTTTCTCATGTTTTGCAATATGGATAGACTGAGAACTTTACAAATCTTAACATCCTGGTTCCTTCTGCTTAACAATCTCTTCTTCAACTCATCTCTCTACTCTTGCACTTTACTAGAAGCAGCAAGGCCAGACCAGGCCACGCTTCAACACTTTGCTTAGACGTCTCCTCAGCTAAATACCCAAGTTCATCACTGACAAGTTCCACCTTCCACAGAACACTAGAACACAACTTGGCCAAATTCTCGGCCGCTTCATACAAGGATCCAATTCCTTCACTTCCAATAACGTGTTCCTCATTTCTGTCTGAGCCCTCAACAGAAGTACTTTAAACATTCACATTTTGACCACCTTTCTATTCACAATGATACCCGTATTCTCTCAGAAGGTACCTCTCTTCTTCCCGAGCCCTCAGCATCATCACCTTTACCATCCATATTTCCACCAACAGTCTCCTCAAGGCAACCTCAGCTTTTTCTAGCGTGTGACTCAGGACGCCTCCACCTTCACCCATGAGCCCCTTCCAAAGCCACTTGCACACGTTTACATAGAAATAACAGAAAACGAGAGATGAAAAGACGCTTAATTTCACCTGTAATTACAGAATTGCACATCAAAACCACATTTCACACCCATCAAAATAAAGAGCCTTTATCAAGTGTTGACAGGAGGAGGGACAATGGCGGCTTTCACATAGCGTGTACATATTGACCCGATTGCTTTGTGACACAATTATCGTTTTCAAAGCTGACGATGCATGTACCCTATGAACTAGCATTTCTGCCACACCTGGGTGTATGCCTCAGATACAATCTTGCAAACGTGCACCAAGAGGTAGGGATTTGGTTGGCTCACATGAAATTTCTAAATCTGCACCATTCCAATTTATAAAAATGTCTATTTCACGTAGTTCGACCTAGCAGGAGATGTTACTAGCAGTCACATTCAAAAAAGCAAAAAGTAAAACAAATCAAATAAAACCTGCAAACTACCCTGAACATCCATTAATGGCAAGATCAACAGATATGTATATTTATTTCACATAATGGAGTTCCCCACTGCAGTGAAAAACGGCATGCCGTAGGTCTATCCACCAACATGGATGAATCTTAAAACATAATGTTGAGACGGAAAAGCACACCATATGTACACACATGTGCAGCAGGCACACACTATAATCCTGTTTATAAACAGTTCAAAAGCATAAAAAGTCAAAGCATGTATTTTTTAGGAACAAATATGGTAAAACTCTAAAGAGCAGGATGGGATCACTGAGGGAGAGGGAGGGTTTGGGGATAATTACCTAGAGGCTTCACAGCTCTCACTGGAAAGACAGTGTTACTGCTGCTGTTTCTTATTATTACTACCGTTATTATTAAGTAATAATTATATTAATAGTATATTATTATTACTTACCATTATTATTATTAAAAGTCCAACTTTTATATACACTTTTGTCTGTAAGGTATCTTTTATAAGCATATAAACTCAAGTAAACGTAACACTACACAAAACTCATGTAATTTGACCATAATTAGAGCAAACATTTGAAACACTGTCCAGCGAATATGCTGAGAAGTGTAAGAAAAATGATGAAAATGATTTTGACAAGTAAGTCGTGAAGGTGAAAAGTACAGCATGGAGAATATAGCCAATAATCTTCCAATAACACTGTATGGTGACAGATGGTGACAACACTTGTTGTGGTGAGCAGTGAGTAATGTACAAACTTGTCAAATCACTGCGTTGTGCACCTGACACTAACACAAATAACACTGTATGCCCAACTATCCTTCAACAATAAAAAATTGTAAATTGTTAAATAATGATTTTGGTAGATCACTACTGGTTGAGCACCTACTATGTTTCAGAGGAAATATAGATATAAAGATATAGATATCTGTATACAGATATCTATATACGGATAGATATACATACAGATATCTATATACAGATAGATATATATACAGATATAGATATAGATACAGATATAGATATAGACACAGATACAGGTATAGATACAGATATAGATATAGATACAGAGATAGACATAGATACAGACATAAATACAGATCTAGATACAGAGATAGATACAGATATAAATACAGATATAGATACAGATATAGATATATTACACTTGATATTCTTAACTCTCACAAACCACAGCCATTGCTGCCACTCACAGATGAGAAGGTGCGGATTCATGGTTCCACGTTCTGGCTGTAAAACAGATAAATGACAAAAGACCGCTAGGGTCTGACTGGGTCTCTATCTGGCTCAGAGTCCACACCTTTACTCCATGTGTAGGCCTTCCTGTGAGATGCAGAGGGAAACTCTAGACCTCAGGTTTTCACCCTTGGGGTCTAGAGTTCCCTGCCCTCTCTTTCTAACATGTTAGAACAGGGGATCCCATCACTTGGCTGCTATTCAGACAAACCTGCTCTTTTAGTTTCCAAATAATGGCAACAAACGCAGAGAACAGAGAAGTGTCAGTCCTTAAACGTCCTCTGTTAAATGACTTTAAAACCCCATGCCTGTATGATACAAACGAACCTCAAAATTTAGCCAAAATATCACAACAGGAGTCCCAACTATTTGAAAAAAGAAAAAAGATTTTTCACGCCTCTTAGGCTACTTGTCAAAAGTAAATCTGTGGGCCGCTTTGCACACATGGTGTTGGGTGGGGTGGGGGGGGGGCGGTGGGGGTAGGGAGAGAGCCTAGTGCACCTGCTGGTCCGCAGAAGTAAATTAGAAGTAAGACTCCACTCTTAGGCTGCCAGGCCAAGGGGAACTCCATAAGCTGCCGTCTTCAAATCCCTCGACGAGCAGGAAGAAACAGATCAGAGGGCACAGGGAAAATGCAGACTGACTTCTTCCTTCAAAACACCCCATTAAAGGTGATAATGGCACTTTGGAGTTTCCCCGAAAGTGACATATCTGTCCCCTTCACTTCACTTCACTGGCTTTTGGTTTCTGAGAATTCTAACTGAGTTTCTAAGATGCCCAGTTAGTGAAAGACAGAAATGGCAGCTCTGATCATCTCAAATCTAAATAGAATGCTCGGGACTCCAAAGGGATACATGGTTTCTGTAAAGAAATAAATAAAGTAGCTCTACATGGACAAGGCGGAGAACAATGAGAAAACCTTTCGGGAAAATGGGGAAAGCGTCTTCCTTTTCTAGAGTAAACACAATTAGATTTCCCATGTAACAACAGAAATGGCGTCTCAGAGCTAGAGAAGCCTCACATCCACGAGTCACAGGTCACTTAGGTATGACCTCTTCGTTTACAGATGAGAGAGGGTAAACATAGGAAATGGAAGAGGGTTCCCCAACACATAAACTGGTTCAGAAGCTCCTGGTTTCCAGAACAGTGCTTTTGCTCCTGGATCTCTCTGGTTTATAAGTAAGACGGTAGCAGAGAGAATACAATATTGTAATAACACATACTTTTGGTAAACTACATGCTATATCTTTCATCTGATTTCTTCCCTTAATATGTCATAAAATTCTTTCCTTTTAAGACATTTTTATGGATCCAAAATATTCCATAGTATGGTGGTAGCACAATTTAACCAATCATACTTGCATACTTTCTGCTTATTTTCAATATTTTTCTATCATAAACAACACTAAGATTGGGGCGCTTGGGTGGCTCAGTCAGTTAAGTGTCTGACTTTGGCTCAGGTCATGATCTCACGGTCTGTGGGTTCGGGCCCTGCATTGGGCTCTGTACTGACAGCTCAGAGCCTGGAACCTACTTTGGATTCTGTATCTCCCTCTCTCTGCCTCTCCCCAGCTTGTGTTCTCTCTCTCTCTCTCTCTCTCTCTCTCTCTCTCTCTCTCTCTCTCTCTATCTCTCTGTCAATAATAAATAAACTTAAAAAAAATAAACAACACTAAGATGAACATCTTTGTACATATATCCTTGCACATTCTTAAAGAAAATTCTTAGACCAAAACAGCTGAGTCAATGCTTAGGCATATTTGATAATAGCTGCCAGATTGCTATTAAATGTATTTCTCTTACTAGGATATATGAATGGCTGTGTTCCTCAAATCTTATTAAATGAAAATGGCAAGTTATTATAATTAGCGGTGCTTTGGTTACTAGTATATGGAATATATCATTAAACCTTGTTTTGGACCTTGATAGTTGTGGAATTATCTACTTTCATGAGCTGTGTTATTTGATCTTTTAGAGAATCTTATGTACTTCTTAGTATTTTAAAAGTATGCTTAATATATTAAAATAATCATCTGTCCTGTTTTTCCCCAAATTGCCACTGGCCTTTTAATTTTATTCATCTTATGTTTTGCCATGTGAACTTCCCTGTTTTATGCAGTAAAACGTTGGGTGTTATTTTTAAGTTATCATCAAGTATGCATAAACTCCTACCTATTCTCTACTCCTTTATGAGAATACCTAATACTGTAAAGACAGAAGATCTTTCCCAGGTTAAGTGACACATTCCTCAGTCAATAAAAAATTCATTTGAATTTTTGCTCCTAGCTTGGCAAAGATGTTTTAAGGTTCATCTGGAAACATAAATGGATAATGTTAGCCAGACAATTCTGAAAAGGAAAAATGATGAGAGGTGATTTGCAATAGTAGGTTTTAAAGTGTGATACTGGCATGAGATCAGCTGGTAGATCACCACCTTAGGACAGGGCAGGACAGAACGTCCCAACAAAGTCCCATATGTGTCTGTGTGTCTGTGTATCTATCTGTTCATGGATCATCTAAGTCAGATAGATAGATGGGTCAATAAATGGTATTGGGTCAGTTGGCCAATCATATCAGGTTTGTGAGATTTCTAAGGACATCTGTTAGTGAGTTAAAGAAACTAAAGTGATAAAAACAAATGAAGAGGAAAATGGAAAATTTATTGCTGAGATGAAAACGCATGTGGTGCAAAGCAGCATTATGAATAATAGACCCAAACTAGGAACTAGGCAAATACTCTTCAATAGAAGACTAAAGGGTAGCATATTCACCAGTGGAATACTACATGCCAATAAGTATGGGTAAACTACAACTACATACACCAGTGTGACTGAATCTCATGAATATTACGCTAAGCAAAATAAGTTAGACATGGAGATTCCAATTATACAAAGTTCAGAATCAGGCAGTACTATTCTGTCGTGTGAAAAGTAGGATAGTGGTCATCACTGGGCAGGAAAACAGTGGCCAGAAAGGGCAAGGCTGGGGACTGTTAATGCTGTTTCCGACCTGGGTGCCAGTTACACAAATGTGTTCAATTTGTGAACATCCACCAACGTGTACGCTTTTGATTTGTGTATTCTCCTATGTGTGACATGGCTCAATAAAAGGTAGAAAATACAGTATGAACAGTAAAATCCTGATGTGAACAGATAAACTCAAAATATACACTGAAAGATAATCACAAGAAATATTATCAAGGGTTATCTCTGAATGGTTAAATTTCGTATGATGCAATTTTTGAAAATTCGCTTCTGCGTGTTTTTTCCCTTTCTTCTACAATAAACACCATTTGAATAATTAAACACACATTATCAAGGATATGTATGAGGGTATTCTCCTTAATGCTATTTGCAATAGCAAATCTGTTTAAACAACTTAAATGTCTAATGACAGACCATTGGTTAAATCTGCTATATCTCTGAGACAGTATATTCAAATGCTATAAAAATGATATATTATTGACATGGAAAAATACAACATAGTTATGACTGAAAATTACATACTGGAAACTGTATTAAGTGATTTCAATTGTTTTATTTTTCTTAAAAAAAAGTCTGAATTCCAATGAAAAGAGACTCTTAAAAACTGAGAATCAACTGAGGGTTGATGGGGGGTGGAAGGGAGGGGAAAGTGGGTGATGGGCACTGGGGGGCACCTGTTGGGATGAGCACTGGGTGTTGTATGGAAACCAATTTGACAATAAATTTCATATTAAAAAGAAAGAACAACCAAAAAAATGAAAAGAATAGAATGACAAATCATATGCCAAACATTCATAGTTATTATTTCTGGATGATTGGATTTCTTAAAACTTTTAATTATTTTTTATGTTTTTGCTTATTTATGCTTTCCAATTTTCCCACAATGAACATGGATTACTTTCTTAATGAAAAATGTTACTTTGAACACTAACAAAGCTAGTAATAACATTGGAAGAGTAACTCAAAATTATAATACATGATCTTGACATTATAACAGGATCATGATAACTAAAATGTCAAAGGAGAAGCCTGATGTTATCATAATACAGGAAAGAGTCTGAAAACTGCTCACTACTCAATTATGTTGTATTTCACATCAGTTTATAGCTCCAGATACCCTAAAACAAGAAGAGCTATAAGACCAATCACTAAAAAATCCCTTTTTATGTCAAAGCCTTGAAATAATGCCTGATGGATATGCTATTAGCATCAACTGATAAATAACTCATATCAATTCAGGTTCCTAATATGCTCCAGAAACCAAAGAATATTTAAATCTCAAGACTTGGAAAACCTTTAAAAACCTGGGGTTGAGCAAAAGATAATTGGAAATTTTAGTATAATTAATGCACAAATGGGTAAATTCTTCCAATCTTGATAGGCCAACAAAAAGAAAACAGCTTGGCCTGAGGCCGTCTGTAAACAGTACAATTCTCAAAATGTGGAGAACAGAAAACCCACCTATAAAAGAGGTGGGGGTCTTACTTATGAAACCATGCAGCCCATTCAAGACTGAACAGTGTTTTAATTCTGTGCGTGGTCAAATTTGATGACAGCAGCTTAGGCAGGAAACCAAACAAAGTCTCATCATACCCAGCTTCCATTTGGAGGTTTTCCATGTGACACAAAACAGCAGTGTGCTCACATGTATTCACCTGGACTTCCGCAAGACATTATGGAAGACGTATTTGATTGCAAGCGTCAGAGAAAAAAACGACCTGTGTCAGCCACCCTGAAAAGCAAAGCAGAAGCTAGATTGTAACAAAGTAGCAGATGCCTGGCAGCAGCTGTTCACGAGTGATTTTCTTTATATTTTCAAAGCTCTCTATAGCTGTAAATGGCTCATAACTTTGAAGTTAGAAGACCCAACACAAGTAGAATCGTCTGTATTATTCCTGGACAGAAGTAACAACCATGAGGGAGGACACAGACACTTCTACAGGAAACTGGTTAGTACAAACCTCGCAAATGAAAAAAAAAAAAAAAAAGTAACTCCAAGGACACTAAGTGCATACATACATAATTTATGGAAAGTTCATCATAAAAGGTCAGTGTCTATCTACACAAGTGACATTCTAGAAAGGTACTAAGAAGAAAAAGGTCAAGGACAGACAATTGAATGAGATCTTTACAAACCCACAATGTGTGATATGATGAATCTAACAGAAAGAGAAAAGTAAAAAGGTTAACTTGCAATGTCCGAAATTCTGAAGGTGATAAAATGATAAAACTGTAAATACAGCTTGAGCTTCCCTCTTTGACCATGGCTAGATGTTGACTAGAATTGAAAATAAATGTTCTTATCCCTCAAAAAAAATCTAAATGTTGGAACTCTCCCAGGATAAAAAGAAAAAAAGAAAAAAAAAAACTTTCCCTGGAAAGAAACACACACACACACACACAGACGCACACGCACACACACGAGACGTATTTTTCACTGGGTCTGTTCTTTGGAGCAAGTGGTACTTGGGCTGTAGGGCTCAATGACCTTCATTCCTTCACCTTTAAGAGTGGCTATCCCTGCCACAACAGCCTGCTTCTCTGAGACTCCCCCTTTCCCTACACACAGGAATGGCCCAGAGCAGACACGCTGCGCCACGGGGGCACAGCTGATTGGACCAGGGATGGCAGAGTCCCTTGTCTGGGAATGCTATTAACATTCAGCTAGAGTGTGTTGCTCTTGGTGGCCTGCTGCAATCCCACCTGAAAATGCCACCAAATGACTTTTAAAATAAAGGTGTTAATTATTGGGCCTTTTGCAGCTTAAACAGAATCTAGACTGACTTCTAGTTCAAGCCGGGTGTGTGAATGTCGACATTTCCCCCTTCTCCCCCTGGAAATCATCCAAAAAATCAACAAGGAAAATGAGAAACAAAATGCAAGTTTCATTTCAGCTAAACCAGGAGACAACTAAAACTATAGAGACCGAATGTAAGTGGAGAAACAGAGGAAATTCAGTTGGAGGAAGAGAAGAGAAAAGGCTGCAGAGCTTACAGCTGAAGGTCTCAGCAAAACTACCCTTCTCGAAGGCAAAGGACACAGGCTGACATTTCAACTCTTGCTTGAAACAGGAGAGGTAGACCAGCTGGCTCCATGAGCTTGTGTGGATGCAGTGTTTTGTCTGTTTCTTTCTTCCCCCATAAAGAAAATGGCCACAATTTACAAGGAATCACAAAGAAAACTTATTTACAAGAAGCAGTCTTCCTTTTGTGCCCTAAAGAAAACACAATCTTTTCATTACCCAAAAATAAAAGAGTTAAATCAACACAAAACAAAAAAATCTTCCTTTCTTCATTGGCTTTGGTAAAATAAAGGCCAGTTCTAAAAAAACAAAAACAAAAACAAAACAAAATAAAACAAAACTCCACCTAGCAGAACCACATCCCCAATCTCTATAAACCTTTCACAATAATTATTCAGGAAAAATTAAACTCCTTTGATGATGAATAATAAAAAAGAAAAAAACCCTCAGGGACTACATAAAAACATTCGAAGATAAGAACAAATGAGCAAGAAAGGCAAGCAGCAAGGGAAGATCTCTCATTACAAGACATTTGATGAAGCAATGGAGTGACCAAAGAGTTTTAAGAAATTAAACACTTATTGATCAAATCACAGCCATGAATAAAGAAACAGGAAAAAATACCAAAGTATCAAGAGATGATAAAATGTGAATTGACAGCGCTTGGGAAAGGAGTGGGGAAAACTACAACCACTACAGAAATTATGCCAAGAAGGCAGTCGAGGTAGCTGAGAAACCAGCAGAACAAAGTGAGAGACACGGTAGACAGAAGCCATGAGAAAGGGGCCAAAGTGAAACAGAAATAAAGTCAGAAAGATCGGGGAGAATATTGTAGATATGGAGGAAACCTAGAAGAGACCCAAAAGAAGGAAATGAAAATACTAGAACATAAGCAATTCCTGAAGATTTTGAGACTACACTGGGTCTGAAGGAAAAATGACCTTTTCAATTTTGAATTTTTGTAAGCTACAAAAATAATGGGTAACATAAGCAGATCTCACACAGCACCAGAATAATTCCAAAATACAGGACTAACTTAAAGGTAAAAAAATAAAACCATAAAGGTAATAAAAGAAAACAGGAGAAAATTCTTTCATAATCTCAGAGGGGAAAACCATTTCTAAATAAGACACAAAATTCAGAAGCCATTGAAAACAATGGATAAATTCAACATAAGATTGGAAATGTCTGCATAATAAGGTACCAAAACATTATGAGCAGAGTTAAGTGACAAAGAAGAAAGAAAAATACATCTTACATCAAAGACAAAAAGATAATTTCCTTCAATATAAAAACTTTGACAAGTAAGAAAAAAAAGAACAAAAGCCCAATAGAAAAATGGACAGAGAGTAATAAAAATAAAAAGAAATAGAGTGCACCAAAAGAACTATCAATGGCTCATAAACCTATCAAACACATAAAAAGACAAATGCAAATTGAAAGACTTTTTTTTCACCGATCAGATCTGCAAAGATTCAAAAGCTTAGTATCATGCTGTGCTGATAAGTCTTTAAGAAAACAGGCACTCTTGTCCATCGCTGTGAGGACTGTAAATGTATGATCTCTGTGGAGGACAATTTGCTAATATCTATTGATATTATATGTAGGTGGATGGATGGGTGGATGGATGGACGGACGGATGGATAGATATCCTTTCATTCAGCAATTCCACTTCTAAGAGTTCATCCCACAGAGATAATACACATGTTTATGCAAAATGGCATATTTAGAAAGATCACTAGAGAACTAAGTGAAAAATAACAATGGGCTAGTCATACAATGGAAAACTATGTAGCTATTAAGAAAAAAATGAAGAAACTGTATGAGCTGATACGGAAAATTCTTCAAATACAGGGTTAAGTACAGGGTGCACAACAGTAGGTACAAAAAGCAAAGTGCCCAACAGTAGGTGTACCATACCATCATTTGTATAAAAAGAGAACAAAATATATGTTTCTAAGGTATATGTGCATACACACGTTTGCTTGTATGTGCATAAATGTCTCTGGAAAAATGCATGGGAAAAACCCAGTAGCATGACTTACCTAAAGAGAAGGGTAACTATGGTCAGGGATGTGAAACATACTTTTTTAAAAAAATTATTTAAATCCAACATATAGTGTAATCATGACTTCAGGAATAGAATTCAGTGATTCATCACCTACATATAACACTCAGTGCTCATCCCAACAAGTGCCCTTCTTAACACCCATCACCCATTTAGCCCATCCCTCCCACCCAACATCCTGCCTGCAACCCTCAGTTTGCTCCCTGTATTTAGAGTCCTTTACGACAGAGAGGGAGGCAAACCATAAGAGACTCTTAAGTACAGAGAACAAACTGAGGTTGATTAGGGGTGGGGGGTAGGAATGGGTGATGGGCATTGAGGAGGGCACTTATTGGGATGAGCACTGGGTGTTGTATGTAAGTGATGAATCACGGGACTCTACCCACGAAAAGAAGCGCAGACTGTATACACTGTATGTTAGCTAACTTGATAACAAATTATATTGAAAAAAGAAAAAAAAAGAGTCTCTTATGGTTTGTCTCCTTCTCTGTTTTTATCTTATTTTTGCTTCCCTTCCCCTATGTTCATCTGTTCTACGTGAAACATACTTTTTAATGCCTTTGATATTTTGAAAGATTTAAATGTATTGTGTATTTAATATTTTAAATTTAAATACAGTAAAACCTTGGTTTGCGGGCATAACTTGTTCCAGAAACATACTTGTAGTCCAAAACACTTGCATATCAAAGCAAAGCAAACCACTGGCTCAGTTGTGATCATGTGACATTGAGCAATCGCATACTATTCGTATTGGAAGACATCGCCCGTTTCTCAAGTTAAAATTTATTAGAAATGTTTGCTTGTCTTGAAGAACACTGGCAGAACAAGTTACTCATAATCCAAGGTTTTACTGACATATAATGTGTTTCAAAAGAGATAAACTGATCAAGTTACCCCCATGCGTAAAAACCTTTTGTTATTCCCTACAGTTTTGCTGGCAAATTTCAGAGAACTTCCGCTTACCACCAAGGCCCTTGAAGACTTCATCCTAACCCGTTCCTTCTCTCTGGGCTTGACTTTGACCTTCCCTGATCTCTATGAAACAACAGGCACACTAAGTTATCAGAACACATCCTGCTCTCTCTTGCCCTTACCCTTAAACGTGTTGATCTTGTGTTACTGTCCCATAGGTCCTTGAGGCTCTACTCATTTTGTGTGTGGCAGGGAGGGGGGGGGGGTCTGTTTTCTCTCTTTGTTCCGATTGGGCACATTCTGTTGGTCTGTCCTCCTGTTCACTGATCCTCTGTCATCTCCACTATAGTTTTTTGTTAATCCAGCAAGTTTTTTCGTTTTTCTTTCTGTGGTGATATTTTTCGGTTCCCTAATTTCTTATTTGGTTCTTTTTTTTTTTATAACTCTCTTTATTGTGATTTCCTATTTTTCGTTTGTTTCAAGTGAATCTGCAATTATTTGTTGAAGCATTTTTATAATGGCTGCTTTAAGATGCTTGTCAGATAATTGCAACATCTGATTCATCTCTGCGTTAGTATCGGTTGTTGTGTTCTCTCATTCGAATTGTAATATCCTAGGTCTTGGTATGATGAGTGTTTTTCATTTGTACCCTGGACATTTTGGCTATTATGTCAGGAGACTCTGGGTCCTATTTAGTTATTTTGTTGTAACAGGAAGTACCTCTGTTTAGGTTTATTTAGCACAAGGTCCTGTCCTACTTTTTTAGATCAAGGTTCCAATGACAATTTACTTACCATGGCCTTCAAAAATCCATTTGGCTTATCTCGTGCCACTGAGGTTCACATTGGTCCCTGTTGTGCTTTATGAGGGAGTGCGCTGGGCTTTCCTAAACCAGATTGCCCGGTGTGGTGAGGAGGACCCCACCCGTGGAACAAAAGAGGCTTCTAGGTCTAGGCTGCCTGTTATGGCAGGATTCCTCCTAGTATGTCTAGGTGGGGAGAAAGGTATCAGCCCCACAGGGATGAAGAGGCTTCCCAGGCTGGGCACCTGTGTAAGATACCCCCAGCCTGTGGTGATACTGAGTGCTTCTCAACCCAGGTACTTGGGGCAGAATCATCCCCTTCTTCCAGCAGAGGAGGGGGGGGGGTGCTTGCCCTGTCTACTTGATCCACCACTGATTCCCCATTTCTACTTGATTCCCAATCCCTACTTGGCTCCCAATTGATTCCCCTTGTGGGTGGTGTCATGTTCATCTGCTGTTGTTGTAGGATGCCTGTTCAACCTGGAGAAGGAATGAGCCTATAGGTTGGAATTCAGGAAACAATGAAGCTGAGTCATTTTCTGCTGTTGGTTCCAGTATCATCAGATGCCATGCCACTATGTTATTTCTCTGGTCCGGGGCTCCCCAGATAGTTGGCTTTTGCTTCTCTTCTTTCAGAATTCTCCTTTGGTTGTTGTATTGGTCAGGGTTCTACAAAGAAACAGAACCAGCGGGATAGAGAGAAGGAGGAGAGAAAGATTTATTTTAAGGAACTGGGTCATACAATGGTGGAGGCTCAGCGAATCCAAGGTCTGATAGGGGAGTCTATTAGGCTGGAGACCCAGGGAAGAGTTACAGTTTAAGTCCAAAGGCAGTCCCTTGGCAGAATTTGTTCTGGCTCACAGTAGAGGAAGGAGGGTGTCAGTCTTTGTTCTCTTAAGGCTTTCAACTGATTGGATGAGGTCCACGCACATTATAGAGAGTGATCTGCTTCACTCAAATTCCTTTTTAAATGTTAATCACATCCAAAAAAAAAAAAAAAAAAACCATACTCACAGAAACATCAAAATAGTGTTTGACCAAATATCTAGGCACTGTGGCTTGGCCAAGTTGACACATAAAATTAGCCATCACAGTTGTGTTTTGTTTCATAATTACATTCCATTTTGTAGAGGTTTTGTGGAGAAATCCTGGATCTGTAACACTCCTACACTTCCATCGGTTTTGTAAATTTCTCAGGCATTTTTTTCCTCTAATAATACTTCTTTTATTCCTTCTCTTTCTTTCTGGTGACTATAAGCACATGCGATTGTCAGACCTTCTCAATATACTCGTCTCTTTTTTATGCCTTTTTGTTTCTCATACATCATTCTGGATATTTTTCCAATTGAGGTCAGAATTCTTTGATTGTTTATTCGTTTTCTCTTAATGTATTTTTAGCCTATCATTAAATCTATGTTTAAGTTTTTAATATTGGTAATTTTTCAATTCTAAATTTTCCATTTCATTCTTTCTTGCCTGTTTTGTTGTTTTGTTTTTTTTTTCCTTTCTAGATTCTCAATCTTTTCCTTTATCTCCGTGAATACAGTAACACAGTTATTTTTGAATCTGTCTGATAACTCAATATCTGGGAACTCTGTAGGTCTGTTCATATTTCCCTTTTCTTTCTGCTTGTTTGTATTCATTTCCTCTCATCTCCTCTTGTACCCATTATTTTTTTATGCACACTGGGTTTGAAAATGGAAGCCTACTTTCCTCTACGGAGGATTCTTGTTTGTTTGTGTCAGGGGCCTTGTAGTGACCGCAAGCAAGCACTCTTATCTTCAAGATTGAACTTCAACTTCAAAACTGAAAACACCGGAAGCTGAGCTTGCTGTTCCTGCACAGGCTTTCTCCACCCAGTTCACCCCACTTGAAGGGTGGAACCCTTGGGGATCTCAACACAAGGAAGTTGGCTTTGTCAGGCCTCTAAGTCCAATCTCCCTAGTCCCAAGAAGCTGTCAAAAATACTGCTCAGCCTCACAAGCTGGCAAATGCCCCAGGGAAAAGCTCCAAATGCCGGTCACTCGTCCACCGAAGCTCTGGTCCATTGAGTCTTCACTATCTTGTTAGCTCTCCAATGCTCTTAAACAGAGGTATTTTGTTATTTGTTCCCATATATTTTATTCAGAGTTTCCTGTCCTCATCAATAGAAGAACAAGTCCCAATTGCCTGATCTGCCATTAACAGATATGCTCTTCTGCTATCTTAAACAGGAGGAAATTATAGGATTACGTGTGGATTACTTAACTCTGTACGCCTGATTCAAAGCACATAACAGGAAACGCATCACAATGACTACAGAGCAGGCACTGTTTTAAACACTTTCCATGCATTAACTTTTTCCTCCTTAGGAAGTGGGTACTAATATTACCTTCATTTCAAAAAGAAAGAAACTAAAGCAAAGAGAAAGCAAATGACTTGCCCAAGATCATGCATCTGTAACTGGCTCCAGAGTCTATGCCCCTAACCACCGAGCAAAGCAGTCTCACCTAGTTAAATTTCTCAAAATCATATTAGGAAACGATCCAGAAATAATGCATAATCTTTTTCTAGAAAAAGAACAGAAAAATTAAATTACATTTAAGATCATTTACAATGCCATTTTGAGTCCCTAAATCTCTATTCTGGTACCCCCCTTCACAAAATATCGTAAGACTGGTGACAGGACTTAATGCACCCAACTGGGCATGCAAAGTAGTCCAATGGACAGGCCCAACAGATCCTCTTATGGGATGCAAAAGAGAAAGATATTCTAGAAAAGATGACATTTTCTCAGAGCTTCTAAACTGAAACTGGGGCCACAGGGAAAAGAAGTTAACATGCAAAGCATCAACCACCTTTGTGGAATAGACTGGGCATAAATCCACAGGTATTCAAACTGAAGGATGACTTCAGTACATCACTCAAGATATAACAGTCACTGGAAAAAACATAATAAGAAAAGGGAAAAATGTTCAGATACCATTTTTAATGTTCATAAATTAGATAAAATATTAGAATAAGGATTACATTTAACAAAGATCTTTCTATTTATACATACTGGAGTAAACATTTATCTTCTATTCCGTCTCCCAAAACGCTATTTAAAAAGATGGGAAAGAAATCTAAAAATCATTAGAAAAACAAAACAAAACAAGACTCAGGAACAAAGAAACAAAAGAAGAAAAGACAGATTAATGATGTCAACAAAATTTTGAAAGAAATACACAGATGAAGGATAATTGATTTGGTGAAGTTAAGAAAACTAAAATCCAAGTTTGCAGAGGAGAAAGTCATCAGGAAAAAGCTGATCCATTCCACAACAGCTGAAAAAGTATTAAAAAATCAGGGAGCACCAAGGACCACTAAAAATGGGGTGATGGGTAAAGAAGAAACATAGTTTCCTCTGAGGAGAGACTGAGCTAGAGAATCTCTGAATGCACAAACTATAGGCATAGCGAAGGTCAAATCACCCTGAAAACAGGAGGCTTCATTAAAAATCTACATAAAGTGGGCCTCCAACCCACTCCCCATACACAGTTCCCAGGAAGGTGGCATTTAGGCTTATACCTGAACAAAAGACCAGAAGACTCCTCTGAGGAAAAACTGGTATGTTCAAATGGAAAGCCCTGGAGGTACTACTCACTTTGGAGTTCCCCAGTCAGGGAGTAGCAAGGAAACAAGTTACTTCATCCTTTGGTGATGGCTATACGTCAGTAAGGCCTCTCACACACGTGAAGCTTCTAACGAGCATTTTATTACTTATTTTTAAATATGAGTTAACAGGGGTGCCTGGGTGGATCGGTCAGTTAAGTGTTTGACTCCTGATTTCAGCTCAGGTCATGATCCTATGGTTTGTGACTTCAACCTCCACACAGGGCTCCACACCTTTCTGCTCCTCCCCCACTCATGTTCACTCTCCAAATAAATAAACTTAAAAAAAAAATGCATAAATATGAGTAACCAGCCTCAGGTGGTCAGACAGCTCAGGCCACAGCTAAGACAAAGAATAAAACTAACAAAAAGATTAATAGAAGAAATAGATACAACGCTCAGAGTTAGAGAAAATGCAAAAAAAAAAAAACACAACCCTATACCTTCCAAGATATGGAAGAAGATGTCAATTTCATCCATGAGAAAAAAAATGACACTAAATTAAAAACAAATATTTAGTTAACAAACAAAAATAAACATCTGTAAGTCGAAAACATAATGGCAAAAACGTATTCAACAAAAAAGTTTGGAAGACTGAGGCAATCTCCAGGAAGTGAAACAAACAGAAAACTGAAGACTAAAAGGAAAAAATAAAAGGAGATACAAAAAGATATAACAGAGAGACTGGAGAGGAATAAATTATCAAAACAAATTATGCAAATAATTCCTACAACTGAGGGATATTCATTCCCAGATTAGAAGAATCCACTGAGACCCAAACAAAGAATAAAAAATGACCTACATCAAGGAACATCAGAGCAAATTTCAGAACACATGGTTTAAATAATGATTAACAACACAATTTCTCACCATTTATTGCAGTCTATGGGTAAATAATTATTTACATATTTTACATGCGCTGACCCATTTAATCATCACACTTAGGAGACAGAAACAATCATACCCATTTATCAGATGAGCAAAGGGAGGCAAAGAGAAACCACATAACTTGCTCTAGGTAACACATATTGGAAGTAGGAGATTAACGAAATGAACCAAGGTATCTGGTTCCAGAGCTGACTTATTAGCATGCATATGGTTTTTACAGGCAAAAAAATATAGGAACAAAGCTAGATTTTCCTCAATGAGGAAATGGCTAAATAAATTTGAGAACACCTATTCCTTACAAAATTAACATTTTCCAAGCTATTAAAATTTAATCATTCCAAGTGTGTTCCAGTAATAGACAAGTAATATCAGACTAAACTTCTTGCATATAACAATTATAAACTTTGGAAAAAATTAAATATAACTGCTTGAAGGTACCAGGGAGCAATCAAAAGCAAACAGAAATTTGAGGGGATTTGGCCCTTGAAAAAAGGGAAATACATTCATGGGGTAACCTCCATATTTCTAGGGTTTCTCCAATGAGAACAGTCACTAGTCTGTGTGGTGCAGGATGACTGGAACTCATGAAGTATCAGAAGACGGAGCTCAGTGTTGCCAGGGTGGCTGGAAATTGAGGTGGCGGGTTGAGGGTAGACCCAGAACAAGGGGAGTCCTAGAGGGGAGCTTCAAAATCCACCTATAAATTCCCCTCAAATCCTTGGCTGACCTCATCACTGTGGGGGGTGGCGGGGGGAGAATTCCAAGGAGCACCATTTTAAAGCAATAAATACATGGAACACTGAGAAATATAAGGAGAGATTTCAGCTCCTGCTGAAGAAGTGAAGAAAGTTTGAGATCTGCCAAGTTAGAGCATCTTGGTGAATGAACACCTCAAGCTTTTCCTTTGAAACCAAGAAGGGCCACAGTGCAAACGTAAAGACTGTTTCCCAAAATTAAGGTATTCACCCTAAGTCTAAGGATAAAACCTGAAATACATCCCTCTTAATAAAGTGTAAAATCAAGCTCCATAAAATCAAGATGAGTTAACTGCCTTGAAGGAAAAAAACACAACACTCTTTAGAAGAAAACGACAGAAACTAGAGCTCTACAATATATCCTCTACAATGTCCAATATACAATCAATAATTATTAGACATGGGAAAAATAGGACAAAAAAGTCACTCAAGGCCAAGAGAAAAAGGAAACATAGGCTGAGATAACCCAGATGTTAAGATTAGCAAACAAAAATGAGACAGCAGGAATTAAGACCAGCCTGTAATTTATAATAGCTGTAAGTGAAATAAAACCACTTTTAAAAAAGACTCTCTCAAAAAAGATTAACAACCAATTTTATATTCCATATATGAGGCATATTTAAAACAAAAGGAGGGGCGCCTGGGTGGCTCAGTCGGTTGAGCGACCAACTTCAGCTCAGGTCATGATCTCACAGTTTGTGAGTTCGAGCCCCGCATCAGGCTCTGTGCTGACAGCTTGGAGCCTGGAGCCTGTTTCAGATTCTGTGTCTCCCTCTCTCTCTGACCCTCCCCCGTTCATGTTCTGTCTCTCTCTGTCTCAAAAATAAACAAACATAAAAACTGAAAAAAAAAATTTAATAAAAAAAAGACTCAAAGGGTAAAAGTAAGATAATTAACAAAAATATATCAAACAATATATAAAAAGCAGAAATTGCAGTATTTATGTCAAAGGTAATTTGCTGTAACAAATTCAATGTGTTTGATAACCTATACACTTTAAGAAGGAGGAGAGTTTGGGACAGCTACATTCATTGATATCTCCTTGTTATATTTTTTAGTAAAAATGCATTAGAAAACCTATTTCGTATGAAGATACATAGTATCCTCAAAAATATTCACCTTCTGAAAGTACCAGGTGCATACCGTTGAAAAATTACACCAAAGTTCATAGTGAAAGAGTTAGAATTATTGATAGTAAGTATATTCTTTACATTCCTCTAAGTATTTATTAACTTTATAATCAGAAACTATATATATACATATATATGTGTGTGTATACATATATACACTATCACATATATAATAGATATTACACAGAATACATGTATGTATACTATTCATATCGGGAGGGAAAGTAAATGAAAAATTACATGATTTCTGAAAAATAAAGCTGGGCCATGACACAGGAAATGCATCAGCAGTCCATGGTTTATAAATGCACCTCCAGGGATAAGAACAGAAAGAGATACAAAAATATTTAATAACAGCTTTGGGGCATCCATGATGTGTGACAGCTGCAGACAATTACAGAATATACAGCAGCTTATACTGGGTTCAATTTTTGCTATGTATTTTGTGCAATATTATAAAATACATATATAATGGTTGACACTTTGTAAGCCCTCTTTATCACTCTCTCTACTTTATACTAATAGTACTAGAAATTGTTTTTAGAAAGTTAAAAAATGATTCTAATAACTCAGACATAATTTCTACATTAGCATTCCTGCTTTCTGCAAACACTATCTCTGTTGGCCAAACATATGGGTCTAAGTGATATTAATGATGATTATCATTAACTAACAATAACAAAAGTGGCTAACATTTTTTATCAAATGTATTATTCGTGGCAGGCTCTGCTCTCAAGTCTCTCAAAAATCACAGTTATTATAGTTCCTATTCTTTCACTGAGGGAAACTGAGGCACTGAGTTAAACAAGCGACTCAATGTCACCAACTGGTAAGTGGCGGTACCAACCTACAAATTAAAGATACTTGACTCCAGAATCTTGTTCCTAACCTGCTCCATCCTACCCTCAAAGGGTCATTATAAGAAGCAATCACATTGAAAATCTTTCCCTCTATGTGTATGAAAACAACTGTTAAAGGATAGTCCCAAAGTCCATGCTGATTGTAAGTTGAACTTGTAATGCAAACCTACATTTAAGTTTTAAGTGACTGAGATTCCAACTTGCAAACAGTTTTATACATTTGCAACTCTTGGCTAAACCGAAATATCTAACTTGAGTGGCATATATTCAAGCGTATGTCCCAGAATCTTCCTACTTGGGGGTTGTCAGAATACAATCTGCCTCCCCCAAAGGTACCAGCTTCTTAGATTAGATTAACCCTCACTGGCTTCTGGTGGAAGATGTAGCTACAGAGAACTGGAAGGTCCCAGGGGGATGTATCATTAAATCCCAGTAAAACTCCAGCAGGTCTGACAGCCTACCCACACAAAAAAGGAGACTGCAGAGAAGAAAATCCTCAACTGGAATATAAACATTACCATTTCTTTGGCAGGAATCAAGATTAGAAAACCTGAAGACACGCCATTGTTCATTTTTCACTAAGACTTATCTGTCAGCACATCACCAACTATGGTATAATCTTTTGCCGAGACCCAAAGAAACTCCTGTTATCACATTCCCCTGTTGCTCAAAGAGCTGATGAAGCATCTGATGAAATTAAGTTCATAAATAAAGTCTGTTCGAATTTAAAGTTGTCAATGGAAAACACAAATTAAGTAGGAGTGAGGCAGATGAAAAGGAGTGATTTTTTTTAATTACCTAGAATTTGCATTCAAGTTTATATTTTGGTTTCCTTTGGCTTCCTTGATTTATAGGATTTGGGAGAAAGACAGGAATACTGATTGAAAATACCCGTTAAAATAAGTATTTCCTAAAATGGATAGAAAATCAAAAACTGAAACAAAAGGAAAAAAATTATTGCTAAACTTAAGGCAGTCCTATAGCCAGGAGGAAACGTTTAGGATGAAACTCAGCCTTAGCTCTGGTTAAATGAAAGCATATCCTACCTGCATCATTTGAGAATTCTGTGCCATGTTGGCTGTTAATGTGGAAAGGAATAATGGTGCCTGCTGCAACCTGATCCAGCCTTTTCTGGCACCCAAATTCCCGAGAATTATTCAGTCTGCATCAGATATCCCCTCCCTCCTTCTTTCGGGACAAAGTAAAGATAACCCAGAAGGATTACACTTTGCGAAGGACGTTTTCCAGGAACAAGAAAAGACAGAACTTCCTGGCTTGATATCCTAGTCCTTCCCATCCAGGTAAACCCTGGCCAGCTCTCCAGCTCTGTCCCTACCCTGAGTACGACTATGCTCTAGCCATGCCAAACCAATGCAGTCCCTCCAAGCACTGTGTGCATCAGGCTTCTCTCCTCATCATTTTACCTATGCAGTGCCCCCTGGCTCAGGATCCATCTCTGCTTTGGAAAACCTTTCCTGATCAGTCTAGATGCCCCCGTTTCCTACTGCCCACCCGTCTGCCTTCACACACCTTGTGCTGATAGCCTGCAACCGTCTGCTTATGGCAGAGTTCTTTGAGGGTAGAGACCATACGTTGTTAGTCTTAATTTCCTCAATGCTTAGTCAAGAAGGGGTTGAATAAATGTTTTCTTGAGGGTTGTGAGTTTAGGGGAAGAGATATCAGTACGTTGGGTTTATCCAAACATGTACTAGCTGCTGCATATAATGACATTACAAAACTATGAAACTATGAAAACTATGAAGGGTGAAATTATCAGTCCCCCGTTACAGAAGATAAAACTGGTGCTTAGCTTGATTAAACACTTGCCTGATGCAGGATCAACAGAAATCAAAGAGGTGGAGTCAGATCCAGGTAGAGTTTGGGCTCTAGGCTCTCCACCTCCCTCTTCTGAGGGAACAAATCCTGTATCTCTCTTGAGAGACCAATATCAGAACCCCACGAGATCCTGAAGCCATGTCTCAGAGAACATGACTTTTCACCATCCTACCTACTACTTTATAAATCTTTACCACTGGAATTTCCAAACACTGTAAACAATTTAAAAGGTGGGGAGATGGTTCTTATCGCCTCTGAATTTAAAGCACAGTGTTTATTCTGTTCACATCAAAATGGCTTCTGCCTACCAGGCTTTGATCAATTCAGGTAATTCCTAGAAGGTTGTACTTGGGAGAATAGATACATGTTGTTTTCCCCTGCCCGGTATCCCCCCCCCCCCCCCACACACACACTATTTGGTAATGCTACCCAACTCTATTCCTTGGAACTTCTAGTCCCACATTTCATGCGGTCTTGGTGGAACCATTTATTTTAAAGTTTTTGTCACTCCAGGCAAAACACAGGCACAGAACTCATGCCAGGCCAATGAGACTTTCTCCCCCAAAATGTGACTCTTGTACCAAGTAGCCCAAAGACTGTTTATAATTGGAGCTGAGTAATTCCGAGGGCTCCACCGTGAAGAGGTTCTCCATCTGGTCATACTACCATGTGCCGAGATCCTTAGAGCCATCCTAGTTTCAACCTCCGCGGCCTCCACGTCTCTTTCCCCAAACTTCCTTGTTCTGCTTGAGTAAGCTAAAGGCTACTCCTATCCTTTGCAATCAAATCATTCCAACTAGCACACCCACACGCATGAATAGTAGGACTCTTGTTTCCACACGTGAAGAGAAGCTGAAATCCTCTTCTAGGCATGTGGAACTAAAGCTGGAAAGCATCAACTTATTACTAAGCATACATAAAGCTTTTTAAAAATAACTACGCTATTTTTATGGTAGAGGGCTTTTTGGGGGAAGGGGATCAAAATTCTAAGTAACAGGGAGACAAAGTTGGTTTTTCTGGTTTTCACAAACAAATAAAAGACAGTCAATAATAGCAATTTTATAAATCCTTATCTAACTAGGCAACAGATATCAATAGTCTCATTCTTTCTATGGGGAAATGGGCTTAGAGAGATTCAGTACTTTACCCCAGGTTACAAATCTAGTTATTCAAAACAAATAATGGTGTCCCTCCAAAGTCAATGCTCTGCCTCCTGTGACGCATCGCCTCCATAGAGCATGATTCATCACAATCCACCCAAAAGGCTCAAACATCACCTACCATATCTTAAGCTCCTTGCCCACCGGTGCAGTAATAGAAGTTGCCTATGATTAACAGAAATGGATCTCACTCTCCTTTAGCTCTGGGTTCCTCCGCGGCTGATAACAAGCATGCTTATTATGAAGTATGAAGACTGCTTCACCAGGGAGGCAGACACAGACCCAAAGGATCTCCACAAACTGGTTCACCACCCTTGAATAATCAAGACAGTTTCAGGTTATAGAATTCAGTATTTAAAATACAGGTTTCCCCTGTTATCTGAAAGTAAAGTGTTTCTATGAAAACTTTCTTAAGCTGAAATTGTGTAAAGCAAAGACACAATTACCATTAATTCAGATGGAAAATTTTTAGCATTCCCAGACCCCAAAAATAACGTCTCTTAGGCTTTTTTGACACCTTAGGACAAGGTGTCTTGCTAATGGATGCACAAAATAAATCAAATAAATCAAAATAAGGCACAGATGCTCACAGACACAGTTCAAAGCTATGATCACTTGAGGCTGAGACACTGAGTGAGGTTCTTGGGGAAGGAGCTGGGCAGCACCAGTCTGGTGGCTTAGGATGCACACTGCCTCTGTAGTGGCTCAGCTCACTGGAAAACAGCTGAATGCTATCTTCATTTTTGGCCTCTTTTTTTTTGGTAAATATGAAAGTCCTCTTTGCATTTCTTCCTTCCTTCCTTCCTCCCTTCCTTCCTCCCTCGTTCTTTCTTCCTTCTTTCTTTTTTCTTTTCCTTCCTTTTCTTTCTTTCTTTCTTTCTTTCTTTCTTTCTTTCTTTCTTTCTTTCTTTCTTTCTTTTCATTAGTTTTTGAAAGAAAGAGACAGAGCGCAAGCCAGGGAGGGGGAGAGAGAAATGGAGACACAGAATCCGAAGCAGGCTTCAGGCTCCTAGCTGTCAGCACAGAGCCCGATGCGGGGCTCAAGTTCCCCATCCATGAGATCATGATCTGAGCTGAAGTCAGATGCTTAACCGACTGAGCTACCCAGGTGCCCCTGGATTTCTTTCAATTAGCAAAAACAGGTACTAATGGACGTCTTTGGTATAATGCTTTAGAAATTAGTTGTACAACAATGTGAATATACTCAATACTACTGAACTGCACACTTAAAAATGGTTACAGTTCTAAGTATTGTGTTATATATAGTTTATTGGAATTAAAATTAAACTAAGTAAAATATATCTAAGTAGAGATAGAGATAGAGATAGATCTTTATTTCCAAAAACAAATGTCAGTTTCATATCACATCTACTTAAGCTTACACTAAGGAATGTGAAGCAGGCTCTCTTCTGTCCCATGTTCCAATGGGAAAATCTATACTTTCTAGTAAACAATATCAAGCTTTCAGTAACAATTATGGCTTAGTTTGAAAAGGTCAACTCTGCTCAACCCAGAGCCAGCAGCCTTGTCAAACCAGCATCAGGAACTGAAGGCTATTCAGCATATTTCAAAAACATAAATAATTCCCGCATTTCAAGTCTATGCCTAACAGGTGAGAGGTTGCAAAGAAAGGTTTATCTAAAAAGAATTCCTATTCTGAGTGCTAAATAAGAACTTTAAATGCAACATGGAAACACCACATATCATATGGATAAGGAATTTTCCTTGTATTACAGAGTCCATAATAGTCATTTGTTCCACAAACATCTGGGAATATGTTACACATTTTCAGATGCAAAAAGAAAAAGTATTGATCACTGGTCTAGATAAGCATCGTAATTTAGGAGGGGAAATACGCAAGTCAACAGACTACCTCATATAGAAAGTGAGTCATGCTCAGTCTAGGAAGTGCACAGGGCTCTACAAGTTAGGAGTAAAAAGAACATAAGGGGACCCAGAAAAGAGTATCCTTAACTACTCTAAGGATAGAGTAGTTACTCTTAGAGTAAGAGTTACTCTAGAGTAAGTGTACTCTAAGGATAGAGTAGTTAAGGATAACTGATAAGGATAGGATATCCAGTAAGGATAACAAGAGGTTGGTCAAAACATTTAAAAAGAAAAACTGAGAAATGAGATGTCCATGGGAGGTTCTGAAAAGCTTCAATACATGCCTGGGAATCTACAAAGCTGTGTGCATTCACAGAGCTGTGTGTACCTTCAGGAAAGAGATGAAAAGACTCCAATCTCTCATCTCTAGAGGAACCTTCAGGCACTGAGCAAGCAAGAGGTGAAGACTAAGACAGAGGTGTAAATTGCCTGCCACAGCACTGAAAACATACTCAAAACACAGAGCCCCTTTGGCAAAGGCTGGGAGACTTGGTTCAAAGCACCAAGGAAATCTCTTGTCTAATCCACTGACCACTAAGCTAACCAAGAACCTCAGGGGTCATACATTACCAAGAATATAGCATTTACAGAATTGGTCCAGAAAAGTCACTAAACAAACAAAGAGAAACAAACAAACCCAGGGGAAGGGGAGATCTGATTTTCAGTATGGCCATACTATATTATTTGGAATCTCCAATTAAAAAAAATTATGACACAGGAATAGACAAAGGACTCAGAGAGGGGAAAATAGCAGTCAACAGAAACTGTTCCTGAGGAATACCATATATTGGACTTACTGGATAGAGACTTTAAATTAACTATTATAAATATGATGAGAGAACTGAAGGAAACCATGTCTAAATCATTAAGGCAAAGTATGAGAGTTACATTTCATCAAATAGTATCAACAAAGGGAGAGAAATTATGAAAAAGAACTAAGTAGAAATTCTAGACTTGAAAAATACAATAACTGAAATGAAAAAATCACTAGAAGGACTCGACAGCAAATATGAATTGGCAGAAGAAAGAATTAGGTAACTTGAAGATCAGTTTTGAGATTGTTTGAGATTGAGATGATCTAGTCTGGGGTACAAAAAACAGGATGAAGAAAAATGAAGAGAGTCTCAGAGACCTATGGAACTCCGTCAAGCATACAAGAAAAACAGGAGTGAGTAAAAGGCATAGACAAATATATGAATAAATAATGGTGGATAACTTCCCAAACATGATGAAAAGCATTAATCTTCTCATCCAAGAAGCTCACCAAAAACTCTAGGTAGGATAAATTCAAAGAGAAGCACACTTAGACACATCATAGTCAAATTATCAAAAGCCAAAAAAAAAAACAAAAACAAAAAAAACACCCAAAAAGACATTCTCTTGAAAGCAAGAGAAAAAGTTACTCATCACATACAAGGGATCCTCAATCCCACCAACTGCTAAACTTCTTATCAGAAATCATGCAGGTCAAAAAACTGAAAGAAAAGAACTATCAGCCAAAAATTCTATACCCAGAAAAACTATAGTAATGAATGATAAATTAGAACAATAAGACATTCTAGATATACAAAAACAGAAAGACTTCGTGATTAGCAGACCTGCCTTGCAAGAAATACCAAAGGAAGTACTTGTAGCAAAAACTAACAGAAGTGAAGGAAGAAATGGATTCAGCAATAATAGCTGGAGACTCCAATACCAACTTTCAATAAAAGGACAACCAGCAAAACATCAACAAGAAAATAGAAGACTTGAACATTATAAGCTAACTAGACCTAACAGAAATCTACAAAACATTCTATACAATAGAAGAGTATACATTCTTCTCAAATGCACATGGAACGCTCTCCATATAGACCATATATTAGGTGTAAAATAAATCTCAATAAATTTACAAGAAGTGAAATAATATAAAGTATGTTTTCCAGCCACAGTAGGTTGAAATTAGAAATCAATAACAGCAGGAAATGCAGGAAGTTCACATGTATATGGAAATTAAACAACACACTTTTAAATAACCAAAGGGTCAAGAGATTTAAGAAAATACTTAGAGATGAATGAAAATGAAAACACACATACCAAAATTTATGCACCTAAAGCCGTGCTTAGGGATAAATTTATAGTTATAACTACCTATATTTAAAAAATGAAGAAGAATCACAAGTCAATAACCTCCTAAAAACTAGAAAAAGAAACCACATAAGCCCAAGTAAGCAAAAGGAAGGAAATAATAAAGTCAGGAAAGGAAATAAATGAAATAGAAAGACAACAAAGAAAAATCAGTAAAACCCATAGTCGGTTCTCTGAAAAGATCAACAAAATTGACAAACCTTTAGTGAAACTGACCAAGAAAACGATACAAGATTTGTATCATTACAATGTAAGAGGGACATCAATACAGACATAAAAAAGGATTATAAATGAATACTGAGAACAGTATGCAAACATATTACATAACCTAGATGAAATGAAAAATTTCCTAGACAGAACTACAAAAACTGACTCAAGAAAAATAGAAAACAGATCTGTAACCAGTAAAGATTTTGGATTAGTAACCAAAACCTTCCCAGAAAGAAAAGCACAGGTTTAGATGGCTTCAGTGGTTATTACACCAAAAGCAGACAAAGATAGCACAATAAAATAAAACTATGCAGCAGTATCTTCATGAATATAGATGAAAAATGCTCAAAAATATTAGCGAATAAAATCTAGCAACATATAAAAAAAGATTATGAATACTATATGAAAAAATATGACTTATGCCAGGAATGTAAGATTGGTTGAACACATGAAAATCCATCACTGTAATACAGCACATCAATAAGCTAAACAACAAAGACCACATGATCATCTCAATAAAAGAAAAAGCATTTGATAAAATCCAACACCTTTTCATTATATATACACTCAACAAATCAGGAACAGAAGGGAACTTTCTCAACTTGATTAAGGCTGTCTACAAAAAGCTCACAGCTAACATCATGCTTCATGATGAAAGGATGGATGCTTTCTCCTCAAATATTGACAAGATTGTCACTCTTACCATTACTATTCAGTATTGTATTAAAGGCTCCAGTCAGGGCAATTAGACAGGAAAAAGAACTAAAAAGCATCCAGATTGGAAAAGAAAATGTAAAACTATCTCTATTCAGAGAGAACACGACCTTGTATATTGAAAATTCTAAGGAACACACACACACACACACACACACACACACACACACCCAAAAAACTGAGATCAGCAAAGTTGCAGGACACAAGATTGATATATAAATATCGATCATATTTCTAAACATCAGAAATTGATACTCAAAAAATAAAGTTAAGAAAGCAATTTCATTTACAACAGTATCAAAAATAAAATACTTACAAATAAATTTAACATAAGAAGTTCAAGACTTGTACACTAAACACAGAAGAAATATCCCATATTTATGGACTGGTTTCTGTCTGGTGGCAACAGCTGTTGGGAGATAGTTTGAAATGGCAGTAGAAGGACACTCACACGCACCCCAAGCACAAAGTGGAGGGAGTTAGCAGAAGCTGGTTGGCGGAAGGGCAAGAGAGTAGGAGTCTAAACCAGTGGTTTTCTGGTTTACACTGAGGGTTCTATCGCCTCCCAGGGGACAATCAGCAATGTCTAAGAGGTCTCTAGTTGTCACAGCTGGGGATATGCTATTGTCATCCAGTGGGTACAGGTCAGAGGTTGATGCTCAAAATCCTGTGATGTACAAGACAGTACCCCACAACAAAGAATAATCTGGTCCAAAATGTCAATAATGCCATGGTTGAGAAACCCGGGTCTAAACCGAAAGCTGCAAAGCATGCTCTTTGTGCCCTGGCATCCCCAGGCATGCCCAGCAGAGTCCACAAGGGGGCCTTCATTACTGTCACCACAAGAAGGCATAAGGGACTAGGATCATTGTAGACTCTGGGTTCAGAAACCACTCACAGACCCTGTGATGGTTCACTCCATGTGTCAACTTGGCTGGGTCACAGGGTGCCCAGATAGTTGATTAAACATTATTCTGAGTATGTCCATAAGGATCTCTAGATGAAATTCACATTTGAATCAGCAGACTGAATATAGCAGATTGCTCTCTCTAATGTGTGTGGGCCTCATCCAATTAGTTGAAGGCCTGAACAGGACAAAAGGGGTGACCCCTCCCCCTAAGTAAGAAAGAATTCTTTTTGTCTGATGTGTTCAAATTGGGACATTGGCTTTTTCCTGCTTCAGGACTGAAACTGAAACATTAGCTCTTCCTGGTTCCCAAGCCCGCTGATCTTTGGGCTGGAACAGCACCACTGGTTCTCCTGTTCTCAGTCCTTTGGACTCACACTAGAACCAACCATTGACTCTCCTGGGTTTTCAGCCACAAAACACGGGATAGGTCACCCTACATAATCGATTACTCATGATAAATATCTTTAACACATGTATATAAATGTATATTTATACACACACATCCTATTGGTTCTGTTTCTGGAGAACCCTAATACATACACACATCACACTTTATTGACAAAAAAAAAAAAAAAAAAAAAAAAAAAAACAACCCTGACCTCTTTAATAAACCTTGATTGCATTTTTCTGGCTTCATCTGTGATGACTGTACCTACAGGAGACAAAAAAAGCCCAGTGTTTATATGAAGCCCAGCACTTTTCTCTCCCATCTGGACATTAAAGCAGCATCTGACACCCCATACTTTTGTTTTCTGAGCCACTGGACACAGTGGAAGCTGTGTGAGGCCTCTCCTGCTGTTTGGGTTTTTTTTTTTTCTCTACTTCCCATCCTTTGGGGAAGGGAAGGGTGTTTTCATGTAGATCCCCTGCACAGAGGACAGCTAATGAACACTCCATAAAAATACACAGCTCTTCTCCCCACTGAGAATTTCCTCTTCAGTTTCAACTGGATAATGATGCTCTTTGCTCCCTCTACTATATAAAAGTCTGGTACATTTCTTCTGCCTGTAATAAAAGTGCATCAAGATAAGAGTTGGCAGCTGGCTGTATTTGGAATTAGATCACATAATTACAGTGGAGAACGTAAAACTATGAAGAAATATACACTAAAACCTCACTAATTCAGACCTCATCAGTTCTGAATTTGTGATCAAACATGGTAGGCTAAAATTTAGCCATTTGTTCTCAGAGTAAAGGGATAGCTAATAGCAACTAATAGCAGACGAGAAAAGGAGAATATTTACCTTCCAAAGGGAGCAAATTATTATCAGGTACTTACTTAGAAGTATCAATTTGTATATAAACACTACAATTACAGTGTAAGCAAATAACAGCTGCAGAGCCCGGGTTTTTAGTATGCAAACCTCAGATCTGAGGGTTCCCCGAGTCACAAATGCTGGCACTTAATCCTGGGACAAGGGTGAGTCCTGTTTGTTCACACTTTCACTGAGTGGAGGTCAGAATAGCAGGCAATAAAGGGCAATCCAAGTACAGAGTGGTCAGGGCTACCTGAGGAATGGACTGTGAGTCACCGCCCTTGGTGGGAGAGGAGGAGGAGCCAGAGATGGGGAGGTTTCCAGGTGTTGGTGATCCCTCCTCCTTCCCAAGATGCCATCTGGCACCAGGGGCAGGCTTTACTGCTCTCTTGGCAATGAGGGACAGGGTGACTAGTAGACAAGGGTTCTTCTAGGCTGGGCTCTGCCGCAGGGGGGCCGGTCTGGTGTCTGGACCATATCTATCAAGTGGTAACCAGCCCTCTCTGTCCTTTGTCATGAATGGCACACCGAGCTGTTGACCGTGACTCCACCGAGGCATCTCAACATCAAGGTCCTTGTTCTTGGCAGCCTCCCCTTCTGGACCCCAGGCTTCGACAGCTCCAGCTGTCCATGTAGCCATTCAACACTCGCTCACTAGAGCTCACAGGAACCCCTGGCTTCCTGCATGGCCTGCACAGGCTGAGGGACCCAACCCGAGAGGTGGCTCTCCCCATCAGTGCTCCATGGTCGCACCTGGGCCACGGTGCATGTGGTTACACAGGACTTCCCAGAGAGGGATGCAGTGCCCTCCAGCCTAGTCTTCCCCCCGCCATGTTCTCAGACCCCCGTCCCTTCTGCTGAAGGTTCTACTCTGCCCAACATATGGCATCCACACACACCGCCCTCCATCCCACTGCAAGGAGGGTCAGGACATACACTCCTCACCACATTGTGCGCTCTCTCTCTCTCTCTCTCTCTCTCTCCCCCACACTTCTTGGCCCAAAGGGCCAGGATTTCTTCTCTCTACCTCCCACGTTTCATCCTTTGGGCCTCACAGCTCAGTCTGTTAAGGGAGAGTCAGCCACTCTCCACTATAGAAGAAACTCTCATCTGAGTCAGATGAAATGTGGCTGCAGGAAGACCAAAGCCCAAGGACTGCCGAGGACAGGAACTCTTCGGTTTACGGTCTTAAAAATGTCTCCTCTCTACCAGATTAAAATGGCTGAGACAACTTGAAAGTTCCCACTTTCAAGTTATGTTATCAGAAGTTACCAGGTTATAAGCAATCACCACGATGTGCCTGCAGTCCCCATTTCTACATGGGGCTTGCTGGACCTCCGTCGCCCATGGCCCGCTGCGGCATTCTGTGCACTCAAGAAAACCTCTCCCGGGGCGCCTGGGTGGCGCAGTTGGTTAAGCGTCCGACTTCAGCCAGGTCACGATCTCGCGGTCCGTGAGTTCGAGCCCCGCGTCGGGCTCTGGGCTGGTGGCTCGGAGCCTGGAGCCTGTTTCCGATTCTGTGTCTCCCTCTTTCTCTGCCCCTCCCCCGTTCATGCTCTGTCTCTCTCTGTCCCAAAAATAAATAAACGTTGAAAAAAAAAAATTAAAAAAAAAAAAAAAAAAAAAAAAAAAAGAAAACCTCTCCCTAGTCTTACCCTGGTACAATTTTTCAAACACATCATCAATTAAAAACACCTTGTAAAAATGTAGTTGTTTTGATGTCTTCAGTATTTAGACTCAGAAATAAATGATGAGCCCAGAGATGGCTTTATCTATTTTTATCCAACTTCGGACGACCCAAAGCATCCCGGGAAAACCCCTTTTCTCACCGTGCCCTGGTTACGGGACATGGAAGCCTACTTGAGGATTAGGGTGTTCAGTGCCACCCTAAAGAAGGCGGAAAGAAGGTAAAGCAAGTGTCAGCAAATCATTTCAGGTTCTTTGTCCTTTCCTTCTGCTCCCATTTCAATGCTGTGGTTTATCTACCAACACAGAGTTCCCACTACATCTTAGAAATGGGTTCCACAGAATAAAAGACTTCCTCTTAACTTCACTGAACTGCAAGAAAGAACACTGAAAAGTGATTCATTCCCTTCTCTGCAAACCCATTCCTGTGCATGTTTGATACAGAAGCCTGAGCATCTTCTACCATATTCGACCTGGATCTCCCCTTTCTCTTTCCAACGCCTTCCTTCCGTGGAGTTGTAAATTATTATAGCTCACGAGGCCTTCCTCTTTCTTGGTGTAAAAATTTAGCACTACTTTTAGGAAGAGATGACACTAATTGGGAACAACATACTTCATAGATTTGCCTTCAAAAAAAAAAAAAAAGTGCTGAGCGCTGCGGGAAGGAACTCTTTCAACTTCTGTGCTTGTTGTAGTCCAGTTTAGATCTTTCAAAACAAGATTTTCCAAACTATCTACACACTTCAACTCTCTAGTACACCCTTTCAAAGGCACACACTTATTTGATCTGCCTGTTCTGGAATCGTTCTGTGACTGCAGGAAAGTTGTTTCGTTCTATAGCAAATTTAAATTATTTCAATCTGATCTAAGCTTTTTAAAATGTTTTTAAGCTTTATTTTTGAGAGAGAGAGAGCATGGGTGGGGAGAGGAGCAGAGAGAGGGAGACACAGAATCCAAAGCAGGTTCCAGGCTCCGAGCTGTCAGCACAGAGCCCGACGCGGGGCTCCAACTCATGAACCGTGAGATCATGCCCTGAGCCAAAGTCAGATGCTTAATTGACTGAGCCACCCAGGCGCCCCTCTGATCTAAGTTTTTTCAATCTGTGTATTCAGATCCAGATTCCAGGTGACTCCCAGAAGTATGGATTTTCTGCTGGGGGAGAGACTCTGGTGCCACAGGGTATCTGTTCAGCAGGGCTTCACTGGCAAAGACTTGGCTTGAGAAAAGTGTCTGAGCTTGGAAAACATGTGGGTGACAATTCCCTCAGCACCCAGGGGGCCTTCCAGCCTCTGCCTCTACTCAGTCTCTCATGGGTTGGTGGCATTTATTTGACTGACTCCAGAGTAGGCCATTAAAAAGAATTTGCCAAATTTCACAAAATCCAGCCACGAGTGCTGTTACTAAGACAGTGCCAACTGGCAAATAAGTTCATCCCAAATGCCTACCGAGTGCCTAAAACCCAATATATGACTTTGAAACTCAGAGATACGGTCTATACATAAATAGAAAAGAAAATGACCCCGATCATGGCCTTTGATGAGCTAAAGGAAGACACACATATAGACAATAATCTTGAAGAAGAGGAAATTAAATGTATAGAAATGATAAACTCCCAAATGAGGGGTACTTTTCAAAACCATGATAAGAAGTCTAATTCTACATTTTTTAAATGTTTATTTTTTGAGAGAGAGACAGAGCATAGATGGGGGAGGGGCTGAAAGAGAGGGAGACACAGAATCTGAAACAGGCTCCAGGCTCTGAGGTGTCAGCACAGAGCCCGACGTGGGGCTCAAAACCACAAACTGCAAGATTATGACCTGATCTGAAGTCAGACACTTGTCTGACTGAGCCACCCAGGCGCCCGGTAAAAAGTCTAATTCTAAACCAGCTCCCACAGTACTTTAAACCAAGAGTTTCAAGAACAAGCATCTGTGCCCCCAGGAGTGCCCGCCCCTATCAGTCTACCTGGGTCTCACCAGGATGTGACAGAGTTAGCACCCCACCTTGCCAGCTGCAGACTCATGTCCCAACCACCTGCGTGTAGCTGTTATTTCTCTGATCAATGTCCTAGACAGCCTAGGGTTGTTGTTTTATTATTGCTATTATCATCATCATCATCATCATCATCATCATCTTTTAGCCTTTCAGTAAAAAAAAAAAAAAAAAAAAAAAAAAAAAAAGAGGCTTGAAGCTTTGAGGGCTGTTTTGGATTTCAAAGATGACACATAGAAACATATAAGCAGGGGCACCTGGGTGGGTCAGTCAGTTAAGCGTCCAACTCTTGGTTTCAGCTCAGGTCATGATCTCACGGCTTGTGAGTTCCAGCCCCACACTGGGCTCTGCACTTGCAAACAGCCTCCTTGGGATTCTCTCTCCCTCTCTCTGCCCTTCCCATGCTCATGCTCTCTCTCAAATAAATAAATAAAAACTTTAATAAAAAGAAAAAGAAAAAAATAAGAAACACACAAGAATGCTGCTCTCAGCCATTTCCTAAGTAAACTATAAGGCAGCCAGAAGTGAGCGGGGCCCGAAGTCAGACAAGACCCTGTAGCGATCCGGGCAGCAACGCAAGCCACTCTGCCCCTTGGTTTACACAGGATCCAACAGACCCAGTGACATACGAAGTGTCTGTAACAAAGAGAGATGCTGGGCAGGACCTCTGGGAAGTTCTAAGAGAGGCTTCACAAGGCCTCGAAGGGTGTTAAAACACAGTCATGCCCTCTTCTACACATAAGCGTTCTCCTTGTGCAAAACGGCTTCTGGTACTGAACACGTGACAGTGAGACATCCAGTGACCACCCCCCCCCCCCAGCCCCCCACCACGACCAGAAGAACCCAGCATTGAGCCTCTCGTTAGGCTGGACAGTAGGCATCCACTGTTAAGTGGAAATGGCATATAGGCAATCAGGCTGAAACAGCATCAGATGATGTAAGCTGCGGGGGCAGGCGTCCCAGGCTGCCATGCCCTCCGTGTCTGTTGCTCTGTCTCCTCTCCCTCAAGCCACACCTATCTCCTCACAGGAAGTTGCTGATGATCACCAACATGAAGAAAACCCCCAAGCCTGCTTTAGACAGTTCTGCGAGATTTCCAAAAGTGGAAAGCCATGACATCACAGCCCTGCTGAGGGGTGGCCCCGACGGGTAACAGTGAAGGTTAATCCTTCTGGCAGACAGGATGTCAAGCAGTATATTGATTTTGCATGTTGTCTGGACCAAGAGATGTCTGGAAGAATGGACCTAGACCAATTCAGGGGCAGTGGCTGACAGTACGGCAGGATGGGAAAGAAGACTGGGAAGCCAGTGACAAGGAGGTGTGAGGGAGAGGTATGTGGGCGATGGGCCCCCCAGAGGAGCGCAGCAGGGCAATGTCTCAGTATCTCTGTGGAAGCTCTCGATAATCAGGTGGACAAGATGACATCTGGGGAGATCAGGTGGCCTCTTCCCCAGCGGGGCCCCTATTCAGTGGGCCCTGGGGACACGGTCCACCAACACGGCCACACGCGGGTCCGACCTCACAAACTTCCCCGCTGCAGGCTTCATCTGACTGTCACCACTGCTCAGTGCCTAGGCCTGTCTTCCCAATAGCAGAGACCAGCGCCAGCCCTTCCCCAGGACGTGGAGGGGAGGAAACCAGCCAATCACCTGGTGGAGAGTGACTACACTAGTCCCTTTCTGTCACACAGGGAGCACTGGTTCCTGTCTGGAATAGACACGCAGGGGTTTGCCAACTGTGCCTGTAACGCTCCTGTCTGCATCTTTGCCCGTCGGTGACGAATACTTCATTCTGTACCACGGTTCCCTGTGTCACATTGTGACTGACCAAGAAACTCGCTTTACAGCAAAAGTAGTTTGGCCATGGGCTCATGTCCATAGACTTCACTGGTCTCACCAACATGCCACATCACCTGGTGAGATAAGGGAATGACCTACTGATGACTCTTGGCCCACCAGTTTTCTACCTCTGGACCAGATCCATTTCAAAACCCCTTTCCAATCTGATCCTTTTTAACTGCGTGCTTTCGTCAATGACCCAAGGCCCACATGCGATAAATATATTGCTTTTCTTCCTTCCTTCCTTTCTTTCTCTTTCTTTCTTTCTTTCTTTCTTTCTTTCTTTCTTTCTTTCTTCCTCTTTCTTTGAAGTCTCAATATAGTGAACATTGAAATGAATGTTTGAACTAGACTGGAGTGTACATTTTCAAAGGGAAAACAGTTTCAAACAGAAAAGCTTATAATAAAATATTGTGCTAGGCTAGGCCTTTCAAATTGTGGTTATATTCAAAGATATATAAGCAAAAGCATTATAAAGAGAGATTTGACCCTAGATAATATCCTACTGGATAGATACCAAAGAAGAGAGTAAAGCTGCTCTAGGCAAAAAAAAAAAAAAAAAAAAAAAAAAAAAAAATCTCCAATTCAGTACGTTGGCAGAAGGGAAATTATTTAATGATCTTTAACATTAGCCTGATCTGTGGTGGGTTTCACAAACCCAGCTATGAAGTACATCTTCCATCAGCAGGGGGTTCAGGGACACATGCTTTAATTAAAGTTAGCTACTTCGAGGATAATTAAAGGTGTGTCACAAAATTCTATAGACAAGATTACAGAACTCTGAAGCAGAAGCTAGCCAAAATAACTACACCTTTATTTTCAATTAACGGGTTCAGGAGCGCCTGGGTGGCTCAACTGGTTGGGCAATCGACTACAGCTCAGGTCATGATCTCATGGTCTATGGGTTCGAGCCCCACGTTGGGCTCTGTGCTGACAGCTCAGAGCCTGGAGCCTGCTTGAGATTCTGTGTCTCCCTCTCTCTCTTCTCCTCCCTGCCTTGTGTTCTATCAAAAATAAACAAACGTTAAAAAATTTTAAATAAATGGGTTCAGCAATTTGAGAGATGGCGGGAAAGGTAGTTTAGTCTTGAGTAGTAATGCCCACAGACATTCCATTCAAATTGGATATCAGTGAAAATTTTTTCTTCCAGTTTTTTCTCAAAATTCAAAGGTAACACCCTAAGAGCATAATCTTAAGTGTTCTGTAACATGGCCAATGGAATCTGCTACGGTCTGTGCCCATCGATTCTTCAGTCAACAAACGCTGTTTGGGTGCCCCCGTGTGCCCAGAGATATGTCCGACAAAGGAGGACTGAGATTCACAGCACGCAGCCCTGCCCGACCTTTCCAGACAGGCAGAGGAGACAACCTCCCAACAATGTGTATCCCCATCTGGCCCAGCTGGGGCACCTGTCCTCTACCATCTCTCTCCCTTTTTTTTTTCACTCTCAATTTTGCAAAAACAGTTCTCAAAGAGAAACAATGTCCCAGGTGCTCCTCAGAAGGAGCCTCTCACAGATCTCCACCCCTTCTCATCCTTTTGAGTTTTTACTTTGGAATTTCTGTGTGGTTTTCAGCACCCCCAGAAAATGCTCACTTAAGAAAAGTTGAAAGATAGGATGACGTCATAAAAGAAAATTAATCCCACGACACTACTGAACAAACAGCGGATACTAACACATGGCTTTGCTGAGGTGCCATTTGTCCCACTCTTTGTAGGGACTGCTGTTGGGTTTTGTCCAATGACACACAGAGGCAGGTGCCGTTGTCCACTAAACACCTTACCCCCGGTGTATTTCTGTGTTGGTACAGTCCCTTTTAAGCATCACTCTTAATGGTTACATTACATTTTATCCAGCGCATATCCTTATCGACCCGTTCCCAGTGTGGTACATCTGGGTTGATTCTAATTTTGGGCAATTTCACAGAGAACTACGAGAAACATCTTTGTGCATCAAGGGTTTTCCGCATTAAGGACTTTTCCCCCTTAGGCTAGATTCCCAGAAATGAAATGGCTAAGTCCAAGGGTACAATAAGGCTCCTGAGACATACTTTCCGGCGTGTCTGAAGGGCGGCATCTAAACAGTGAAGGCACCTAATGAGCAAAAATGGACAGAGATGATGGTGTGCCCCCAGCCGATCTCCCATTTGTGCAGGTTCACCGGGAACACTGCTCTACACGAAAATTAGGCCTTTGCTTCCACACCGAACCCCAAATAATTTTAGATTCTTTTTAAAAACCTGTTTTTGCCACTGCCTAGGTTTTCAGTAAGTCCCTTTCTGAGAAAGGAGTGTTATATGCCCACACTGCCCAGGCTGTACATTGATAGTGCTTCCTCAAAAATTTTTCAATTTTACCAGGCTTATCTGATGTAAATACTAAGTACTGAATGCCTGTCCTCCCAAGTCCCAAAAGCTTATTTCTAAGACCACTTCAGAATAATGAGTCCAAAAGGGCGAAAACACAAGATCTCAGCCTCTGTCTCGGTCTGGCAATTAAGTGAATTTCTCACATGTTTCTAACAGAAGGAATGGAAACACAGCAAGACATCCCTTCCCCTGGAAAGATAATTATTTGAGGAGTTCTTCCATGAATCTGGAGAAGAATCACTTGAAGAAAATTAATGCCAGGTGGCTACAGCTATGTTTTGAGTTATAACCCAGGGTTGCCCCCCTATTCAGGAAGGAGACACTGAAAATACTTCTGATGAAATAGGGTGTTCGGCTAGGCCCTTCAAACTGTGGTCATATTCAAAGATATTTAAGCAACAGGATTATAAAGAGAGTTGACCCTAGGTAATATCCTACTGTGTAGATAACAAAGAGGAGAGCAAAGTTGCTCCAGACAAAATTTTTGACTTCCTTCTAACCAACAGAGAGCTAGCTGCTATGCAAAACAAGTCTAACCTTTCCTGTTAAATGATAGTCAATTCAGCTATGGGAAAACATTTAAATAAATTTAGAACAACTTGGGTGTGTGGATGCAGTTTTTTAACTGTATATTTCACTAAATCTAACTATGAATCAAGTAATTCTTTTTAAGGTTACTCATTTTTGAGAGAGAAAGAGACAGAGCGTGAGCAGGGAGGGAGGGAGGGAGGGAGAGAGAGAGAGAGAGAGAGAGAAAGACACAGAATCTGAAGCAGACTCTAGGCTCTGAGCTGTCAGCACAGAGCCCGACGTGGGGATCAATCCCACAGACAATGAGATCATGACCTGAGCCAAAGTCAGATGCTTAACCAACTGAGCTACCCAGGCACCCCTGAATCAAGTAATTCTGATGAAAATTTAGCATCCAAATTGAGATCTTCCATGATTGAAAAGTACACATCAGATTTCAAAGAGTAGTACGACAACAAAAAAGAAGGTAAAGGAAGGCATTAATAATTTTAGATTGATTATATTGACTGGGACCTAAGCAGCTTGATGAGACAAAAGAAGGTAGAAGAGGTTTGGGGGTAAGATCAGGGTTCGGTTTTCAAAGAGTTGAGATGATTATTACACATCCAGGAGGAGAGGGCAAGTAAGTTATTCGAGGAGTTTGAGAGAGAGGTCTTGTCCAGGGATAAAGGGTCAAGGATCACTGTCATAGATGGTATTTGAAACCATGAAATAAGACCGAGGTGAGGTCTGTAGGGAGGAAATGGAAATAAAAAGGCAAAGCGGATCAAAGACAGCCCTGGGGCCTCCCAACATTCAGAGGTCAAGCAAAAGACAAAGCAGCAGCTAGAGAACTACCAAGGATGTAGAAGGCATTTATGAATGTATCCTCCAGACTTAGGGAAGAGAGAATATCGAGGAAGAGGGGCTGACTGGCGGAGTCAAATGGAGCTAATGGAACAAGAAGGATGAGAGTGAGAACAGCCCTTGGGTTCAGTAAGGTGGAGTCGCTCACGGATCATCGGGCAGTTGCTGGTGGAGTTGGTGAAACTGAGCTGGCCATCTGCGGCGGGCAGGGTGGGGTAACACAGAATGGGACGAGGGAATTTGTGGACAGTGAGACTAGACAACCAACTCTCTTTAGCTGTTTTTGTATATAGGAAAACAGAGAAATGACTCAGAGCTAGAGGTAAAAGTCAGTTACAGAGGGAGTGTTTTCCAAGAAAGGAGAAATAACATGTGTGTAAGCCAACAAGAATTATCTGGTAGACAGAGAAAACTGGCAATACAGAGGGAGAATCGCTGGAGTGATATGTTTGAGTATTCAAGGTAGGAGGGGCTACGGGGCCAGGGAGCGGAGGGTCTCACTTTAGATGCAAACACAGATGTTTCATAGGTAGTCCAGAACACAGGGCAGAGTATGTAGATACAGAGGAAGGCAGGTGGGGGGCAGATGGTGGAGTGAGTCTGTGGGAGCTCCCTCTGGATGGCTCCAGCTTTCTCAGTGAGAGTGACAGCAGGGACACTTTAAGAATGAGGATGGAGAGGTGAGCACATCTGAGGCAAATGGGAAGGCAGGGGAGAGAGTGTGAAACAATCAGTGAAGAGAACGGGAGAGGGCCAGGCCCAGGGAAATATCAGGCACCCACCCGAAGCTCATGGCCATACGAGGCCAGTCAACTGCTTGTGAGTTTTCCTTTGGCCACATTCAGTGGCAAGGATGCAGGCAGGGAGAGGCAGAGATGGGGACTGAACCAGAGAGAAGGATGCTGTCCAGGATGGGTATGTGAACTGAGGGTGTGCTCCAAAGATTGACTACAGGGCATGCCACGAGTTATAGGCTGGAAAAGGCAGAGGAGAGGACCTCAAGGGTCTAGGGTCATGGGCTGAGAGTGAGGAGCACTGAGGGACTGCCGGACTTGGAAGAAGACAGGAAAAGGGTTGGAAGAGGGAAGCTGGTTGCATGAAACAGATTATGAAGGGCTGGCCATTACTGGGAATGAAAGTGTCCATCTATGACTGTGGAAGTCGGTGGCAGGACGGGGTGGAAAACAGAAAATCAGAGCAAAGCAGGTCAAGGAACTGGGAGGCCTCGATGTTAGAAGGATTCCCTACCTGCATACTAAAGTGCCAGTTCTAAGGCAGGAGCAGTGCTGCAGGGAGTGGTGGAAAATCTGGAGCTGAAGTCATCAGGAACTGAAGGGAAACAGCCCTGGAGTCAGGGGGACTGAAAAACGGGGATAAAGAGCACGATGGGATGAGTCCTGGTCCATTCAAGGCAGAGTGGTAGTGGGACCATGAGTCACAAGGGGCAAGAGGGAGAGGGAGGAATGTTTCAAGTTTCCTCTTGACCAAGTCAATGGAGAACAGAAGGCCAAAGTAGACGTGACCTTTAACCCAGCGTGAGGGGCTCCTTTCAACTTTTATTGAGCAGGGGCAGATCGGGAGCAGGGTGCCCTGCGGGGCCTACCGTGGACGGTGAGGATAGCAGAGGAAGCCCAGTACTACTCACGCTTACAAACCCCTACTGCCCTTTGGGAAGGACATGGGTAGAGCATCTGGAGAGGGCAAGTCTGAGTTCTAGTGTGTGGTCCCCAACATGACCCCTTGTTTAATAAATTAATAAAGAACCCAGAACTAGACTGCCAGATCAGTCTTCCCCAGTTGCTAAATTCCTGTTAATCATGAAATTATTTTATACAAAACATTAAATAAGTATGCTTAATATGGTTCAGGAAATAAGACTTTTTCAAAGTGCAACTGTGAACGAGAAGCTATAAAAATTACATTTATTTGAAAAAGTTAATGGAAACTCAGTGGACATACTAAAAAACAGACTAGACACAGCAGAGAAGATAAGTGGTAAATTGGAAGAGAGAGCTGAAATAATAACCCAAAGTGCAGCAGGAAGAAAAGAAGTAAAGTAAGAAAGGAGTTTAAAGGACCCAGATGATATGGGAAGAAAGTTCTGATCAAAGTTTCAGGAGAAGATAACAGAGAATGGAGAAGAGAAGCATCCAAAGAACAAAATGGCTGAGAATTTTCCAGAACACTGCTTAGACAGCAATCCTTACATTTAAGAAGTCCAGTGATTCTTGAGTATGACAATTAAAAAGAAGCCCATTACTATATATGTTATAGTGGAACTCAGAACAACAAATACACTAATAAGGAATTAAAACCAGCCAGGAAGAAAAGATTACTACAAAAGAACAACAATCATATTATTAGCTGAATTCTTGGAATGAAACAATAGAAGCTAGAAGACAGTGGAATAATATCGTCAACACATCACATACTATGTGAAAAAAATAATAATAAAGTGTTAAAATCTTACTAAAACACCAGACAGCACTCACATATAAATTGGGGAGGGAGGTGATCAGAGTTAAGTATAAAGTCCTTGAATTGCTCAAGAAGACAGAAATGACTCTGACTCAGTTTGAATTTTGTTAAGGTAAACACGTATGCTAAAATTACCATATCATAAACACTAGAAAACAGAAATAGAGCATAAAGTTTTGAATAAGTGAGAGGGGAAAGTGTAATGTGGGGTAGAAGAGAGGATCTAAATTATACTGAAAGCAACTAGATAGAGTAACTAAGTATATAAAAGGTGGGACAAAGTACAACAGTAAAATAGAACCAAATATATTAACAGTAGTACTGAAAATGAATGTATCTTTCACATTAAAACATACAGGTTAAAAAAAGCAACTTTATGCTCTTTAAAACAGCTTCACAAGTGAAATAAAAATATACATAACTGTTGGCAGTGAAAATATAAGAAAATGATAAAACAGGCAAATACTAAGCAAAAGAAAATTGGCATAGCTCTATTAGAACAGACTTAAAACCAAGGGGCATTACTGGACATTAACAGGGTTATTTCATAATGATACAGGTTCAGTTGACCAGGAAAAAGAGTAAACTAGAATGCACCTAATAACATATTGCTTCAAAATATACAAAGCAAAAACTGAAAGCAGGCCAATATGAAATTGACAAATTCATTTCTATATATATTCTCCCTCAATAACTGATTAATTAAGCTGCAAAAAAATGAGTAAGGAAGAGGGAAGATTTGAATAACACAATTAACTGGCTTAAGCTAATGAACATATATTGACTACTGTAACCAGTTACTTTATTTTCACGAAAACATGGGATCATCTGTGAAAACTATGTACTAGGCCATAACACAAAATTGCCACAAATTTCAAGGAAATGGACTCACGTAGACCACATTCACTTATCACAATGTACTAAAATAGAAAAAATAATGGCTAAAAGTTTCTGGAAATTTAAAAAATAAAATAAAAGCGTATAAAGAACTCATAAGTCAAAGAAGAAATCCTAGTGAAAATGCGAAAAACTTACATGTGAACAGTAAAAACGCTACAAATCAAAACTGTGGAATACAAATATCACTAAAGCAATACTTGAGGCAAATTGATTGGGCTCATGCATGTGTATGTAAGAAGAAAGGCTGGGAGTTAATGAGTTAAATCTTGTAAAGGTAAGAGATTATAAAAAGAATAAAGTCAAAGAAAGTAGAAGGAAGGAAATAGTAAGGATGAGAACAGAGATTAATAAAATAAAAAAATGACACAATAGAGAAAAGAAAGCCAAATTTGGTTCTTTGGAAAATCTGGGGGAAAAAAAACTGTAACTCCAGTGATATTGATCAAGAGAAAAAGGAGGACAGCACTAAGCTGTGGGGGTAGAAAGTGGTGGCCAACTCTATAGGCTTTCTTATCCCACTGTGACCTAGAAGGAAGTTGGGTTTCGCGTCCATCCAAAAGCCCCAGCCCTCCTGAGACGTGGTCCTGACTGAACAAGCACAGCACATCTGCCCGTCTCCAAAGCACTCCCACTAGATCTCACTTCTTTGGGAAGCCCTTCCTCTTAGGGGAAGCAATTTTAACCATCTCCCTGATTAGCCACAAATGGTCCTGGGCTCTTTTTGTTTCCCATTCTCTTAACCGGTTCTGGATCATTTAAAGAAGAGAAGGGGAAGCTAACAGCACTGTATTGGCATCCACCACCACCAGCAGTCTGAAGGGAAGGAAACTGAGGCAGAAAGTGAGGGTGACCACAGTGGGAAGGGAAGCATCAGGTACCTGGAAGCTGAGGGGGAGAGATTCGAGACTGGGAGCCCAAAGGGACAGGGGATTTCCGAAGCATTCAGGCACCAGACTGCAAGATCTGCCGTCCTGGGAGAGGCACCTGACATTTACTGGACTGCAAAGCCGAAAAACCAACTCGCAGATTTCTAAAAGACTAAACAAAGATTCAATTAAAACAGCATTTTTTCTTTTTCTTCTAATTAGCCATAAAAGAGACTAATCTTGACTATGCTGGTTACATGCCATTCTAGTAAATCAAAGTCCCTAATGATCAATAAATTGCTTTTCAAAAAAAGGCAAAACACCCAAACCACATTTATATAACACAAACACAAAACAGCACCTTCCATATTTTCTGAGTCTGGAGCTACACAGATAAAGTGAAATGACGCTTGAGACAATGGTTTTCAAGAGGAGGTTAGGAAGATGTCTGGGGCGAGAAGCACTGCTTATCCAGACTGTGAATCTTCAGAGAAAACAATGTAAAGAGATGGGTAATTTTCCTTTTCTGCAGTGATATAGATAGTACATCCAAGCCTAGAAAATGACCCTGCACACTTTGAGGTAGTTCTATTTCATACCACAAAGAAAGAACCGTATAGAATGACATGGTTATCTGAGTCACGAGTCAGTGTCCGAAGATGATTTGGGGACTCTGGCAAATAGCCACAACAGATCCTGGGGCCACGGGCGGGCACCTCCGTCCTCCAGGCACCCGCCCTTCCTTGCACATCTTGCATTCTTTTCTCAAGTGTCTGCTCAGTGAGATTAAATTGTCAGCCCACAGAATGGATTTGTGCATCCCAGCTGCAGATCGCGTGTCTGTCGTATCTGTGGCATTACGCTGTAAATCACAGCCACAAAAGAACTTTCTACAGAGTGTTTTTCTTTCCCCAGCTGATGATATATAAATATATACAAAAAAAAAAAAAAAAAAAAAAAACCACGAACTCATAATTACTGACAGAAGAAAATGGGGGAATGTAACACATGGTCGAACACCAAACCAGAAACAGTTTTCAGACAGCATTTACGCAGTTTCATTAGGCTCTTTTTAGGTCCCTTCCACAAATGCAGACTTGATTCTCAGAGTACATTTGAATGGGGTCAGGTTTCTTTCAGTAAAGTTTCCAGCCTGTTTCCCACCAAGTTACTCATCCAGCTTTTTCCCCACTAAACTTCTAGCAGTTTCATGCTGTTCTGGTCTTACTTCTATGTAATCGTTTCTATGATGCAAGTTTCTAAATGAAAAGGTCAAAAACCTCTGAGTTTTGCTAAATGAACTTTAGGATAGTTACGTACACACAAACATACATACCTATTATGTTTTCTTTCGACGCCTTTGTTCTCCCTTCTCTAATAGTATCGGTTCCTTTATGGGACAGACACTATCCATACACAATGCCGCGGAAGTTTGAGTACGGCCGCTTTGGAGAGCAATTTGGCAACAGGTCATCAAGCTGTATAACTGCATATAATATGATCCTGCAATCCCACTTCTGGGCACAGATCCTCCAGAATTTCTTTTGCATGCACATAAATACATTTCCAGGATGTTTATTGCATGTATATACGTAATGGCCAAAATAGAGATAATCTAAAGTCCATCACGGAGGAACAGCTTTTTGAAATATGGTATTTTCATATGACAGAATATTTAACATTAAAAATATGAACATGATTTGTATAAAACAATCTGTTCTCTCTCAAAAAAAAAAAAAAAAAAAGCAGAGTGATAATGCAAGTTTCTTTTACAGAAGTAAAAGAGAAACAACCCTCATGGAAAATTCTATAGTGAAGTCAGCTTTGAAGAACCAATAAACATGAAGATATGTTCTGTCTTACTAGAAAAGAAAAGCTAAATGAATAAACAAAACAACCCAGGATTCTGGCTTTTTTCCTTTGCCCGTGAAACTGGAAATGATGATGAATAATTGTATTTATCGCTGGCAAGTCACGGGGATCTGTCATACTCATATACGACTAATAGCAAAATCAATGTATAAACTTTCCTGGGGGGTTAATTGGCAATGTGTACCAAAAATGTAAGGAAAAGTAAACAACTTTCAACAAAGTAATTCATACAAATGAAACAGAGATGTGTACAAGGATGAAGTTACAATAAAAAGTATAAAGTGCTTCAGGTTTTAACAAAAAGAAGGATTTGTTAAATAAATTATGGTACATAAATGAAATGAATTATTACGAGGATACAAATGTCACAGAAGAATAATCATTGACTTTAACATTGCTCGTATGTTGTTGAATTTAAAAAATGATCCTATATGTGTTTGAAAAATCATATTCAAATGGTCCTTATTATTCAAGATATCTGGTGCCAGAGAAGAGTCACATAAAGTGAATCCATTTAAAATGGAGACCAAATTATGGGAAATTAAAAGTTTTGATTAGCACAATACATATTTGAAGAAAAAGAAACACAAAAATATAGTTTATTTGGTATTTTACCAGATTTCCGTAATAATATTTTTCATTAAAATGGATCTTTAGGAAAGATCCTAAAATTCATGTCGAAGCCTAGGGGGTCAAGAATAACCGAGACCATTTTGAAGAAAAAAGCTAAGAAGAAAAGATTATACAGCCTTAATAATTCAATAAAATGGTATCAGCTGAGGAATCATAAGAGATTAATAAAGCAGAGTTTAGAAACAGATCCAAAAATGTAACAAAACTGGCATATTATGGAGACTGCAATAAAATAAGTGAGAAAATAGGAAACTATCCAATAAATGATAATGGGAGAAGTGGTTTTTAGTATGGAAAACAATTAGATCCCTGCCTCACACAATACAGAAATACAAATTTCAGAGGAGTTTTAAGATCTGAACGTTTTCTCTAGTAAAATATGGCAATGCCTAGAAAAGAAACTTTGAAAACCAAAATGTATTTTTTAACAATCTCTAAGTGAGGGGCACCTGGCTGGTAGAGCATGTGACTCTTGATCTCAGCGGTGTGAGTTCAAGCCCCACACTGGGTGGAGAGATTGCCCAAAAGTAAAATCTTTAAGGAAAAAAAAGACTCTCAGGGAAATCTAAAGTAAAAGTGAAATGCAAAGTGAAATACATTCTATGCTTATCAGATGAACCAAAATCGAAACATCTGATGCACAAAGATATGGGGACACAAGGAACTCCAACACGGTGCTAGTAGGAATGTAATGCGGGCCAACTACTACGGAGGGCAATTTGCAAAACCTGTAACAGACAGATGTTGAGACAGGCATATCCTACTACCCAGTTATTCAACTTCTGGGGATATATATCCTAGGGACACTTACACATTTCTACAAGACCTTATCAAAGATAGTCCCTGCAATATTTCTCATAATAGCAAACAGTAAAAATATCTTTTTGTCCATCAATGAGGTATTGATGATACCAAACAAGGAAATATTATGTTAAAATGCATCAACTAAACTTTCAGTTATCAACAAATGCTATCAACATATGTTTTTAAAACAATGTTAGGTGAAAAACAGCAAATTACAAAAATAAATTAACAGACCTTCATTTACATAAATTTTTTAAATGTTTATTTATTTATTTTGAGAGACAGAGAAAGAGAGACAGCACACATGCAAGCAGGGGAGGGGCAGAGAGAGAGAGGGAGAGAGAGAATCCCAAACAGGCTCTACACTGGCAATGCAGAGTCCGACGCTGGGGCTCAGTCTCACGGATCGCAAGATTATGACCTGAGCCGAAATCAAGAGTCGGTTGCTTATCCAACTGAGCCACCCAGGCGCCCCTAAAATTTTAAACACAAAGTAAGACTACACATTCTGATGAGCACACACTCAGTCCCAATGTTGCAGGCTGCATGGACTCAACCCCATATATATCCATATATCCATATATATATATATATAATATTATATACATATTATATTATATAATATATATGTATATATATAATACACAGATAGATAGATATATATGTGTGTGTGTATATGTGTGTATATATATATATAAAATACAGGGATATATATGTATACATGGTCCAGCACATGGCCAATATGCAATACTCTTAGCATGGCGGCCATCATGAATACGGTCTTCTAGGCAGCATCTTGATCACACGGACAGTGAAGGGAAAAGGCACTAGAATGGTCTGCTTAGCCCTCTCCACAGCTGGATACAAAAGCCCACACCCTGTGGTCTCCCCTTGTGACTTGGCCCCCACCTCTGTGTGGAACACAGAGGGCATTTCAGAGGGCAGCAGTCTGACTACACCTATACCTATTTATTCTTCCGAGTTCACCATGGACAGTGCGGTGTGACTATAGTTACCTGGCTCAGGAAAGAGAACTCCTTCTCTCATACCTTTGGGGGAATTCTGGGGTGAAATGAGTCCAAAATAATCACAACACACCTGAGCTAGCTTCTCAGTCAACCCTCTTTAAAATTCCAAGGACATACCACAGTTCCGTACTACCAAAGAGAGGGCCATAATGTCCCAACTCCACCTTCTCCAACACACAAGCCACCCTCCTAAAAAGCTGGGATAGGGTTCGATCCGTGGATTTAGGGTAGCAGGCGCCAGAGGGGAGGCCTGCCTGCCAAACACTTTGTAAATCATTTCCGGAGATACTGAACTGTTGGATTTTATTCCTGGGATTCCTTACTGGGGGCTTGGGAAAGAATGCTCCGTAGTGCCGTTCTCCAGCCAAGGTGGCGCCACCATGTGGTAACAGCACAAACAGCTTATAAATCACTCAGCCTTGAAGTTCTGTGGTCCTCTACCGATTTTTAATATTGAGAAATTCACAATATTCCCATTTTTATGTTTCAAATGAGAATTAATTCATATGTTTTTTCATTTATATTTTCTCATGATACTATTTCAGGTCTGCTTTATTCAAATACACTCTATGAACAACCTGGCTTCAATTTCTCAATGTCAGTGCTGTTGTATCTGCGGTCTGGCTTCTTTCACCACCCAAGAACCAGCTGGAGGGCAAGGAAGAGACAACCAGTTTAGATTCCACCTAGATCTTAAGCCCAAATCCTCCCTACTAGCTTTCTGGACAGGTTAATGTGCAACTACCTTTGGTTAGCATCCGTTAAAAGAAGTAGAAAATCACCAAGCAGCTTCATTTTACCTTTGACACTAAACTGGTAAAATCGATAATAACGAAAATAAAAATCAAGCTCACCTGAAAAAACTAAGCAAGATGATGGTTACCCTTGAGGGATAAGATCTATGGAGGACATGGGGAGACGAGGAATATTCTAGGTCTTAATCTGGGCAGGTGCAGGTGTGTCCAGCTTGTGAAAATCCACTGAGAGTACAGTTCAGATCTGTGCTATTTTCTGTTATTATGTCATAGCTTAATATAACGTTAAAATAAAGTCACCAAGTTCAGACCCGTCGTCCCTCTTTAACTTGCCTTTGAAACAAAAGACTGCATAAACAGTAATAACCCAAAACAGGGGATGCCCATTTCTCGCTGAGGTATTCCAGTCTGCCCCAACTGATTTCTCTAAAGACCAAGGCCACAGAGGAGCTCTCCTTCTATCCTTCTGGACAGGAAGGAAGGAGACAGGATACAAGCCATACCACTGTTTACACTGCTGAGCCTGGCTAGCCCTTCACTTTTCCCAAAATGAGCAGACCCTGGGGCAAACAATTGTCCCTCCCCCTCCACAGGAAACCTAGGCCACAAAGAGATACACACATCTCCACAGAGATACACTTCACCTTCACAGAGACAACACCCCCCCACACAGACACAGCGCTTCGCCACCACCACAGACAGCCCCCAGCCCGGCAGAGACAGCCAGCTCCCTGCCCACAAAGACCACAGATGGGGCAGGGGGTAATTAGGAGAGATGTAGCTGCCCATGGCCAAGTGAGAGACATCAACTGGAAGATGAAAAGTAGTATTTTCAAAGTCTTGGCAGAGTAAATTTCTCTAGAAACAAAGATTTTTACATCTGTGCCTAGGGTCTCAGAGACTGCTGTAAAAAATTCTTGAAATCACCTCCACTTCCACCCACAGCTCAGATCGTCTGGAACCATCTGCCTTCTACGTTCACCTCCACCATGTCCCCTGAACCCTTACCGCCTTGGAAAGACTGTAACACAAGGATTATTCTGCTTTATAGATTTTAAATATTGAGGCTCGGGGGCGCCTGGCTGGCTCAGTCTACAGAGTATGCGACTCTTGATCTTGGGGTCATGAGCTCAAGTCCCACATTGGGCACAGAGCTTGCTTTAAAAAGAAAAAAAAGCTGAGGCTCAAAGATGTTTGTCAGGCATCCCAAAACTATCCAAGTAGCCATGTGATCGCTGAGAAAGGGCGGGGTAGGCTTAGTTGGAGGGACAGAGAAACAATGTCAAAAGAGGAGGGGTAAGTCTCTCCCGAGCCCAAAGCTCTGAGACCCGCCTACAACCCACTGGAACTGCCTCAAAGGGTCTGGAATAAACGACAGACATCCGGCAACAGTTACACATTCTGGGACTGGACTCCACCCTCCCCAGGGAAAGTGTGCAACAAACCCAGATCAAGGGGCAGGGAGTAGGGAGGGCAGGAATGAAGCCAGACTCCAGGCATTTTCCTGGAGCAGATGGGAGCCAGGGTTGGCTAAACCAACAGCAGAGCGAACCCGCTTCTCTTACGAAGTCCCTGGACCCAAACTGACATGTCCAGTTCGTCTCTCCCATACTTGTCTTGGGGACAGGGCTTGTCTGGGAAACGGAAACGGAGCAGGACTGCTCTAAGAGCAGGCACCTAGAAAATGCCCCTACCCCGCCGGGATGTTAGCAAATTAAATGACTGGGATTGGAGGGGATGCTGCAAATGTCTCAGGTCAGGGATTTCCGCCGCGGAAGCGCTCGGCACCGCGCTCACCCCAAAGGTCCCCCACGGACGCCCCCAAACCTCTGTAGGGTCCCTCGGGACCGGCTCCCGACGTCTGCAAATCCCGCGGACTTGGAGGGAAGGAAGTAAGAGGAAGAGACCGAGATGAAGCCGAAGTGACCACCCACCCGCCACAGCGCGCCCCTCCCCAGGCAGTCCGCGGACCCGGCCGGAAGCGATCGACTAGGGTTCTCACTCCGCACACGGGCCATGACCTTGAGTGAGTCTCTGATTAGCCCCATTTTACAGAAATTGAGAGTCCGAGAGAGCCAAGTCCGCCGCGCTGGCTGCTCCCGGGCGCTTACCCGGTGGTTCCAGGCGCCCGGCGGATGCACCTGCAGCGTAGTAGGTGCGCGGCGAACCGCAGCCCAGGAGCTACGTGGCCAGCGGGGAACGGCGAACGCGAGGGAAACGCAGGGACGAGCTCCGGCCGCGGCCAAGGGGGGAAAGGGGCGGTTGCGACTCTGCGACGAACCTCGAGCAAGTTCAACGCCCCCGCCCCCCGCAAGCCCGTCCGCAGCGGCAGGCTGGCCGTGCCCGGGGACCCTCCTGGTTCAGGACTCGCACGGGCGTGGGGGAGCGTGAGAGGCACCTCCACACACCCACCCCCGAAGTTGCGGCAACGCAAGGGGGACAGTGGCGCAAAGCCGCCGGAGGGGAGGAGACGGTACTCACGCGGGGTGGCCAGGCTGGAGCAGGTCCCCGGCCAGGGTCATCGATGGCGGCCGCGCTCAGGCCACCGCGCCTCAGGACGCCCGGGGCACCTGCCGCAGCGCGGCGCGTGGATGAGGGGGCTGCGAGCGGCGAGGCAGGGGCGCGCGGGTCGCTCGGCGCGCCGGATCTGAGCTGCAGCGCCGCGGGGGCTCGGCCGCCAGAACCGCAGCCGCAGCGGGAGCCCGGGAGCGGGCAGGAGGCGGGAGCGCGGCGGTGGCAGCGGCGGCGAGGGAGGCGCCCGCGCCGCAGGCAGCCGGGGCCAGCCTGGCCGCAGCCGCCGCCGACACCTGCTGGCCCGGCCGACGGCCAATCAGAGGCGCCCGGGGCGGGGGCGCGTGCGGAGGCGGGGCGGGGGGCGCAGCGGGGCGCCCGGCCGGAGGGGCGGCGCGCGCTCGCGCCTGCGCCGGGGCACGGGGTGCCCGCCGGGCCGGTTCCTCGGAAGCTCCCCGGGCGCGCGGGCGGCACGCGCCGGGAGGGGCGGGGCGCATGGGGAGGAGGCGGGGCTGGGGCTGCGCGCGCCCGGGGCGGGGACCCGCGCCCCTTCTCGGGCTCTTCCTGGCGGCGCAGTGCAGTGCTGGGGCCACGGCCCGGGAGCCCCTAGGTGAGACTTCAGGTCGCTATCAGCCTTGGAGGAAGGTGTTTCCTGTCCCCTGCCCCTGAGCCCCGGGGGCCCGGACCCCCCCAGACCGCGGAGTGACGCGTCACCCGAATCCGGGGTGGGCCTGGCTCTACCAGCGCTGCCGCTCGCCCTCCGGAGTGTGGGCGCCCTCTCTCCCGAGCCTCACCAGGGCCGGCGTGGCGCTTCTCCCAAACACAGCTCTTCCTCTCTTCACAGTCCCTGGGTATTTAAAGTCACCGTGGTGACCCATTCCCTGAGCTGGATTCCTTTCATTCTCCCGGGAATGTACTGTGTAGCGACGCCCAGTCGTTCAACACGCCCCGACTGGGTTCGCACCCGGCTCAGGGTCCGCCCCGGGGCTACTGCGCGCGCAAACCTCCCAAGACCCCTCCGCCGTCGCACCGCCGGGTTAGTGAGCCCGCGCTGCCAGAAGGATGCCCGAGGATGGCCGCAAGTGACGGATGCATTCGGGCCCCTGCCAGGGGGTCCAGGTCCTGGAAGAACGCCCGGGAGTTGAAAGGTTCCCCCACCCCAGGCCAGGGCTTCCTAGCGCCTTTGCATCCTTCAGGCGCAGGGCCGGGAATCTTCCTGAGACTGACTGCCTCAGCCCCAACAACTAGACTGAAAACACATTGTCGGTTTTAGCTGCAGCCTGGGAGTCACTCCATCAAAATAACGAGTTTGTGGAGCTACCCTACACTGGTGACTCCTAAAGCCCTGGGAATCCTCTCGCAGGCCGGTGGATTGAGAGTGTCCTCTCCGTGTGGATTTGCTCAGTAGAATTGGATGGCTCCTTTGCTGATCTGTCCGCAGCAGAAAAAAGAAAAGAAAGAAAGAGAAGGAAAGAAGGAAAGAAGGAAAGAAAGAAAGAAAGAAAGAAAGAAAGAAAGAAAGAAAGAAAGAAAGAAAGAAAAGGAAGGAAGAAAAAAACCTTTAGGAAGGGAACTTGGAAGGTAAAATGAGTTGATTTCTCTAAAGATCTGATTTCCTCTCTTAAAGGGATTTTATTAGCCACAGACGGGCTAAAGTGGAAGAAAGTTTGTGTTTTGTTCCTTTTTTCTTTACATTCAGTTTTAATTTTATTTACCTGTACTTGAATATCATTAGCATGGGACGAAATTCAGAAAGTCCAAATGGGTACGCAGGTAACAAGACACCCTCCCACCCATGCTCCCGGCCTCTCATTTCCTCTCCGGGGGGGGGGGGGGGGGGGGGGGGCATTGCTGTCCTGTTCCGGGTTACCCTCCTAGAGAAAATGTAATGAACCAGATGTATTTGTCCAGTGTTCCCATTTTTTGCCTTTTGTTATGCAAAATGGTAGGTCTAACTTTTGGCACAGGCCAGCAGAGTAAAGGTGTGACTTACTCTCCACCTGGGGGTTGCCGAGTAGTGGCTGCATCCTGGCAAGAACGGGGACTGGGTTCGAAGGTTATTTGACATTATGCAAGTGTTTGCAAAACTGTCCTAATATATAAATTCGCCACTTTACAGCCTCTTTCAGAATCAAGATCCTAACATCTTTCCTAAGTTATAAACATTTCAAAAGAAAAATAAATGCGGAAAGGTTCAGCGATTTGGGCAAGGTTACAAATAAGACAGGAAGAAAGTACAGATGGAAATCCAGGGACATTATGCACAAGAAAGAGCCCCAGTTCCCTTTTTGTTGTCTTACAGGGTCAGAAACAAGCACAGCTTCCATCCTTTGCCTGAGCTATTACTGACTTTTTGAAACATTCCGTGAAAGGTTTCGCATTCGAAGATGATTAGGGTAACAATCAGCCTGCTGGAAGGTGACCTAAAGTGCTACCCCCTTGATTACTCCATCCTGGGCCGTCATTCAGCAAAATTTTACTGAATTCCAGCAATATGCATCCCTTCTTTTGCTTCTCCTGACTCACAGGTAGTGCTTGTTTTTTCCATTTTTTTGCATCATCTTGACCACTGTAAAAGTTTGAATGGATTCTTCCTTTATCAAGAAGAGCTCGTTGACTTTTGTGCACCAAGGATATGTATCTCATCTTTTTACAACATAAATCAGACAGTCCATTTCTTAGCCAGAAGATTGATGAGTTTATACTGGCAGGAAAAGGACATGTCTCAGGAGGATTCTGGGTAAAATTAAAAGAGCATTAATCACAAAAGACGAGGGTGCTCCTATGACCTTACTGCTTCCTGTCTTTGTGACCTTGGACAAGTTACTTAACTGTGCTGAATCCTAGATTCTCTAAATTTAAAATATGGTATAATCCTCTCCACTGCCCGGCAAGATTATTATTGATACAATGTATGTGAAATTCTTGGCGCATAATGAGATTTAATATGTTAGCTATCTAAAAACGATTGTTTCAATCTGGGAAAAAACGAGTTTATAAAGGAAGTTTCCATACCATTTTGTGGCATCTGCTGGCATAGAAGTGATGAAACCTTTGCCCACTACTTTGCCGTCAGCCAAAACATAATATCTGACTTTCAAAAAACAAAAAACAAACATGTGTCTCTACCTCTTCCATTCCACGTAACACTTGTTAGGTAATATTAGTTATTTGGGTGTATCACCAATCTCCCCAACTAGACTGGAAATGCCTTGAAGTTGGGACCATGTCACATCTTTGATTCCTATGGGCACCTGGAACATTATCTTGATAAACCGTAGACATGCAGTAATTATTTGTTGAATGAAAAGCAAGTGGGTGAAAGGAAAATTGGCTAAATTGGACCTCATCAAAAAAATGTTTTAAACCCATTTGTTGTGTAAAAGACCCTATCAAGAGGATGAAAAGACAGTGGTATGCTGGGAAAAAAATATTTTCAAATAACATCTCTGACAAAGGACTTGTATCTTAAATATATAAAGAGCTCTCAACATTCAATAGTATACTCCCAAACAGTCCAATTAGAAAATGGGTGAATGACATGAAGAGATATTTCACGAAAGGATGCTCCACATCATTAGCCAAGGGAAATGGAAGTGAGAGTTACCATGAGGTATCACCACATACTATCAGAATGGGTAGGAAACAAACCTGTGACAACACCACATCCCAACGAGGAGACAGAGAAACTGTGAAACTTCACGCGTTGCTGGTAGGCATGTACAAAGGTGCAACCGCTCTGGAAAACAGTGTGGCTGTTGCTTTTCGGACAAAAGCCGAACCTACCACACAACCCAACGATCTCATCTTGGGCCTTTGTCCCGGAGAAATGAAAACGTATGCTTCATTCCCTACTAAATAATGGCTTCTAAAAAGCTTTATTGCCTTCTTTAGTAAAGTTGATTCTATCTTGGAAGGACAGTATAGAAGTAATTATAGCATCTTGTCATTCACTGATTATAGTATCCAATAAGGAATCCTGCTGCTGCTAAGAGATACTGATAAAAAATGTTATTTCACGGGAGTATAGATGATGACCAACTTACAGAGCCTTCATTTGCGACTGTCTTCTCTTAGAATTTTCTTACTATAAATTAGGTCCCCACGATAAAGCCCAGGCTTGGTTGATAACCTCTACAGCCAAATCAGATAGAATGCTTCTCTGAACCCTGAACCAGTTGAGGTCTGAAGCAGCTGATTCAGCCTGCGGTTGTGCTGGGGACTAATAACATTAGCAATAATGCCCGGAAACTTAGCCAGTGCCCTGTGTGTGAGTGTGCATCCCCTTCGTAACAATCCTCAAAGCCTGAGGGATGGTTTAATTGCCATGATCTTATTCACTGAGGCTTTAGCAATAAAGTTGCCATTGCAGTGGCAGTCAGGCATCCCCAGGCAGGTGAATCTGTGCTCTTTCCCTCGCTGCCCTGCTCTGCATTTTCTTTATTCCATAGCACCTGTCACCCTTTAACACACTATGAGCTTTCTTATTCTGTTTACTACTTATTGTCTGTCTTCCCCACTAGGGCATAAGCTGCATGAGGGCAGAGATTTTTGCTTTGCTCACTGAGCCTAGCACATAGGAAGTGCTGGATAAATATTTATTACACGAATGAAGATGCCAGAGAAAATGCTCATCCACCAACATTTACAATTCAAAGATGTTCAGAAGCTTTTGCGCATGCTGAATATTCACATTGATTTTTTTTTTTTTTTTTAGTCAGGTGACCTGAATTTTCATGTGTTTTGAAATTCTTTCCAGAGATGAAGCGTTTCCATGCTGGCTGCAGTGTTGACGGTTCATTGAAGATATTTCTCCTCTCAGTAATTCCCCCCTCCACTATGATCATCACTACCTTTAAGGCAGAGGCAAGAGGCTTATGACTCCAGGAGACAAAAAAGATCTGGAAAGAAAGGGAGGAATCTTCTGGAGGAAGATTCTGTAGAAAAGGAAAGGAGAAGAAGGAAAAGGAGGAGAAGAAAAAGGGGTAAAAGATGAGGAAGAAAAATAAGGAGGAGAAGAAGGAAGAGGAGAATTAGAAGGACAAGGAGAAGGAGGAGGAGGAGGAAGGCAAGGAGGAGGAGGAAAAAGAAGAAATCTCTCTACCAGAAGAGCAAGGGAATCATTTGGAATGAGTGTGGTAGGTAAAAAAAATAATGCTGGTTCTCCCAAAGATGCAGGACTGAATCTTGTGAATCTTTCTTGGTCCCCAGGGCGCTGAGAATAGCAAATGAGGGAAGGTGGTGAGAAGGTGAAAATCACATAGCATTTGGGGCTAGCGGAGTTGAGCCCCTGAGAGACTGAATGTACAAATGGACAATAGCCAGACCATAGATGACAACGGGACTCTGACCCATGACCTCTCCAGCAACCAGGCAGGAAGCCAAACCACAGCCTCTGCGGCAATCAGCCCTCAATGATCAGGACTTGGTCACTGGCTACCGGCTTCCTTATTTTTTGGCCCTTGCTTCCAACTTAGGGCCAACTGAGAAAGCCAAATACGCTCCAAAATCACGTAGGATTGCCCTGCTTTTAGGTAGCCTGCTTCCGGCTTCCTCGTGCCCCAGCCTGCAGTCAGGGAGGTTGCTGGAAGCCTTTCCTCTTTTTCATTATAAAGCTTTCCTATTCCCCTGCCTGCCTTTGAGCCTCTGCCAAACACAAGTGCTGAACAAAAAGCTTCTGTTTATTTTCATTTGGGTGGTCTTCATTTATTTCCAGTTTTCCTAAAGGTTCTACTGAGACAAACTGCATTGCCCACTGCCACGGACCCCAGCCTTTACCAGTGGAGGTGCCCACAGAGGCCCCCTGTGCCTCGCCACTGTGGCTTGTCAGGTTCTCACCAAACATTTGCGAACCAGCCCTGGTCCTGAGCTCTGCTCTCTGGACGTGAAATTCCTCCACTATTTATTCTCAGTTCGGCACCTGGGTTTTGTTCTTGGTACCTATTGGCTTGGCATCCTTAATGTAATCAGGCTTTTTTTTTTTTTTTTTTTTACCCGTTTTGCTCTTTTGCGCTTCTGTTTTGTGTGATGTGCTCTCAAAAGTGTTTGCCATAGGAAGGAGAATCACAGAATAGGAAACAAGCTTAGGTCCCTTTGAGCCTGAGTTTGTGGTTCCCAGCAAAGCAAAGCCCATTGGGGCAAATTTTGCCACATTACCTGTAAGACGGGGTGAGATTTTCCTTCCATCACATTTTTTGTTCTTTTTGTTCTGAAAGCTTGGCTTTGATCCAGAGAAAATGTTCTCTTTGCTGAATGTTCTCTTCGGTTTTCCACCTGCCTGGAGGTGCTGATGGTCAAGTCTGTATTCAGAGGCAGCCAAACCATCAGGTTGGGGGCCAAGCAACAAAGTGCACAAGCATCACTTTACAGTGGGTTGCCTGCTCCCAAGGGACCATCTCAGTCTAAATCCTTTACTCCTCCTCCTCCAGGAGGAACTCCTCCTTTCTACCTGAACTCTTCTTACAATCCTAATTCTCAAAATATGGCACTCCTTCACCAGCGACGATTTGGAGCTTCAGTAGCCACCCTGGGAACACTTGTCTTGAATAAAATTGTTCATCTGGGAGGTGCCTGAGAAAACAAAGGATCCAAGACTTCTCAGATTTAATAGGCAGCATTTTTATTGGTATGCAGAGGCCTCCAAATGAAATTCTGATTGAAAAAATTGCTTCACCATAAGATTCTTTGGCCGAAGCCAATGAGAAGCCTGACAATCCTAAGCAATGACAAGTTAGACTCATTTCCTGAGTAAATTCTCCCTCTTTGTCCTCCAGTTCCCTCTTTATATCCAGCTCTCCTTCATCCCTCTTTTCCTTCTGATCTCTCCTTCCACACTTCTGATGACTTCTTTCTCTTCTTTCCCTTGTCCAGATCCCCTATCTTTTCCTACTGACTTTCCTAAGACCCCTAAATGCTGGTTGCTTCTAAAAATTCATTCCTGCCATGAGTCAGGTATGCCTTGGATCCAAGCTGAATTTACAGTTAGAATTCAGAATTTCCCTAGCCCAGAGAAGGCCAGCTACTATTGATAGAATTTACCTTTCTTTTGGGTGCATATGTCCTAAGGTTACCTGAACTATATCAACTTGTACACGTGTTGATCAAAACATCAGATGCTAAATCCTGGATGGCAAAAACTGATCGAACAAACACAGAAAGGGGTCTACCAAGTCACTCTTTTGTAATAATCCTGAGGGTACAAAAGGGCCCCCCAAATTAGAGAAAAGACTGCTAAAAGACATACCCAAAACATTTCCAACAGAATTTTATTAGACCATAATTCAATCATACACACAAAGAAAAGATGAGCTGTAGGAGATTGTGGCCATTCAGTCCACTCCCTCAGGCACACGTCATTATCCCCCTATGATCTCATAACTGCAAGACCCACACATTTAGGGATTTCATTTCTGATATTCTACCCTGTTTCTTGCAGAGTTGGCAAAACATTGCAAAGGACTCATGTACTCAGTCCCATCATCAACATGTTAAGGCTGCCCTCCCACAACATCTTCCTAAACAGCTTCAGCCTCCTGTCAATCTTAAACCAGAAAATTTCACCTATTAGAAGAGACATCAAAGAAAAACTACTCTTGAACTTCATTGGAATGGACCCTATCACGTACTGTTAGCAACAAATATAGCAGTGAAACTCCAGGGAGTCTATCCTTGGGTCCATGTTTCATAATTAAAGAAGCATTCAGAATTCCACACAGTTGGCAGTCTACTACATTAAAGGACCTCAAATTTCAAATTCTCAGATATCCTCTAGTAGCAGCCAACTTTTGGAAGTAGGTAGCTGACCCAAGGTCTATGGAATATGCGAATAACTTAGGATAGTGGACAGCCACTTCCTGAGACATAGGACGAGGCTCCTGGCTAATTCCTGTTTCGGAATTAGTTTGCTCATCTGCTCACTTATAACCATTCTGCTCGTTTCCTATAGACCCTTGGTTATTGTCCACCCATAATGGCCCTTTAGGTCTTTATTGTAACTGTTAGGTCAGAACATACACATTCTAATGCCATTCTTGGATTATCCCAAACAGTAACCACTGCCTTGAGTCTCGCTGATTGCTGTATATGCCATCCATCACCAGATCATCATGATAAAAAATCTCGGGGGGATTTCAGTCTTAATAAGCAAGACCATAAGGAATGGCATTTGCATCGAAATAGACAAATGACCTTAATTAAATCAACGCATGAATTTGGTAGTGCCCTTCTCTCAGAAAAAGAACCAATTATTATAAGACATTGGAATTCAACCACCTTCATGGGGTGATGGGCCAATTACTTGCCACCTGGAAGACATTAATAGCAATCAAAACTGTAACTGGGCTAATGTAAGACCTCCTCTTCCACCATCAGGGACTCTTTTTCTCCTGGGTCTCCATGTGCCCCCTACTGGATACTACTTCTTTTGCAGCCAGAATGCCTGGTCTTGTTTGCCTCTGACTCATACTTCATGCACTTTAGCAATAGTATGCCAAGACATCGCTATACGGAGATCCTAATTCTAGAAATCATGAACGTAGCAAATTCCAACTGAGATGCAAGTTCCCAAACAAGCCCATTCTTGATTATCCAGGCATTCTGAGAAATTACTAACCAGTTGTTTATGTGAAGAATCACAGCAGTGTTTCCAATGGGGAAATCTTATAAGCAGAAAATCTAGAAAAAGAAACTTATCAGTGGGGAGCCTGGGTGGCTCAGTCAGTTAAGTGTCCAGCTCTTCATTTCAGCTCAGGTCATGATCCCAGGGGGCATGGGACTGAGCCCCTGCATCAGGCTCCATGCTGAAAGTAGAGCCTGCTTAAGATTCTCTCTCTCCCTCTCCCTCTGCTCCTCCCTAGCTCACTCGCTCACGCACGTGCTCTCTAAATAAATAAATAAATAATTAACTTTGGCAGAAATGATTAACAATACCACCTCCACCCTAGATGATGTACAGACCAATCTCAACTCACTGGCACAAGTAACGATGGACAATTATATTACCCTAGATTTTTTGCTGGCTAGTCTTGGTGGCATCTGTGCCATTGCTAGTCTTTGCTAATACTTAGACTAAAGAAACAGGCAAAGTAGAACAGGTAATACATTGCCTTAGGGAAACAGCTACTTGACATTTTTAGGTTGATCTTTATGGCCCCTGGGATTCACTTACTGGGCCTGGGATGGGCATTTGGGATTCCTGGTTCTTGTAAGTGTCTTACAGGGACTATTAATTATTCTTGGTTTTTGTCAGTGGTCATGGTGTTGGTCTCCAGCATCATACCCAGAATAGTAAATCCTACTGCACAGCTACTCTCTTGACAGATAATCACCGTGACAACACAACAACCAAAAGCTCAAGGTGATCTTGCAGTTATGCAGTTGACCATGGAGACAACTGAACCATCCCCACAGCGAAGATCTGGATCTGTAGCCTTCCCTGAATTGGCCAACCCATCACTCGCAGGAGTGAGAGAATTACCAAAAGGGAGACTGAGAGACTGAATATACAAAGGAAAATGACCAGACCATGTATGACAATAGAATGCTGGCTCACAACCTCTGCAGCAACCAGTTCAGGAAGCGAAAACACAACCTCTGCAGCATCTGGCCCAGAACAATTAGCATTTTGTTAATAATTGCCAACTTTTTAATTGTTTTGCCCCAGCTTCCAAGTCAGGATCAAACAGAGAGAGCCAAACATACTTTCTAAACCAATCGTGTAAGATGCCCCGCTTCTAGTTAGACTGCATCCAGACTTCCTCTGCCGACAGCCTCCAATCAGATCATACTTAACACCTTCCTTTTCTCTTTTGTTATAAAACTTTCCTACTCTCCTGTCTGCTTTTGACTCTACCAAATGCAAGCAATGGTGGCTTCCTTATTTGCATGGTACTCCTTTATTTCCATAGCTCATCTGTGACTCTGGAAGGAGACAGCCCCACGTGGCTCCCATCTGGCAACACAGAGCAGCCGCTGCCAAGCAGGAGTGGAACTGTGTCCAACTTAAGGTGAGAAAGAATAGGAGATGGAACCCCAATACTCCCTCAGCTGTTATACAGCATGGAAGAAATCCACAAATGCCTGCATACTCCCTTGGAGTGGAAGATACCGATTATTGAGGGCCAGCAAGCCTGCAGGGGCCACTGTCGGGAGGGGGTAGGCAATATCGTTGCAGGGGATGGGAGGTGGTTTGCCAAGGCCGGAGACCTGATGTGGGATTTGGCTGAAATTCAGAGGTTCTGTTATGACGTTAAGAGCCAAAGTGGGGTTAGGTCATCACGGGAAAGACTCCAGATCTTCACCATGCATCAGCTAGATGTTGCTGTGTAACAAACCACGTCAAAACTTTGCAACCTAAAACAATAAGCACTTGGGGCGCCTGGGTGGCTCAGTCGGTTAAGCGTCCGACTTCGGCTTAGGTCATGATCTCACGGTCCGTGAGTTCGAGCCCCACGTCGGGCTCTGTGCTGGCAGCTCAGAGCCTGGAGCCTGCTTCAGATTCTCTCTCTGACCCTCCCCCATTCATGCTCTGTTTCTCTCTGTGTCAAAAATAAATAAACATTAAAAAAAATTTTTTTTAAACCCAAACAATAAGCACTTACTAATTCATCATTCAATGGGGTAACCGGGTGGTTCTTTGGGACTGGACTGGCTCAGCTGATCTTGCTGAGGTCATTGAGGAAGTGGGTCATCTGCCAAATGGATAACTTAGCCTTACTAACTGAATGAAATGGGTTGTAAGTCAGAGGCCGTCTAACAAATTATTTTAGTGATTTTCTATGCTTTTCCCTCATTATTCTTGTTCCCTCTCCACCATTCTTTAAATAAGACATAGTTATAATTCCAAGGCATGCACAAAAACGTTTTTGAAATATTTATCAGTTGGTTGTATTACCAAGCACAGTAATGCTCCTAATAATTGACCGGGCAGTCTCTTCCTACCATGAATGTTCAACTTCTTTCCATGTACGGCCTTACAACTCAACCAAATATATATTCTACAGTATTTTTGAAGATGAGCTTGTGCAGGAGGCAAACTTGGGAAAGGACTTTCTGCACGACCTTTTGAGTTACATAAACATCTCTCATTCCTTTGCCATCTAAAATACGAGAATGTAGCATCATTCCCACCCCATCATGCCTTTTGAATCAGGTCACTGGTGATGAGCTCCTCCATATGCTCCTCTGGAAACCATGTGTATCATATAGGAAGTTCTGCAGTTCAACAGGCCAAGCTCAACTAACATTACTAGAAGGAAACACTGCTTCATTAACAATAAACCTCCCACAGTTTACTGTAGATGGAGAGAGAACTCATGGTGGACTTGGTGAAGTTTCAGACCCTGTTCCTATTCCAGCACCAAGATTTATTTCCCCCTCCTTCCTTCCACCATGTTGACCTCAGTGGATTACTACTCTTCTAATCAACATACCCAAACAAGGACAAATCTTTTCCTTGTGTCTCCAGAGAACACTTGAGATAAGGTTGGGATGTTAAAAAAAAATCACTGAAGACTAGGAAAAATGGAAATAACATCAAGAATGCCACTATTTGAGGGGTGCCTAGGTGGCTGAGTCAGTTGAGCAGCCAGCTCCAAACCAGGTCATGATCTCGCGGTTCGTGAGTTCAAGCCCCGCATGGGGCTCTTTGCTGATAGCTCAGAGCCTGGAGCCTGCTTCAGATTCTGTGTCTTCCTCTCTGCCCCTTCCCGGCTTGCACTCTGTGTGTGTGTGTCTCTCTCTCTCAAAAATAAACATTAAAAATTTTTTTTAAAAGAGTACCATTATTTGAGACTAGTGTTTCTCAAATTTTGCCCCACAGAACACTAATTTGGGGGCACTAATAGAAGATGCTCCATGAGAAGATGTTTGTGGTTGAACAAAGTTGGGCAACGGTGCACACTGTATCTAACTCACGGATACTAAAAGGTACATGGGCATAATAAAGGCTCTGAGCAGTCCTGCAACAGACCTCTAACTTTTCCTAGTGCAGCGATTCTCAAGTACAGAACATTTTATTTTAGCACACAACCAATATCTTATGGACACCATGTCCTGAGATATCAGTTTGGTTACCTGAATTGTATCCCAAGCCTTACAAAGGGGACCCACATAAGGCAAATAGGGTGCCGGAGTCTCTTCTTCCCTACATCCTCCTCAGCTTCTAAGTGGTAGATGCTGTCCTGAAAACTCAAGGTGAATTCCTCCACGAAGAGACAAAGAGAAGAACATCAGGACCTTCTGTGGCTACCTCAGCTCTGCGTTCACAGTTCTACATTCTTCTCTAAGAGGTCCTTCCTTTTCAGATGAGTGATACTTGGAAAGCCCTGTCTCACAAGACAGAAGAGAACTGTAGAATACTTGTCAAGAGCAAGAACCCTGGAGTCTGAGCTTCAAATCTCCACGCTTCCATGTTCCCAAGTGTAAAATGATAACAGTAGTCACCACCTCATAGGATATTGTGACTATCCCATGAGCGTAAGCTCATGTAATACTTAGAACAGGGTCTGACATAGAGCGTGTCCTCTGTAGATGTCAGGAATTATGTAGTTTAGCTTAGACCCAGCAGCCCTCAAAAGAATATCCCCATCAGACTACAATACTGATTTCAAAATAAATACAAGAGGGACACACCTTGAGGAGGGAGGGAATCAGTTTTTTTCTGGCTGCAAATATTTTGTCAGCATGACTATCAATATAGTTAATTGATACATTTACATTTTTATATTTTATAATTATGACTGTAATACATTCTAACACTGGGAGCCTGTAAAACATAAAGAAACATTAGAGGGAGGAATGCACTCAAATGATCTGTCTTTGGAGACCCCACTGGTAATGTATATATATATATATATATATATATATATATATATATATTCTTTTTTTTTTTTGAAAGACAGAGATACAGAGCACAAGCGGGGAGGGGCAGAGAGAAGAAGACACAGAATCCGAAACAGGCTCCAGGCTCCGAGCTGTCAGCACAGAGCCCGATGCGGGGCTCAAACCCACAAACCGTGAGATCGTGACCTGAGCCAAAGCCGGATGCTTAACCAACCGAGCCACCCAGGCTCCCCTTTCTTTTCTTTTCTTTTTTTTTGAAAGAGAAAGAGCACAAGCGGGGGAGGGGCAGAGAGAAGGAGACACAGGAAAAAAAAAATATATATATATATATATATTCTAACACTGGGAGCCTATAAAACATAAGGAAACATTAGAGGGAGGAATGCACTCAAATGATCTGTCTTTGGAGACCCCACTGGTAATATATATGTAATACATGTGTGTGTATATACACATGTGTATATACACATATGTGTGTGTGTGATGAAAATGATAATATAATATACTGCTAGAAATTTCTTTCACTTGGCAAAATGTTCTGTATACTCCCCTTGTCACTATTCAACAGCTGCAGATCATTCCATCCTATGAATGTATTAGAATTCATTTCTTGATTCCTGAGTGGTTTACGCACCAGGATGATTTGGTGAATTACCCATCACAAAACCAATGTTTCAACAGAAGGAACCCACACACTCTTCATCTCCTGAAGGATTAGTAAGCTCTGTCAGTGCTTTCCACTGCATTTCCCACTCGCGCACCATGTCCACCTCTTAGTGTTCATTATTTTTGAAAGTAAATAAATTCAAGTCAAGCGCATCCTCAGTCAGCCAGAAAAAAATCAAAAGGCTAGAAGACAAAGCTTATTAAGTAAGATTAAAGGAAATAGTGTTCTTTTGTCCATTATCTGCCAATGCTCTGTGCTTATTATTCAAGCATTAACATCTCTTTCTTCATTTTATGCTTCTAATTCTACTTTCCATACAAACGGGAGCATTTGCTATAAGGAGTGTCATTCTGTAACATGTCACAGTGTAAAATTGGCCAAACACTTCCTTCTGTCACTCTCAGGAGAAAAGATCTCTGATATACTTCAAGGATAAAATATGGTAGAAGATAAGTCATCCAGAAATCCAAACACTGAAGTGTTCAAAAGACCAAAACTTGTTTTGATTGACTTTTTTTCCTCGTGATCCTTCATGTTTCAAATCATGCAAGTAGAATAACGAATAAATGAATTTCTCTGGTGTCCGTGGTGAGGACAGAATCTACAAAGCAATGAGTGACCAACCAGTTGGAAACATCGTAGCAGCTAAATTCTCACATTAGAGGCAATGAGATACGGTGCAACCTGTGCGTTGTGCATTTTTGCCTTTTGGGAAGCATCACTATCTCACAGTCTATCCCATCACCCCAGTTTCTGAAAAGGACCAAGATATGGCCACCAAGCATCCAACTCCCTGGCCACAGTGTTACGCTATGTGAGCTAGGCCAACTATTGAGAAAGAGGGGCTATTCATAAAACTGGACTGGACATGAATAGAATAAATGCCAGAGCTGCTTACAGTCATATTTCTGAGGACAAAGGTATACAAGAAATCACTCTAAATTATTTGGTTCATGATTCTGTGGGCTGCCAATATGAACTGGGCTCAGCTGAGTTAATTTTCTGGTCTTCGATGGACTCGCTTGCATATCTGTGGGCATCCCCTTGATTAGCTGGGCCTGGCTGGTCTAAGATGACCTCATCTGGAATGGCTTGTCTCTACTCCATGTGGTCTCTAATTATCCAGCTGACCAGCCCAGGCTTATTCACGAGGCAGGGGCATGGCTCTTGTGAGCAGAAGTGGGAGAGACTTCTTGAGCATTAGGCTCCAAGCTGGAATGGCCTCACTTTCCCTACACTCTTTTAATCAAAACCAGCCCCAAGTCCAGTCCGGATTTCAAGCAGGGGTGAAATGGACTCCATCTCCCCAGGGAAAGAACTGCAAAGTCATGGTTCATGGAGGTCTAGATTGAGGGAAGAAAGTAACTATGGTCATTTTTGTAAATGATCTTTCACAGCCTTATGTTCTGGCCATAATTATTCCTGTTTCCTCTACATGCAAAATAGACTTACCCCCTTCCAAGATCTCTTTCCATCTGGATTGGAGTCCATGGTTTTGGGACCTACCTCCTTCCACATGAGGCTTGATTGGAGGCCTGGGAACTAAGAAGAGAAGTTATTTGCCCTCAACACATACAACATATAAATGGGAGGCGAGGACAGGATGACCACAGTAGACTTTCTCATTCAGAACACTCTGTTGAGAACAATTCATTCAGTGAAAATCTTGTAAATTTCATGGGCCAAAGGACCTCATCACTGTTGGGGAAGGTCATCAAGAGGATGTGATCCCAAGTTGACCCACAAGCTGCTAGTGGGTAATGAGAGATTCCCCAACCCTTCTCCTGTCCTTGGAATGTAACTTCTGCCCACCTTTCCTACAACTGGAGCCATTTTCAAGGGCACAGACTCGAGATAGTGAGGTAGGTGGTGTTGAGACCCTCTGGAAGGTCGTTATACATGACTGAACCCTGTCCAGGAATTTATGTAAAGTTTTTAAGATTCTGGCAGTAGGTATGGGTCTACTCGTCTCATGGCCACCCAGGACAAGCCTGGCAAGTAAGTTCCCTTGCTTGTTAAACCTGCCATCTGCCAATCTGGAGTGGCCTACCCTTTCTGGTTTGCGAACCAACAACCCCAGCGCAGGAGACGCTGCAGATGTGCAGGCTGAAGAGAGGTCCCAACAAGAGGCTATGGAAAGCACTGAGGCATTTTAAAGTAGATAATTTCTTCTTTGGTCTCTGCAGATGCTGACACAACAAATTCTGATTCTAAGTGACTTGGCCAGATTCCTACCTACAGATCAAGCAAGATTTTCTGGTAAATAAAACATTCATGCATTTTTTATTAGTGCATGATTCTTTTTTTATGAAATTGTCATTGCCATTTTAAAGTGCATCCTAAATTCTAATATTCAGTGCAAGATTCGATGAGTGAAAGATTTAAATTGTGTCTTATCATTAAACACTTAGGGTTTTCTATAACATGTTACTTGTTTTTTTCTGTTTTCTACTAAGTCTAGATGATTTTGGTTAATGTAAGCTGAGAGCTGCTTAGCATATTCTTTGTTTGAATCCTAGGGTATATTTTTTATTAAACAAAGGTTTACTAAAGCATAGGTAGCTTTTTAGCATTTTAAAAACATGTTGTTGACAGATAATGTACATCTAGAAAAGTACACATGCCATGTGTATAGCTTGATGAATTTTCCAATGGAGCACACTTGTGTAATCAGCAAGCAGATAAGAAAAAGAATATTACCAGACACCAGAAGCTTTCCTCTGTATGTTTTCAGCCATGACTCCTCTTAAGATAGGGCTTCTCAACCCCAACACTATTAATGTTTTGGGCCGAAGAGTTCTTTGCTGGGAGTGGGGGAGGCTGTCCTATGTATTCCAGGATCTTGAGCCGTATCCTTGGCCTCTACCCTCTACCCGCCAGTAGCAACTCCATCTCTGGCGTGATAAGGAAAACTATCTCTCCGGATATGGCCAAATATGCCCTGAGGACCAAATCACTCCTGGTTGAGAACCTCTGCCTATGAGGCAAACACTATCATGACTTCTAATAGCATAGATCATTTAGTCTGCTTTGTGCTTTATATAGATGAACTCCTACACTGTATTCTTTTGTATGTGGCTTAATTCTCTCAATATTTGCGACATTCATTCATATTTTTCTGTGTAGCTGTAGACTGTTTATTTTTGTTGCTATATAGTATTCCAGTGTGTGGCTATACTACAGTTTATTTATCCATTCCACTATTAAAGGGCATTTTGGTAATTGCCAGTTTTTAACACTTACAGAGTTTTAAAAGTCATTTCTTTATTATTATGCCTTATATTCCAAATTATATACCATACCTTATCTCTTAAAAAGTTTTTTTTTTTAATTAAGGCATCTGAATTTTGGAAATTTTGTTGACCTGGGACAATTCACATGCGAGGCATTATACGTAAAATATTTTATGGTAATTTCATAAGAAACCCCCAATAGGGCTGCTGATCCTGAAGGTGACGTTGGGAGGAGGAAGAAAAGGAGTCTAAGTTCAGTACAACCAGTATTTATTGAACACCCGTGACTGCCAGGTATTGTTGGTAGCTCTGGAAAAGTGAAGATGATTAAAATAAGTTCTTTGAGACTCCTGCCATCCTTTTTCCTCTAGTGCTAGACGGTTTTTCTCTCCTGGGGCTGATATGATCTAATGGTACCTCCTGTGTGGAAGGTCGCCTCTGATAACAAGATCTGGGCAGTGCCAGGAGGAGGGGCATGGGATAGGCAGTGGCCCTGCTACCCGCTTTTGGTCTTTTTCGAGAAAGATACAAGTGGGGATCCTAGAGTTGTAGCTCCACTCACCACCAGAGTCAGGACACAAGGAAAGGTTTGGAGCAGAAAGCTTGGCTAAGAATGAGCAGGGTGCGAGCTGCAGGGGAAAACGCTCCCTGTCCCCCAGAGATCCCTAACTGTAGGGGAGACTGGATAGGGCAGGGCAGGGCAGGGGAGGTGGCAGACCCAGCCCCCCGAGGAAATCCGGCTAACAGGACACAAATGTTTGTGGATGCTCCAGAGTCACTTCGTAACTACGTCTGAAGAGTCCATTTACATTCACAGCACACATCCTACTAGACAAAGGGGAATATGAAACTAGGGAAAGGATGGCTCTGCAGGGCTTCTGTGTTTTAAAAATAGGCTAATTTGGCCCTTAATGGGCATCAATCAACCAAGTTGAGCGGCTGCCCTTTCACAAGAAGACTTTGGTCACCAGTATTCCATAAAGCACCTTTGTCTCTTGTCTTTGATACTCAAATATTTCATTAACTATCAACAACTTCAGTACAATGGAACAAGGGCCAGTGTAACTGGTATCACCCTCCTTACTTATTCATCATCCTCGACCTTCGGAGACTTTCACCCCTCACCCTCAGCTTATGTTTGTTCATTATTGCTGCACACTCTTTACACTCAGTACTACTTAATTAAATTGACCAAATGATTATGTTGTGAGTTCATTTTGAATTAACCTTTCAGCTGAGTTTGCATTATAATGATCAAATCACAAATATTTAGGAAATGAAAGAATTTCAATCCCACATAGGAAGGTTTCTAAATTGTCTCTCAAGTAAACCAATAGAAAATAAAAGAATATTTTAATTTTTAGAACCATGTGCATATTCGTCGTTTAAAAGATCATTGCATGGGGCGCCTGGATGGCTCAGTCAGTCAAGCGTCCAACTTCAGCTCAGGTCATGATCTCCCGGTTCATGGGTTCGAGCCCCGTGTCGGGCTCTGTGCTGACAGCTCAGAGCCTGGAGCCTGCTTTGGATTCTGTGTCTTCCTCTCTCTCTCTGCCTCTCCTGCACTAGCACTCTGTCTCTCTCTCCCTCTCAAACATAAATAAACATTAACAAAAAAAAAAAAAAAAAAAAAAAAAGATCATCGCATTAAACCCAGACCTATTTCCAAGAAAATTTTAGATGGTATTTGTAAAAATGGCATTTCAACTACTTCCCTGGGCAATCCTTTAAGCACCTTGCCTAATTTACTAAAATAACAACAGGGAAAGCAAAAACAAACCCAAACTCAAGCTTTTTAATGGCCCTGTTGATGTGCAGTCTCCTCAAGAACATGCCATCCTCCCCAATACCAACCCCCTGCCCCCCTGCCAATTAGCCAGTTGGAGAACAATAAGTCATTGAGTCACTGAATTTCAGAGCCTTAATATTTAAAAGCCAGGCTTTTATGTTTTCCCTCAGGAAAATCCTGAAAGAACACATTTTTCACCATATTTATCCATCACATGCTAAAATAACTCAGAACAAATGTACGAGACTTTCCATTGAACTACTCGTGCCTTCCAGTTAATCTGTCTCAAAGACCTTTCCCAACAAGGGATTTGTAATGGGTTATCACATGATCGCGGAAGTGTTTTTCTCTTCAAAATTCTTGCTTACTTGTTTGTGAATCCCAATGTTAAAAGTTATTGTTTAAATAAGTATTGCTTATTGTTGAAAGCAAACTGCATCTTTTTGTAAAGCAAAATGTGTATGTGTGTTCTTTAAGACATTACCTACACACATATGTGCATCTGTATGTCTGTGGATGGGTGGGTATACTCACCCATAGTACTACATAGCTAGCTATATAGTATGTATCTAGAAAGATGGATATATACGTGCATAAACTCACAGCGTATATAACATGTATCTATGTATATATACATGTATATACACATATGTATATGTATATGACACTGCAACCAGTCCAGTTAGATTTAAGTTCCAGATCCATATGGTAACAAGAACAAGTTACGTAACCCTTGAGTGCCTCAGATTCTTCCTCGTAAAATAAGAATAATATCTGTATCTATTTCATCGGGTTATCCAAAGAGCTAAATGAGTGAATATACACGCAGCTGTACGTAGAGCTTAGAATGGCACCCAACCCATGGTAAATACTGTGTAAATATCAGCCTGTAACCAATCTGTGTGTATTTGTGTATATAATACAGGTATAAATAATTAACCTCTCTTGTGTCTATCCCACACGTTTTTGTACACTAGATCTTTCTTCGTGTAGGTATATATGTAATCACTTAAAAGTGATCGAAAAGTTAACTCTGTTTCTACTAACTTTCCTACCAACTCTACTTCTCCAAGCTAGCTAAACCTAATTTTTGACTTTTGCCTCATATATTTCATGTTCCAAACACCGCAGATATTTCCATCCATTCTTTTCTTGAATCTTCCTAAGTTTTCCACACCTCTAGAACTGTCGAACCCTGAAGTGTTCCCAGTGTTCTAACTGGGATATGAGCATACAGCTGTGAAGCCCTCCACAGGGCCGTGAGCTCTTCAAGGAGGCTGAGACCAGCTGTGGTTCCCGCGTCTTACCCCAAGTGCCTCGTACTTGGCTCTGCCCAGAATGTGCCTCTGTTCTGTGTTACCCTGGCGCTAACACCCGGGGATTATAGACCAGACGCTGGCCCCCTGGCTGCACATTAAAATCGCCAGGGGAGCTTTTAAGAAGTGCTAATGCTTTGGCTCACCCAAAACAATTAAATCAGAATCTCTAGGGGTGTGGCTGTTTCTTAAAAACTTCTGTGTGTGTCTACAGCGCAGTCAGGGGTCACAGTCGGAGCCGTGCCGAGAGGACATCGCCATCAAACTGATGTCCACATCTTTGCTCTGATGCAGGCAAGGTGGTGGCAGGGTGAATTCCTCACTGCATGTGGGAGGCAACATCTTCCCAACTCCTCAGAGAAGGTCAGGGGACAGCTTCTTGAGGCCATGCTCCCGCCTTGTCACTTACCGCCTCCAGAAGAAAAACTTACCTGCACGACGGGCCTGGAAATTGTGTTTTAGATCAACTGCTCTCAAATTTTCCTTCTCCTGCCATGCATATGATGGACGATACTCATGTGCATGACACTGTCAGGCTGGAATAAGCGAGGGCCAGTTCCCAGCTGTAATCCTACTTAAGGAAGCATTTTAAAATGCAGGTTGGTGACAGTGATGTAATTACAGGGACACTTTGGGTTGTCATTAAACAAAGTCAATAATTCGCAAACTTAGGTACTCTAATTACGCTTCACTTACTCAACACATATTTACTGAATATCGACTCCCTACACACTGGTCGAGGGGCTTGGCATGAAATAGCTTAAAACCACACAACAACAAATTTCTTGCTATCTGTAGAAATTACCTTTTAGGGTAATTACATTTTAGTGGAAAGACAGTAAATAAATAGGTGAATGAAGAAATGTGTGTTTCCGTGTGGTGGCGGGGGGGGGGGGGGTGGCGGCGGCAGGGGTGGACAGTGGGCAAATGTCCTGAAGAAAAGAAAAGGAGAAGGTGAGGGAGTGCCTTGTTGGGTAAAGCAATCTGGAAAGACCTCTCAGAGGAGGTGATGTTTGAGTAGAGATCTAAAGGAAGTGAGAAGGCCAGCCTCCTAGGTGGGAGAAGGCCTTCTCTGGGGGAAGAGTGCTACAATCAGTTGCAAAAGCCCTAGGGAGGGAGCCTGCTGTGTGAGTCGGAGAACTATCAAGTAGGCTGAGGTGGCTGGGCTCGGAAAGGCATGGGGAGAGAGGTGGGAGTAAAGTCAGTGGTCACAAGGAGTTTAGAGTCTCCAGCGTCTCTGGATTTAATTCTTAGTGCAGTGGGAAGCCTCTGGAGGGTTTGAGCTAGGGAATGCTCAGACTTACCCTGTAAAAGGTTTGCTCCGGCTCCTGTGTTGAGTGCTACTGTGGTAGATGGATGCAGCCGGAAGCATGGGACCTGGCGGGTGGTTACTGTCACAGTCCAAAGGAGCTGTTGGTCAGAGCTGCAGCAGAGGAGGTGGGGAGACGTGGCGATGTTTTGGATAAGTTTAGAAGCAGAGTTACCAGGACTTGATGATGGGGTAGGAGTGGGGTGGACAGAAGGAGAGATCGATGGGACGTGGATGCCGTTTATTGAGACGGAGGACACGGAGAAAGGGTGCATTAGGGTGAAAATCATGAGTTCGATCAGGATATGTTAAGTTAGAGACACATGTCAGACATCCAAGTGAAGATACTGAGCAGAGAACTGACTGTATGAGCTACAGGTAAAGGGAGAGGTTGGGACTCATGATCTTAATTTGATAGTCATCATTAGAAGATTATGTATTTATCTGTTTATTTTTTTTGTCTCTTTCTTCCCCAAGAATATGTATTTCATAAGGGCAGAAAATTAATCTGTTTTGCTTTTCACTATATCCCCAGCTCCTAGAACATTGATTGGCACATAATAAGTGCTCAATAAATACTAGTGAATGAATAAAAAATTAAATACCAATTCAGGGCAGTCTAGCTTAAATGAAACATAGCAGGATATAAGAAGTGCTGAAGGATGATACGGTGTGTGAGATGAGACTTGGGAGTGATCAGTGTGGTCTGTAAGAGTCAAGAAAAGTCTTGGAGGAGACTGACCTTGATCAGGTCTTAAAGAACGGGTAGGTTTATAGGTAAAAGGAGTCGGGAAGAGGTGTCAAGTCTGGGGGAAAATGGTGACTTCGGTTTAAGTTATGTTGAATTGGAAGTAACAGAGGAATGTTTGAATTCAGTAGAAAGACATTTACTTTAGTTCTTTACACGGTTGGAGATCCGAACTTGCAAAGGACAGACACCAGCATCCCTCCTTTCTGAAAATAGAACCCACGCTGCTACGTTAGGAGGTTGAACCACAAATGTGTTAACAGAAAATTAAATAGGAAGTTTTGACCGAGACACCAAAATACAGTCGAAAAGAGTTTCTAAAGCAGCACTTCTCAAAATTTAACATGCACACAAATTGCCTGGAAATCTTGCTAAAATGCAGATTTTGATTTTGTAGGTCTGAGACAGGGACCTGAATTTCTCTGTTTCTAACAAGCGCTGAGACGATGCTACAGGGTCCTTGGACCACATTTGAGTAACAAGGTGTTAAACCAAAATGAAAATTTTCAAAGGAATGAGTAGAAACCAGTTACGTGACTCTTAAACTCCTCATTGACACTGAGAGTATAAAAAGATTGGGTTTCTGGGCATCAGAGGGAGCTTATCATAGTTTGGACTGATTTGTGGGGAGCTGTTCATGGGCTGTGAGCAAGGGTGAAGGTGGGCGATGCTTCCCTTAATCTCAGACCAAGAGTTTCATCTCAGTGAAACTCTTCACAGCACAGTACCGTATCACCTACAGTTGGAGAGACAAAGTGGACCGAGGGCTGACTGAGAAGACAAAGGGTGAGACACAGGCTGCTACCTGACAGGCTGAAGTGGCTGGGAGTAAAGAGGCTGTTCACGCAACCTGCCAGGGCAAAGCAAATGTGGGTCAGAAACCAGGCTGGTAAGCAGAAGGGATATAAGGGAAAGACTACAGAAGGCCCTAACTAGGAAGGCCGGGAAGATTTAACTTTGAATTAAGTTTGGAATCTAAATTATTATAGGTGACTAGAACTTTAATTTCTCCGTGGAGATTCTATGCTTTATTTTTAAATGTGTGAAGGATCTTCCATGATCTATGAGAGATCAGAAAACAATTTACTGAGTGAGTTTTGAACTAGGGGCGGAGAAGTCCTCCCACTGAGCAAACTTGAAAGAGGCAGTGGGAAACCAAGTAAAATTGATTTATGGTGACGAGTTCTGCCCATTCAGTGTCGTGGTGATCAGTGGATCGAAGGGAGAGAAGAAAAGTCAGCCTTCGATCTGCGTATCAGGTACAAATTCAACAGTTTCAATAATCTTGCCATTGAGTTCCTTTGTCCGACACCACCAACCGTGGCAAGATTGTTTTCGAAATGCCGATCCTCTCAGAGATCTTGGGCAACCTGTTGCTGTTCACACCACTCCTGTAGGTCAGCCCCACAGTGTCTGCTCACACTGGGTAGAGTTCAAAGCGCTCCCACTGGTAGAAGACTCCTGCTAATTCCCCTTCTCCTTGGGCAGACAATGGTGAGGGAAGAGTAGTCACTCCTAGGTCTGTTAGCAGCTGCAACCCTAACACATTTTCATAGTGTCAGAGTTGGGACAAAGGTAGCTTGGAGCACTTGAGTGTCTGGTATTGTCATCTATGCCCAAGGAGGCTGTGAACGTGGAGATCCAACGAAACACACTTGGTTCTTGGCCCAGCAAACGCTTACCCTCCTAACACAAGGGATGATTTTGTTAGGTTCTAGGCTGGAGCCTGTGAGACGGTGCAGTGGAAGGACCCATGCATCTCCTCACTCTTCCCTTTCTGGAAGCTTCTCTTTGGGCTTTCAACCTCTATTTTCTGCACCAGCTACACTAAGGCTTCGTGAAATTCCGACATGTGAAGACTTCCTTCAAGACTACCTCAATGTCTCTTCCTCTCTGAGAGCCTCCCTGATCCTATTTCCTTCAGGAAAACTTGGCTAAATGAGACAGCCTTTTCAGCCTCCACAAAACTCCCTGAGAGCTTTTCTTTGTGTGCAGTCATTCCTGGTGCATTAACAGATGTGTATGTGAAGGAACGTGCTCCTACTAGTGGATGACTTTTATTGGATGTTTGATTCCTTGTGTGGTTAAGATACTGCTAGATTGTTCTGATGTCCTAAAAGTTAAGAAAATTCTGGGGGCGCCTGGGTGGCGCAGTCGGTTAAGCGTCCGACTTCAGCCAGGTCACGATCTCGCGGTCCGTGAGTTCGAGCCCCGCGTCGGGCTCTGGGCTGATGGCTCAGAGCCTGGAGCCTGTTTCCGGTTCTGTGTCTCCCTCTCTCTCTGCCCCTCCCCCGTTCATGCTCTGTCTCTCTCTGTCCCAAAAATAAATAAACGTTGAAAAAAAAAAAATTAAAAAAAAAAAAAAAAGAAAATTCTGGATTAAGAGATCTTAGGTGTACAACAGAGAATCATCAAAGTCATGTTGTTTTATAGCAGACTGGGGGACGGTGAGCGGTGAGAGGCAGCCAGGCAAGCTGCTCGATCGCTCTAGTCCTGTGATGCTAGAATGTCAGCATCTCAGCCTGTATATGCTGGAGGCCCCCCAAATCTTGCACTCTTTTTGTTCATTGCCCTTTTGTTTTTTCTTAGAATTTAGTAGATTTTAGGCGTGCCTGTGTGGCTCAGTCGGTGAAGTGTCTGACTCTTGATTTTGACTCAGTTCATGATCCCAAGGTTGTGGGATTGAGCCCAATGTTGGGCTCCGTGCTGAGCATGGAGCCTGCTTGGGATTCTCTCTCTCTCTCTCTCTCTCTCCCTCCCTCCCTCTAAAAATAAAATAAATATTAAAAAAAAAGAATTTAGTATATTTTATTTTTTAAATGTTTTTTATTTATTTTTCTGAGACAGAGAGAGACAAAGCATGACCAGGGGAGGGGCAGAGAGAGCAGAACACAGAATCCAAAGGAGGCTCCAGGATCTGAGCTGTCAGCACAGAGCCCGACCCGGGGGGACTCGAACTCACGAACCGTGAGATCACGACCTGAGTGGAAGTCGGACGCTTAACCGACTGAGCCACCCAGGTGCCCCAGAACTTAGTAGATCTTAAAGCAACCCTTTTTCTCCTGACTATAAAGGTAATATATACCTATGGTACTCTAGTACACGCTGGTGTCTGACACCATCCCTGTTGGCACCTGCCGTCCTGGTATAATTATTAACAGCACTGCCTTTCACTCTCAGAAATATCCTGGCTAGAATCGCAACTTGCACTGGCACCTTCCTGATTGTACAGGATTTGAATGACCTCTTGTACACATACATACTGGTGCTGTAAACAGAATTGCACGCAGATTGCTGTACATCTGATTGTATGTATCTGTGTGCTTCTGTGTACGTCTGATTACTCTCTTAGGAAAATTCCCAAAAGTAGAATTTTTTAATCAACCTTTACAAAGGTATTTCAGACCTTGGATAGGTTATGCCATTTTACTCTCCAGAAGAGCCACTTACAGTTCCTAAAAGCCTCAGATATTACCAGACAGAAGTTTGGTTATTAAAATCAATCATCTCAACACCAACACCAGTGTAACAACTTCAGAAACCAAGAAGTTTCTATTTTCTCCGAATTAAAGTGGGAAAATTAGCAACTCATACTTCTTCCCACCTCTGGCCCCGTTTCCCGTTATTTGCAAGTGTCCTCTGAGCTATATTTCTGTGTCTTAAAGATAAATTATATTTTACATTATTTATCTTTTCATTTAGGAACTATACACATACATTATGTTTGTAATCAAGATTACTGTAATTATTTAGACTATGATTAATATATGTAATTACATCTTATGCGTATTAATATATATTTATATATTTGTGTAGTAATATTGTACCAATATATATCTATATATCATACACTGACATCTGTTTATATATAATATATTTAAATGGAGCCAAGGCTTCCTGTGCGTTTATTGCCACAGCTTGTCCCTCTGTGAGTTCTTCTCATTTTGCTTCCTTCTCCTTCCCTTTCTCTCTCTTCCTCTTGGGCTGAGTTATACCCTGAAGTAAATCCTTTCATTAGAGAGCGTTCGTTTTAGATTTCCTGGCATATTTGATCACATCTCCATCAAGACTTCTATGATGGATGGCCCCGGTTAGAGTGGAGTCGAAGATTTCCAGTTCTCTTCCCAATCTGCCTAAAACAGATAACATGGAACTCTCTGGGTAGCCAGGCTTTTGGAGTATAGAAACATTTACTGGGATATAATTTGTTGAAATCAGAATAGGGCCCCAACTACCATCATTCTACTTTTCCTGTTTTTTCAAGACAGGGTATTCCTTAGCTGGAGTTCCACCATCTTGGGGAATTGTGTCTTTTCAAATCTAGTCTCGACACCTAGCCATTGCTGGCTCCCGTAATTATTCAACTGAGGTGGGGCTGAGGGGCACACTGGGATCTCTGCTTGTGGTGCTCTGGAACTATCTGACAGGCACGGACCGCCAAGGCCTCACACGTTTGAGTTGGAACAGTGGTTTAAAGTGTTTAGTCCTTCTCCTCCTGGTGTCACAGCATATCACTTAGGTCAAGTCCCTGAATAGCCCATGAGCAGAGATGGTAGGTAAATTCTGTGGCCTTAATGCCTTTGGAATATTTCCTCCTCAAATGTGTCTAACTCAGACCTTTAGGTCATTTTTGACCCACATTCATACACACTTGCCTCCCACCTTGTTTCTTTGTGGCATAGATCCCTGAAAACATTCACGCACCAGAGAACGTTCCAGTATTGACTTCCCATGGCTGATTAGTTTTAAGCTACAACTACCAGGTGTTGATCCACATTCAAGTATAGCACAGTTTCAATTATCCAGTCATAAGTACAAGACAAATAAAAGCAAAGGGTGTACGATCAATGCCTCCCATGTCATTTTAAATTCCATTATACCTTCTTATCATGTAGATGGCACTCGGTATCAATATTCTTGTGTCTTCTGCAGTCATATGTGTTGTTCTATCCTCTTCTGAGGCTGGTCTAGTTCATTTTCCTTTGTAAGTGTACTACCTCTTTTGCATGCTGGCATTAAAGGTTGGTGATGGCTCTATCCCTTCTTGGAATCTGTGGATTCCTTCCCTCCACAGATGCGGGCCATCTTTTTATCTCAGAAAAAAATTGCTTTATTAATCCTTCTGTAATTTTTCTCTGTGATTTTTCACCCTCAAGCTTGCACTCCATATCCCTGAGACACTTTCCTATTTGGTCAATTCTACTTCTTGCTGTTTCTTGTTTTAATGTTTAGCTTTGAGGCGGTTTTCGGTTTCTTTTCCGTCTCTTTAATTTATTCTGCTAGCTACCTCTACATCCCATTCTGTTGCTTTATTGCTTCTTGGAAGTGCTGTGTCTCCTCTTTAACTCCTGTTTCATTGAGTCCCTGTTGTCATTGATTCTTTTTTCCGGTGTGAGTTTATATTAGAAAGGATTCTGGTTATGACTGATGGAAACAAACCAGTTTAAGTACAAATGGGAAACTTATTGGCTCACATAACCAAACTGCAGGAGGGGCAGGGTTGGAGCTGGATTTAGGGGCATAAAGCCATCGGCAGCCTCTCTGTCTCTTGCCTCTACTTCTATCATTGTATTAATTTCCCTCTCTCTCATGGTATACCTGGTTCCTACAGGCCCTTGTTAAAACCCTTCATCGTGGGAGACAAAATACTTTCCCTCTAGCTAGAGTGAGAAAGGAGTGTTTAGGAGGTAGCCTGATTACATTCCTACCCCTACATCAGTGAGTGTGGTCAAAAGGTTAAGAACAGAATGGCTCAGGGGTGCCTGGGTGGCTCAGTTGACTGAGGGTCCGACTTCAGCTCAGGTCATGATCTCGCGGTTTGTGGGTTCGAGCCCCGTGTCGGGCTCTGTGCGGACAGCTAGAGCCTGGAGCCTGTTTCGGATTCTGTGTCTCCCTCTCTCTCTGCCCTTCCCTTGCTCACATTCTGTCTCTCTCCCAAAAATAAATAAACATTAAAATTTTTTTTTTTTACAAAGAACAGAATGGCTCAGCTTGGGCCATGGCTCTGCCTCTGTGATGGGGGTATGGGATCTGTTGCAGTAATCCATATGTTTTCTCCATCTTTCTCTTGCAAGCTGTTTAGTCCTTAGTTTTGTAGATGTTCCTGCTTGTTATTCAATTTATAAGTTGGACAATTCTAACTGGGCTTGTTCTTTGCCCAATATTAATGTGAATGATGATCTTGAGCTATGCTTTTGCCTACCTTGTCCAAGCCTGTGTGTCTATCAACATCGATGGTTGTTCCTCTCTTTCAGTTGTCTGGTTGTATATTGATTGGTGCATGTAAGGGGTTGGAGAGGGCAGTATGTGAAGGCGAGGGCTTCCCGTGGCTAAAGGCAACCTCCTGCCACTGCGGCCTTTGAGCACTTTCCGATGGATGAGCTCTTTATTGAGCTCTTTATTGAGCTCTTTATTGACCTCAATACTTTATTGAGGTATAGTTTACATAACATCACACTCACCCATTTTAAGTGTACAGCAATTTGTAGTAAATTTACAAAGCTGTGCAAACATCACCACAATCCACTCCTAGAATATTTTGATCATTCCCAAAAGATATATACTGCAAACGTTCCCTATTCTCACCCCTGAACCTCAAGCAACACTAATCTACTTTCTGTTTCTACAGATTTGTCATTTCTGGACATTTAGTGTAAATGGAACCAGAATATGTGGTCTTTGGCATTTGGCTTCTTTCACTGAACATAATGTTTTTGAGGTTTATTCGTGTGGCAGTCAATATCAGAAGTTGGGGCTATTTTATTGATGAATAGTATCCCCTGGTATGGATTGAATGGCTGTATTTTTTGAACCTCTAAGTGAGATACATTGTCTGACAAAGATTGTTTTTTCTGATTTGTAGGGAGAATAAAATATTTTAAGTTGAGCCCTGCCTGGATAGTGGTTGTAGACAGGGCATGAAAACATTCTTTCCCCTTTATCCTTGGTAGAGTTTGGCACATACCTGCTCCAAAAACGTTAATACTGCTATTTGCGCACAATCATTTGGCAAGAACAAAACGTTCCTATGCCAATGCAGCTGTCATGGGTGGAAATAGGGGACCAGGGAGACAAGGACAGCAGAGGATTTACACAGTTCTTGGATTGGTGAGAAGCAGCACCTCCTTATAACCCAGACACACGAACACACTTCGACACACACACACAAGATACCATATACACGCACAGAGGCACGTTCCTGCAAAACAATGAGCACGTATCTATGCAACACCAAACAGACACACAAAAACGTTAGCCTTCTCCCAGCATTACTCAGAATGCGGAGCATCTTGATTTCATTTGAGATGAAAATAATGATCATATATTCTTTCTATTTCAAGATCATTAAAGACAAGGAGACAGACTGCTCTTCACAAAGTTAACAAAGCTCAGGTATTCGTAAAGAGTACGCTTGATATAAAATAAGTACGTTACTTGTTTCACTCATCCCTCTTGTTGCTTATATTTCTGAAATCACAGGGCCAATAGTCGTGTCAAAGGAAGAAAAGACAATAAGCACATATCTATCATCGATCTATCTATCATTTCTCTTTATTTATCTATCTAGTCGTCTATCATCTACCTCTCTATCTCTTCCCTCCTTTTTAGAGTTGCATGATATTTCATACACTTATTTAATTTAAATTCTCTTTTTAAACATTTTTTAATGCTTATTTATTTTTGAGAGACAGAGACAGACAGAGCATGATCAGGGGAGGGGCAGAGAGAGAGAGACAAATCCGAAGCGGGCTCCAGGCTCTGAGCTGGCAGCACAAAGCCTGACTCAGGGCTTGAACACATGTGCTGTGAGATCATGACCTGAGCTGAAGTCAGACGCTTAACTGACTGAGCTACCCGGATGCCCCTAAATGCTCTTTTTTAGACATTTACATTGTTGTCAATTTTGTGAATACCTTCCTCTGTGGACACTTAGAGCATTTATGATTTTATAAACCAAATTTCTAATGACTATCCTTGTGTGTATACACTTGTGTATGAGTGAGAGCATTTCTCCAGAATATTTTCCCAATGGTTGAGTTGTGAATAAAGACTATCCCAAGTTAAAAGCTCGATAGATGTGGCCAATTGCCTTCAAAAGACGTTGCCCCAATTTACACTCCCGTCAGCTGTAAAAAGTAAGTTTCCATGCCCCCCAGTCCCCATTATTAGCATTCTTTTCATTTTTTGCCATCTGTGTTGGCATATGCCGTATCTTTTTGTTTTGATTTGCATTTTTCTGATTATTTAGAATCTTCTCATAGAAATATCAGTCATAGGAATTTCTTTCTGTGTTTGTTTTCCATCATATTCTTTTTTAAAAATGTTTATTTATTTTTGAGAGAGCACACATGAGCTGGAGAGGGGGGAGCAGAGAGTGAGGGGCAGAGGGCATCCCAAGCAGGCTCCATGCTGATGGCAGAGAGCCCAGTTAGGGGCTGGAACTCACAAACTGTGAGATCATGACCTGAGCTGAAGTCGGAAACTTAACTGAGTGAGCCACCCAGGAGCCCCTCCATTTCACATTCTCTGTCCAGTTCTGTACCAGACTGTTTGCCTTTTATTGATTTTTAGGGGCTTTTTATGTATGTATGTATGTATGTATGTATGTATGTATAGTTTTCTTTCTGTTCTGTCATTATAATGTTGTCTCTTTTTGTGGTGTGGATTCTTCATTATTATCAAGCTTTTAAACGTTTTTAAGTCTTGAGATAATTTTAGATTTACAGAAAAGTTGCAAGATAGGACAAAGAGTTCCTTCCTGTATACTCTTCACCCAGCTTCTTCTAATATGAATATCTTATATAATCATTATGTATTTGTCAAAAACTAAGAAATTAACATTGGTACAATAGTATTAGCTAAATTACAGGCTTCATTCAGATTCCACCAGATTTCACACTACTGCCCCTTTCCTGGTCCCAGATCTCATCCAGGACACCCTGATGCATTTGGTTATCATGTATCCTTTGCTGCCTCCAATCTATGACAATTTCTCAGTCTTTGTTTCTCATGACGTTGATACTTCTGGTGAGTGTTTATCTGTATTTTGTAGAATGTTCTCAGTTTGGGTTTCTCTGGCATTTTCTCACAATCTGACTTGGAGGAAGAACACCTTGGAGGTGAAGTGCCCTTGTCACCGCATCGTATCTGGGGTACATAATATCCACATGACCTGCCACTGGTGACGCTAGCCTTCATCACTCACTGAAGATGGTGTCTGCCAGATTTCTCCATTGCAAAGTCATTATTTTTCCTTTTCCATTCTCTGTTTGTTAGAAGCAAATCACTAAATCCAGCTTACACTTTAAGGGGAAGGAAATTAAGCTCCGCCTCCTGGAATAGGGGAAAGAATCTACATTTATTATATGAAATTCTTCTGTTAAGGTTTCCCCCTTCACCACTTATTTCTTTATTCTTCAGTCATTCCTTTGTGTCGATATGGCTTTATGAATATTTTAGTTTTCGGATTATCGTTCAATTTATTACAGAAATTTGAATTTCGGCGTTTTCAAATTTGTCAACCTTTTACATATATCTTATGTGTTTTATACCTTGTGAGGAACAGCTTCTGCCGCCTTAATAATAATAATAATACTTCCCTGAAGCTTTATGGCGTTTAAATATTTAATAGTAATTCAATTTTGTGTGTGACATGAGAGAAGGCTCTAAATTTGTTTCTTCCATATTTACTTTTATTTGCCCTAATGTCACTTTTTATTCTAACATCATTTATTAACATTCTCTCCCATTGGCTTGAACTGCCACCATTATCATGTGTAAAGTGGTGGTCTCTGCTATGTGTGTGTGTGTGTGTGCGCGCACGCGTGTGTGTGTGTGTGTGTGTGTGTGAGAGAGAGAGAGAGAGAGAGGGAGGGATTCGTTATTTTCTCTTTCTTTTTTTCTTTCTTTTGTTCTTTCTTTCTGTATAATTTAAAAAAAATTTTTTTTTAACGTTTATTTATTATTGAGAGACAGAGAGAGACAGAGCATGAACATGGGAGGGGCACAGAGAGGAGGAGACAAAGAATCCGAAGCAGGCTCCAGGCTCCCAGCTGTCAGCAAACCTGACGCGGGGCTCGAGCTCACAAACCATGAGATCATGACCTGAGCCGAAGTCGGACGCTTAACCGACTGAGCCACCCAGGCGCCCCATCTTTCTTTCTGTATAATTTACATACAGTGTTATATTAGTTTCAGATGTACAATGTAATGATTCAACGATTCTATACACTCATTACACAGTGCTCATCAAGATAAATGTACTCTAAATCCTCTTTTTCTGTTTCACCCATTATCCCACACTCCTCCCCTCTGGCAACCAAGGACCTGAATAGACACTTTCCCAAAGAAGACATACAGATGGCCAGTAAACACGTGAAAAATTGCTGAACATCACTAATCATCGGGATATGCTTTTCTATGTCGACCAAAATTCTGTGCTGTTTACAGTATGTTTTAATATCAGGCAAAATTCTTCCATTTCTTCTTTTTTCAAAAGAAGCCAGGCACAAAAAGGCACTACTGTATGATTCCATTTACAGGGAAATGTCCAGAATAGGCAAATCCGTGGAGAGAGAGTTAGATGAGTGATTGCCAGGGATGGTTGGAGGAACAGATAGGGAGTGACCGCTAATGGACTTGAGGTTTCTTTCCGGAGTGATGAAAATGTTTTGGAATCAGTGGCAATCTATGAGCAACTTTGTCATGCACTAAAAATCACTGAATTGATAGTTTAAAAAGATAAACTTTATGGTATGTGAATTATATCTCAAGAAAGCTATCATTTTAAAAATGCAACTGAAAATGGAGACCACATTTCTGTTTGGGATGATGAGAGTGTCCTAAACTTAGATTTTGATGATGGTTGCACAGCTCTCTAAATACTAAAAACTGAGCTGTACACTTTAACAAGTTAACCTTATGTTTGTAAATTTCACGTCACTAAAGCTATTCAAAAATATGTAGGCAATCTTTGTTAATTTTGTCATCTGAGAAAACAGACCTGGAAAATTACTTTGAGGACTTTGATTAACACTGCATTGAATTAAATCATGGAATAATTTGGAAAGAACGGTTAATTTTACATTATCGACTCGTCCCATTGGGATCTTGATGGTCTGCGTCCTTCTGGATAATTGAATAGTTTCCTTCATACAAGTCTTGCACATATTCAGTGTCATTTGTTAGCTTTTGTTTCCTTTGTGAATCAATCTTTCTCTATTAACATTTTCTGATGTATAGAAAATGATTGAATTTTTAAATTGTTGGTTATGTTTCTGGCTACCTTATTGAGTTGTCTTATTGGTTACAATAGCTTTTCATTTGATTCTCCTGAATTTCTAGACATATAGCCATATCAGCTACACGCAGAGTTTAATCTTTTCAGAAGAATATTTGCATCTCATATTCCTATTTCTTGTATTGTTGCAATGACAAAGTTCTATGTTATAATCTTGTATATCAGATGAGCGAACTGGCCTCTCTCCTATTCCTTGTCCTTTTATGTATGTTATTTGATCTTGGTTGCTGTAAATACCTCTCCTAAGCAAAAGTAGTATCCTGTGTCTCCCATTAGAAGGTAAATTTTTCCCTTTGCAAATGAGTAGTTTGTGGAAAGGTAACTTGAAACCATTTGAATATTCTGTTTCCCAATAACTTATCAACAAATGATATCAGCATCCATTGTGAATTCTTGCCTAAATCAGTTATGACACCCAGGTTGCAAGATGGTGATTTTCCTCCCTAATTTCTATTATTTCTTCTCTATCTGTCATCTTTCTTCTCTAAAGAAAAGGTCTTTCCTTGTTTATCTCTATTTTGGGATGTCACTATGGACTCATGGATTTTTTTTTTCCAATTCATGTGTTCTGATCTATTACTGCCATTATTCTGTTTGGTCCTCATATCGTCCCCTATTTGGCCTGGTGTTCTCCTCTACCTTAGCTTTTATGTCAACATGGCACGACAAGATGTCAAGGTTTATCCTTTACTCTCCCAGCCCCAGCCCTGGCATCAGCCATTTCTCCAAGGACTTCTGGTTTTCTTCATTAGAAAATGATATTTAGCAACTACAATCTGGGCATCAGATGTATTTACTACTACTGCTGTATCATAGCTTCCAGACTCACAGTGGACAGAGCTAGGAAATGTATGTATGTACATGTAAATATACACATCTCTTCATCTCTATCTATCTATCACCTATCAATGTATCTCTATATCAGAAACCACAAGTTTGTGCTGATGCTTTCAATTCCAATCCCAAACCACAGCTTTGATCGTACCTTCTCCATCCTTAATATATTGACTTATTTGCTCAATCTTAGAATGTATAAAAAGTAGTATTAGAATTGCTAACACACAATGGTGGGGAAAAAAAAGAACCTTACTAACTAGAATTCAATATTTACTTAAGTTTTTTATTAATTTCAGATTGAGGGTATCTAGTCAAAATACTGTGTGGAAAAGTTACATTGGTTATTTCTTTTTTTCCCCTCTTCAGTTTGGTTATGTTATTCATTTGAAGTATAATTAAATACATTTGGTTTTGTTTATTCTATTTTAGGGTTTCCCTCCTTATCCTTGGTAATTTTTTTTTAATTTTACTTGTTGTTTATATGAAACACCACCATGGTTCCAAAAGTCAAAACTATCCAAAACCAAATACGCAGAGGAATATGAGTTATTGCCCCCAACCCATCCACCCCGTTCACATCCACCTCCTTTAGGTAAACAACCCCATTAGTTTCTGGTTTATCGTTGCCAGTTCACAAACTGGCTCCATACATGGAGGGAAAGGAGAAAGGGTTGGCGATTTAACAAGCAAAGGGAACTTACTTATGATGCTTGTCTCTGGTGGCTGCAAGACCAGTAGATCCCCATGCCTCCCCACCAGCATCTTAAAAGTGTATATAGAGGCTTGTCAGGATTGAGTCACATATACCTTGCAGATGGTCTCAAAACCACACCACTATCTGAAGACTGCGTCCTTGAAAATGGCTTCCGTTGTGGGAAGGCTGGGGAGAGTGTACATTCCAAGGACAGCAGCTGGGGTGAGAAAATTCCAACTGCTCCCCCACCCCCTAGCCCCTGCTCCCTACCCCACCCGTGTCCAGCTTTTGGGTCAACCAGGGGTCACATCCTCTCAATGACTTTCTCCAACAATCCTTCCCGTGTTTCCTTTTGCAAAAATATACAGATACATACATAGTGTTATTATTTCATTATTTCTCTTACACAAAAAGTGGCATACTATATATACTCTTTTCATTTTAAGATGCAAACCATGGGCTCAGTGAAGTTAAGTAACTTTTCTAGGCTCATGAAGCCAATAAGTGGAGGAACCAGGAAAAGAGTTGCACCCTGATACTTTCCATCTTTTTAATAAGCGCTTCTATTACGTTTGTAATTAATTGCTAATTCCCCATATTAGAGGAATTAGGCAAAAAGAATGTTTACATTTTTATTTTCTAGAAATATTACTGCTTCCCAGGAAGCAATCCTAGCTTTGCTCAGACAGGTTGATGATATGTTTAATGGACATTTGGAATAGTTCTAATATTTCCTGTTGTGGCAAAGCTTACTTTCAAATGTTTTTTTTTTTTTTTTTTGAGAATTGAAAATACTCTGCAAGATTACTTGCTTCCTTACCATCCCACACTCCTTCTGTTTAGTCCTCCTTTAGGCTTCCCAGCTGAGATGTATATCGCCTTCAAAATCTTTCCAGTTTAATGTAGTAGGGAGTTGACATTAGCATCAAAATCACAGCAAGTAGGGGGGCCTGGCTGACTCAGTGGTAGAGCTTATGACTCTTCATCTCAAAGTTCATGAGTTCAAGCCCCATGTTGGGCACGGAGCCTACTTTAAACAAACAAACAAACAAATAAAAAATCACAACAACCAAAGCTAGTATACAATTTCTCCTTTTTTCCCTTCTAGCAGTCAGAAAAAAAAACCACAACTTACTTTGGCCCTATTAATAGAAAGGGACACATGTAGCAATACTATATTTCACTAATATGTAAATTAATCTAAAATCTAAAATATCCACCAATCATGGAAATAGTTGGAAAAGGGGAGAGTGGATCAGTCAACTTCAAGCTTCAGATACCTACCTCTCAGCACAGTGAATAATTTTCCTGCCATGCAGCATTTTAAGTGAGAATTCACTGCTTTCTTCCCTGCTTAGTTCAAAAGACTCAAATATAACAACATAACGCCACTGTAAGTGCAAAATTTAAAACAAGGGATATAGAAAGAAATCTAGATCAGGAAAAAAATGCCTTCAAGGAAAAAAAATATGATCACTGAATTGCAAAATACAATGGATTGTCTTAAATTCTCAGATATAAAATTACAAGATCTACATATAGTAATATTTTTGCCCGTGCCTTTCTAATATCCTATGATTTATACCTTTTGTTCTTTCTCTTATCTAATCATATTGGGTATTAGTTATATTACATATATGTGTTATATAGTTACAGTGATAAAAGAATTCTTAAATTTTTCCTGCCTGTAGGATTTTGTCCCTATTTATAAGTGAAATTGATCTATTACTTCCTTCCTTCCTTCCTTTTTTTCTTCCTTCCTTCATGTGCTCTTTGTCAGGTTTGGGTATCTGAGTTATATTGGTTTTTAGAAAAGGAATTTGGAAGTCTGACCTCTTCTACTCTGTTCCAGAGCAGTTTACTTTGGGGCCAATAGTACCTCCTCTGTTTGTGGAAGAGCTAGGTCATATAACACATAAAGATCTTAACATATGTTTTTAAATTTCTTATTTTAGAGACAGAGTGTGAAAGTAGGGAAGAGGAGCAGGGGGAGATAAAGACAGAGAATCCCAAGCAGCATAGTACCACGACCCTGGGATCACGACCTGAGCCGAAATCAAGAGTCAGCTGCTCAACCAAGTGAGCCACCCAAGTGTCCCCATATAAAAATCTTAGATCAGTGGCAAGCACAGAGTAAGCACTCAACTAACATTAGCTAGGATGAGACATAGTCACAAGTTTCAGGCAGTTTTTGTTTTTGATATGAGTGACAAATGCATGATTATAGAAGTCAGTATATAGGTGATATATAGATGGATGTTATAAGCAATCCCTATCAAAATAACACCAGCATTCTTTACAGAGCTAGCACAAACAATCCTAAAATTTGTATGGAACCAGAAAAGACCCAAATAGCCAAAGCAATCTTGAAAAAGAAAACCAAAGCTGCAGGCATCACAATCCTGACTTCAAGCTGTATCACAAAGCTGCAATCATCAAGATAGTATGGTACTGGCACAAAAACAGATACTCTGATCAATGCAACAGAATAGAGAACCCAGAAATGGACCCACAAACGTATGGCCACCTAATCTTTGACAAAGCAGGAAAGAATGTCCAATGGAATAAAGACAAGTCTTTTCAGCAAATGGTGCTGGGAAAAAATGGACAGCAACATGCCGAAAAATGAACCTGGACCCCTGTCTTACAGCATACACAAAAAGAAACTCAAAATGGGTGAAAGACAGGAAGCCATCAAAATCCTAGAGGAGAAATCAGGCAAAACCTCTTTGACCTTGGCCACAGAAACTTCTTACTCAACACATCTCCAGAGGCAAGGGAAATAAAAGCAAAAATGAACTATTGGGACCTCATCAAAATAAAAAGCTTCTGCACAGAGAAAAAAACAATCAGCAAAATTAAAAGACAGACAATGGAATGGAAGAAGATATTTACAAATGACATATTAGATAAAGGGTTATCTATAAAGAACTTATCAAATCAACACTCACAAAAACAAATAATCCAGTGAAGAAATAGGCAAAATACATGAATAGACACTTTTCCAAAGAAGACATCCAGATGGCCAACAGACACATGAAAAAAATGCTCAACATCGCTCATCATCAGGGAAATACAAATGAAAACCACAGTGAGATACCACCTCACACCTGTCAGAATGACTAAAATTAACAACTCAGGCAACAACAGATGTTGGCGAGGATGCGGAGAAAGAGGATGTCTTTTGCACTGTTGGTGGGATTGCAAACTGGCGCAGCCACTCTGGAAAACAGTATGGAAGTTCCTCAAAAATTTATAAATAGAAATACCCTATGAACCAGCAATTGCACTACTTGGTATTTATCTAAGGGATATAGGTGTGCTGTTTCGAAGGGGCGCATGCACCCCCATGTTTATAACAGCGCTATTGACAATAGCCAAAGTATGGAAACAGCCCAAATGTCCATCGATGGATGAATGGATAAAGAAGATGTGGTATGCATATGTGGTATATATACAATGGAGTATTACTCAGGAAACAAAAAGAATGAAATCTTGCCACTTGCAACAATGTGGATGGAACTAGGGTATTATGCTAAGCGAAATTAGTCAGTCAGAGAAAGACAAATATCATGTGACTTCACTCATAGGAGGACTTTAAGAGACAAAACAGATGAACATAAGGGAAGGGAAGCAAAAATAATATAAAAACAGGGAGGGAGACAAAACAGAAGAGACTCTTCAATATGGAGGACAAACAGAGGGTTACTGGAAGGGGTGTGGGAGGGGGGATGGGCTGAATGCATCAGGGGCACTAAGGAATCTACTCCTGAAATCATTGTTGCACTATATGCTAACTAACTTGGATGTAAATTTTAAAATAAAAAAAAAGACGGATGGTATAGGAGTATAGGATTCTTCTTATAGCTTTTAATCCATTCATCCAAAGACGTGCAGAAAGGGGGATGCATAATTACAAATGAGCATGTTGGAGGTTCCAAGACCTAAGTCCTCTTCGGTGCCTCCATTTTGCGAAGTAACTCCATACCCCCGTTTTAACTACTCTCGATACCCATTTCAGACCCCATTATTCAATTGGTGCCCCCGTCACCTCACTACTGTAGTACTGAGAAGTGAAGGGTAGAAGTGAGTGTAGACCTCTTATGGTTCACAGCTGTCCCCTCTCCAAAATGATGCCCTCAGCCAGAGGAGAGCTGACTTGCTACAAGGTGGCAGCCCAGGACAGCCCCACAGCAATGAGTGACGGGCAAAGGGATTCAAACACTGGCCGCCCGTCTCAGAGTGGGACCGACTCCTGAGCTCATACTCCTGAGCTCCCCACTGGATCGGGCTGAAGCTGGACCCCAGCTGAGATCATATTCTCTCTCAGCCCCTCTGTCCACCTTATCTGCTTCTCTCTTTCCCTTTCAAGTCTCCCCCTGAGAGCACATACCGAATTTGTCCTGTGCACGTGAATCCCTGTCTCAGACTCTACTTCTGGGGACCTCCACTTTACCCAGCCATGTAAATGGAGGAGGTTCTGTGGGCCTGGGTGTTGGAAGGTATTAAGAAATAAAGAAAGGGGTGCCTGGGTGGCTCAGTCCGTTAAGCATCCAACTTGGGCTCAGGTCACGATCTCGCGGTCCGTGAGTTCAAGCCACACGTGGGGCTCCAGCTTGGAGCCTGGAGCCTGCTTCAGAGTCCGTGTCTCCCTCTCCGTCTGCCCACTGCCCCCCCCCCCACTTGCACTCTGTCTGTCTCTGAAAAAAAATAAACATTTAAAAAATGTAAATAAAGGGGCGCCTGGGTGGCGCAGTCGGTTAAGCGTCCGACTTCAGCCAGGTCACGATCTCGCGGTCCGTGAGTTCAAGCCCTGCGTCGGGCTCTGGGCTGATGGCTCAGAGCCTGGAGCCTGTTTCCGATTCTGTGTCTCCCTCTCTCTCTCTGTCCCTCCCCCGTTCATGCTCTGTCTCTCTCTGTCCCAAAAATAAATAAACGTTGAAAAAAATAAATGACCCTTCTGTTTAAAAAAAAAATAATAATAATAATAAAAATAAAAAATGTAAATAAAGAAAGAAAAAAGTAAAAGTTGCTCTGAATGAGGCAAGGGGTGGGATTTGTTATTAGGATCCTGAAAGAAGAGGAGAAAGTATCCTAGGAACCATGATGGGAGCCAGTGAACCGACCTGGACTTCTGCCCTTGACACCCTCCTCAAGCTTCCTCCATCCGGGCCTGTGACTTCACACTTCGGCCTATTCCTTAATTGCTTTCACTGCACTCCAGCCTCTTTGTCTTTAAGCAGCCTGACTTTTCAAACAAGCTGGCCGGTATCCTGAAAACAGATGCTTCGGGTACGCTGCAGGTACCCAGGTGTTTTACGGAAATAGGGATCTCTGCTGGAAAGCCGGTTGTGATTACAGATGTTACGTCCTTGAGGATGCCCTCAACCTCTGTCAGAGACAAGGGTCCTATTCTTCCCGTTTCACACGCACAGACATGGACAGTATCTGCCAGAGGTGGGCATGCGGAATGCTTTTCACAGCTATGTCGTATGCACAGTACTGAAATGATCCCAAGAAGCCTCTGTGATTGGGAATAATGTAGGTAATAACTGCTTTTAAATGATGGAAACGTCAGTCTAGTGGCTCAGGTTCCAGTTTCAACCAGAGGATATTCTTGCATATCATTTATTAGACAAGCTTGGTGTAGACACACACAAACCGTGTGTGTGTTCCTTGAAACATAATTGGGTAAGCTGGTTGTAGATCTCCTGGTTTTGAGTCAGTTTTCTTCAAATTCACTCTTTCATCCACTCATTGAACAACCATTTACTGAGCGCCTGCTGTATGCAAAGCTCTGCGAGGGTTCGAAGGAGAAAGGCTTGAGGAACATGGACATAGACTAAACTCACGTAGCTTACCTTGTTAGGGAGAGAGTTAATACCCAAGTAAACACAATAATCTTACATTGTGCGGTGCCTGGGTGGCTCAGTTGGTTAAGCAACCGGCTCTTGCCTTCAGCTCAGGTCATGATCTCCCGGTTCGTGAGATCGAGCCCTGCATTGGACTCCGTGCTCACAGCGCACAGCCTGTTTGGGATTCTCTCTCTCTCCCTCTCTCTCTGCCCCTCTCCCAGTCACACATGCTCTCTCTCTCAAAATAAATAAATTGGTTTAAAAAAAAACCACCACCAATAATCTTACATCGTGGTAAGTGCTCTGAAGAAACAAACAGCGTGCTCTGAAAGAAAACAACCTGCTCTGGGTTTGTAACCGGGAGAGCTGTAGTTTGGGTTTCCTCAGAAGCAGAACCTGACACAGAGCCTGGAGAACAGGCAGCTTCCCAGCGAAATGAAGAAAACACTGGTGGGTGAGTGGGGAAGTGAGACAGGAAAGGGAAGACAGCCAACCAGGGATGTATCATCAAGCAAAGCTACCACGGGGGGCACCTGAACCTTAATCCCACAGGGGAAATTTGGAGCCAGCTGGAAACTCAGGCCTCGGCGTTATTCTGCTGGAAGGCAAGGGAGTTATAAGCTGTTTCTACTCCAGCTCAGTCATGGATCGGGGGCTGCTCCTTGCAGATGTTAATTCCTCTGCACTTCTGGGTCACCTCATGTGATTTTTTTTTTTTTTTTTTTTGAGACCAGGGACAGCTCTCAACAAAGAAAGGCAGGTGCTGCCAGTTGGAAGTTGGACAGCCATGCCCTGAGGTAGCAAGAGTGAGGGGGTATGGGAGGGCAGCACACGCATCTGCTGCAGGCGATGACTTTAAACCCTCAGTGAAATCAACTGGAAATTTCTCTTGAAATGCATTCAAAACAGAAAGTTAAAGAAATCCATCGATAGCTAGAATTATTTTGTTTCTCTTTCAGGGATCATTCTCAAAGAGGTTTTGAAGCAATGGGCGATATAAATGCAAGATCCAGAATTATTAAATTAATTCTGATTTAGTGGTTGTGAGCACCAGAAGCACTGTTGACGGGAAGGGGGTTGGTGACTGATTGGACCTTTGGACGTCTGCTCTTCCCAGACTCACATGGGAACTGGAACCAGAAAAAGCCTCAGAGTGGGAGAGAAAGAAAACAAAATCAATCCTTGGTTTCTCCTTCCTTGGGTCTTACTAGACAGTGTTCTCTGCAGGGGCCACAGCTTTCTGAGAAGAGCAAAGGCACATGGTGAAAGTAGGAAGAGAACCACTGAGCCCCCCGGTTTCATGAAAGGAGTCGCATGAGACCCTAGAGGAGTAAGCCTCTGCAAATCCCTTCTTGTGACAAACATCTCTCAGAACCTAGAAGGTGAGATCTAGGGTGACCAACTTATCCTGGGCTACTCAGCACGATCCCAGTTCTAAAATTGAAAGTCCTGGAACACCTGGGTGACTCAGTCTGTTAAGTGTCCGACTTTGGCTCAGGTCATGATCTCACAGTTCATGGGATCGAGCCCCACATCAGGCTCTTTGCTGACTGCTCAGAGCCTGGAGCCTGCTTCAGATTCTGTATCTCCCTCTCTCTGCCCCTCCTCCAATCACACTCTGTCTCTCTATCTCAAAAATAAATAAAAACATTTTTAAAAAAAAGATGTACTCTCTAAGCACTATTCGAATATATAATATAGTATTCTTAATTATGGTCGTCATGCTGTATATGAGACCCCCAGAATTTACTCATCTTACAAGAAGTTTGTACTCTGTGACCAACATCTCCCCATTTCCCCTACTCCCCTCTCCACACAACTACCATTCTACCCTCTGTTTCTATAAGTTTAGCTTTTCTTGTATTCCACATATATTTGTCCCTCCCTGTCTGACTTACTTCACTTCGCATAATGCCCTCAAGGTCCATCTATGTTGTTGAAAATATTTCCTTTTTTCTCATGGCTGAATAATATCCCATTATACCACATCTTTCATTATCCATTCATCCCATTGATGGACACTTAGGTTGTTTCCACATGATGGCTACAGAGAATAATGTTGCCATGAATATAGGAATGTAAATATGTCTTCCAGATCTTGATTTCATTTTCTTTGGATATGTACCCAAAAGTGTGATTTCTGGGTCATATGGTAGTTGTATTTTAATTTGGAGGGAGTCTCATATTGTTTTTCACTGTGACTGTGCCACTTTTTACAGTATACAAGGGTTCCCTTTTCTCCATATCCTTGCCCACACTTGTTATCTTCTGTCTTTTTGATCATAGCCACTCTGACAAGTGAGGTGGTGTCTCATTGTGGCTTTGATTTGCATTTTCCTGGTGATTAGTAATGCCAAGCATCTTTTCATGTATTTGTTCCATTTGTATCTCTTATTTGGAAAAATGTTGGTTCAATTCATCTGCGCATTTTAATCAGATCACTTTCCCCCCACCCCAGTTCCTCAGCTGTGTGGGTTCCCTGTGTATTTTGTTTTGTTTTGTTTTTAATTTGGGTTTATTTTTTTAACGTTTATTTATTTATTTTGGGGAGGGGGGAGAGTGTGAGCAGGGGAGGGGCAGAGAGAGAGGAAGAGAGAGAAAATCCCAAGCAGACTCCACGCTGTCAGCACAGAGCCCGACCCAGGGCTTGAACCCTGGAACGGTGAGATCATGACCTGAGCCAAACCAAGTGTTGGATGTTTAACTGACTGAGCCACCCAGGCGCCCCTCCTTGTGTATTTTGGATATTAACTTCTTATCAGCTATATAGTTTGTAAACATGTTCTCTCATTCATAGGTTGCCTTTTCATTTTGTTGACTGTTTGTTTGCTCTACAGAAGTTTTTTTTTTAGTTTGATTTAGCCCTGCTCATTCATTTTTGCTTTCATTGCGTGTACTTCTTGTGTCATATCCAAAAAATCATTGTGAAGGCCAAAATCAAGGAGTTTTTTCCCCTAAGTATTCTCCTAGGAGTTTTACAGTTTCAGTCTTACATTTATGTCTTTAGTCCTTTTCAAGTTAGTTTTTGTGAGTGGTGTAAGATAGGGGCCCAATTTCATTCTTTTGCATGCGAATATCCAGTTTTCCCAGCATGATTTATCGAAGAAACTATCTTTTCTCTATTGAGTATTCTTGGTTCCCTTGTCAAATATTAGTTGACCATAAACGTGGGGGCTATTTCTGGGCTTCCTATTCTGTTCCACTGGTTTATGTGCCAGTTTTTATTCCAATACCATGATTACTATAGCTTTGTGGGGAGGGGGGTGGTCTTTTTGTTGTTTTATGTTGTTTTTTGTTCTCAAGTTAGTTAACACACAGTGCATTATTGGTTTCAGGAGTAGAACCCAGTGATTTATCTCTTACATAGGACATCCAGGGCTCATCCCAAAGAGTGCCCTAAATATGGTTTATAATCAGGAGATGTCATGCCTCCAGCTTTGTTCTTCTTTGTTAAGATTGTTTGGCTATTTGGGAGTATTTCGTGGTTCCATTCAAATCTTTAGGGTTGTTTTTGCTATTTCTGTGGAAAATGCCATTGGAATCTTGATAGGAACTGCGTTGAATCTACAGCCCACTCTGGGTAGTATGGACATTTTAACAGCGTTAATTTTTCTGATTCATACACATGTGATATAATTCCATTTGTGTGTTTTTCAACTTCTTTCATCAATACCTTACAGTTAGCAGTGCATTGGGTCTTCCAGCCCTAGGTTAAATGTACTCATAAGCATTTTTTTTTTTTTTTTGCTTTTGATCCTTTGTGAATGGCAAGTTTTCTCTACGATGCAAGGCATAGGTCAAATTTATTTATTTGCACGTGGATGTTCTATTGATCCAGCACTGTTTTTTGAAGTGACTGTCCTTTCTCCACTGAATTTTCTTTGAACCTTTGTCAAAAATCAATTGATCGTATTCATGTGTCTATTTCTAGAGTCTTAATTTTATTCCAATGATCTATGTGTCCATCCTTTCACCAATATTACTTTGTCTCAGTTCCTGTGGCTTTATAATAAATCTTAGAATGAGTTAATCTGAGTCCTACAAATTTGTTCTTAAGACCCTCACTTTTACCGCTTTATTTTCCCTGAATATCCTTAAAGTTCCTACCCAGTCTCTGCTCTCCTCTTGGAAGGCAAACTTCTCAAAATCTTCATTACCATTCACTCTTTGTCTTCTCTTCTTCCACAGTATTGCCACCCAAGTCTCGTATTTTTATCCCTTTAGGTCTACAAGACTTCCCCAAAATGTATTGGCTTCTCTGCTTGTTAACAGTAGCTCTCTGGCATGAAAGCCACTCAGATTCCCAAGTCTTCTTCCTGATCCTAGAAAAGGCAAATGCCCCAAGGCAAAACCAACTGTAGGGTGCTGACCCACCTCTTCAGGATTTCCTTTTCCAGAATACTGGCCCTGAAGTCCTGGGAGCCCCAGAATCTGTATTATGCCTTCCAATATATTTTTTAAATAACTGATCTGGCTAGTCTTGGTCTGTTACAAGCTATTCCATCATGATTGGAAGAAGTCAATTGTGATCTTTACATTGTAGAATTTGATGCAGGTTTTGTGAGATCTTCTATTATTTGACTTGTCTGTTGATTTGACAGGTAACTACCACATCCTTTTAATGCTCTCTTCTCTTTTGATTTAAGTGATTTGTTGGGATTTCCTTTTTTCTTTATCCTTTCTCTCCCACCCCATATTTTACCTGGTCCAGATGGAGGTCCGTCTCTGGTAAGACAAAGTAAGGAGATAGAAATATTCTTGCTATAATAATGCTTAAAGGTATGCCACAGGAGATGGCTAATATAAGCATGAAAAAGATATGTTCACCTTGAAGACAGCACTCTCAAGGATCGGAAGGGCCTCGAGCTACAATCTGTTGCCTCTACCTCCCATCCCCCTACTCCTAAGGTCACAGCATCAAGATCTGCTGTCATGGACCAGGAACCTTGTGTGTCTACTTCACAAATGAGCTCCCTGAAGGAAGGATAGGAGTGTAGAAGAGGCAAATGAATCCTAGGGAAGGGGAGAAGGAGGAGGAAGATCAGGGGAAAAGGGCTCATATGTGTTTGACAGAAGTCTCCATATGGACCATTCATCAAAAGTATAAAGCTGCATGTAACTTTCTCAGGATTCTATAAGCATGTTCTCTTTTCTCCATGTCCATCTTTCTAGATGCTGGTTCCATAATGTCCATGGATTCATTTCCCATTGATGTCGCTGGATGCTTTCTATTCCCTTTGCAGGGCTCTTCTTACTCATCCTTTAAATATGTCTTTCTCCAGAGACACCTTTAGATTCTTCTCATTCCATACTTTCTTCTTGTGGAAATTCCTATGTTGCTTCTTACTCCATTGGCTCTAGTGACCACCTGTATACTCATTACTTACAAATTTGTATCCCCAGAACTGATTACTTTACTGAGTAGGACCAGTGACAGAATTTGTGGGGCCCAATGCACAATAAAATTATCATGGGGCGCCTGGGTGGCTCAGTCGGTTAAGCAGCCAACCTCGGCTCAGATCATGATCTCACAGTCCGTGAGTCCGAGCCCCACGTGGGGCTGTGCTGACAGCTCAGAGCCTGTAGCCTGCTTCAGATTCTATGTCTCCCTCTCTCTGACTCTCCCTGTTCATGCTCTGTCTCTCCCTGTCTCAAAAATAAACATTAAGAAAAATAAATTTTAAAAACTTATCATGAATTTCAAGATGGCAACAGCAGAACATTAAGCCCAGCAGGAGGTTATTCTGAACTCGGGGCCCTGTGTGACTGCCACACGCTGCACACCCACGGGACCTGCTCTGCTATGAGATACAGACCAAAATATCAACTGTCTCTGAGACACCTCCACTTGGTTGTCCCACAGGTACATCTCCAACTCAAGGTGTCCAAAACTCATCTCTATGCCTCTATTACGTCAAAACCCCTCCTTCTCCTTTGTCTTGGGAAGCAGCAAATGGCATTGCATCCCCTTAAATAGCCAAGTCAGAAATCAGAATGTCATTCTTACCTCCTTGGTTTTCTCATCATCTGCAGTCCCAGCGATCCAGGGTGATTCTGCATCCTTCATACTCCATCCTCGCTATGTCTCTGGCTTCAGACCCCACTGACTCTCATATAGATGACCCCTGCATCTTCTCAGCTAGTCTCCCTGCTCCCAATCCTTCTCTTTTGTTAATCTATTTTTTCCTGCCATGATGAAAAAGATCATTCTGTAGTCTAAATTCAATCCAATACCTTCCAGCTTATAAACCTTCAATGGTTTCCTGCTGCCTTCAACATAATGTAAGTTGGGTAGCTTGGCAGATAAATGTCCTCATGATCCAGCACTGGCCCCCACCCATGGCCATGCATATTGGACCACAGGACATTCCACAACCCTTTCAGCAAAGAACTACATTGCCAAATAAAATTGTTTTAACCAGATTTCCATGTTTAGTATCCCTGACTCCCTCAATCCCCTTTCCTAATTCTTCTTGTTCTAAAGGCACACCAAGGGCAAGGAATCTCTCCAGAGGTGGTAGCTAGCTGTGTCTGATTAGCCTCCTTATATGGCTATTATTTCTGTTGAGCAGGGAGGTCCTGGCCATAGGTCAATTCACCCATACCCATAGTTAAATTTGATTATGAGAACAGGTTAAATTAACTTTTGGCTTTCAATGTCTGTGATTGTTAAGTCACTATCACTGACACTCTTCATTCACGTGGAACAAGAAATGACTTCCATACTCCTATTCTGTGATCCAACAATTCCATGCCTATATATTTCAATAAAAATAAAAACACTTATTTCAAAAGGACAAAAATCTTCCCACAATGGAACACCACTCAGAAAAAAAAAAAAAAATGGATGTGCTACTGATACATGCAGAAACAAAGATAAATCTCAATGACATTATGTTAGATAAATTTTTGAAAAGCTGCAAAATAGGGGCACCTGGGCGGCTCAGTTGGTTGAGCATCCAACTTTGGCTCAGGTCATGATCTCACAGTTTTTGAGTTCAAGCCCCACATCAAGCTCACTGCTGTCTGCACAGAGTCTGCTTCAGATCCTCTGTCCCCCTCTCTCTGCCCCTGCCCTGCTTGAACTCTCTCAAAAGTAAATCAAATGCTTAAAAAAAAAAAGGAAAAGAGCATCTATTTACATGAAGTTCAAGGACAGACCAAACAAGTCTATGATGACAGAAATCAGAATAGTGGTTACCTTCTGGCTCCCTCTGAATGGGAGGAGGATGAGGAAGTTCCCCGGGTGGATTAACATGTCAAATTAATCAAACCGTTTGTTGAATCATATTATATTGTGCATTTGAAACTAATATGTTTAACTGTAATTTAATTATATGTGAATTTAATAATAAAAAATAATCACAGTGTACACTTAATATTTGTTCAGTTTATTATAGGCTCAATTTTTAAAAAGTAAACATTGGGAAAAATGAAAAATTAACTAGATAAAATACTAGGAGTGTTTATCAGATCACTTAGATTTTTCTTGTGAGGTTAAGTAACACTTATGGAAAACCATTTTTTTAATTAAGATTTTGTTTTAATTCCAGTGTAGTTAACATACAACATTATGTTAGTTTCAGGTGCACAAGATAGCAATTCAACAATTCCATATATCACCCAGTGCTCAGCAGGACACATTCACTCCCCAGTCCCCATCACCTATTCCCCCATTCCCTCACCTCCCCTCTGATGACCATCAGTTTGTTCTCTAGTTAAGAGTCTGTTTCTTGGTTTCTCTCTCTCTCTCTCTCTCTCTTTTCTCCTTTGCTCATTTGTTTTGTTTCTTAAATTCTACATATGAGTGAAATCACATGGTGTTTGTATTTTTCTGACTGATTTATGGAAAACCATTTAAAAACACACCAAAATATGTAGATTGAGCAAAGTTCATGCGTCATAAGTGTATGGAAGGAAGATCTGTCTTAAAGACATCAGGTAGTAAAGCATCCAAGTGGTTCAGGCATTAAAAAGCTGGAAGCAGAAGCAGTCACATTAACTACATTCCACTAAAAGTTAGAGTTTTTGGGTGTAAAAATGACATGTTGAATGCAGTCTGAGCAGCCTTTTGCATAGTCCCAATAACATACCACACTCCTGTCAATGCCCCAAAGTAGACAGACTGCCAGGATCAAGGAGATTTTCACTAGTTTTATCACTCTGGTGAGAATCTAGGATAGCAACTGATGTCTGTATCGGCCACAGCAGCTCCCAGGTGGAAAGCACTGGGCATGGTGAGGAAAGTGATACAAACACAGGCTTTCCTCCCAGGGCTAATCTTTGAATTAGAGCTCTAGGAATCTTAACAATTGAAAAACATGGAATCATGATGGCTTGTTGAAGGGTTCCCTACCCCTATCACCATGATATCTTTTAGGAATTCTTTCTGTGAATCCCCTCAAATGGCAACTCCTTCCCCTTGCTCACCACCAACCACAAAAAAAAGGGAATGGAGTTCAGGAAAGGTAGGCAGGAGTGGAGATCGACCAAAAAAGCCCTGATATCCATGAGTGCTAGGGAGAGTTTTCCTTCTAGCACATACATGCTCTAACGAGGATGCTGTGGTACCTGGTCAGGGCAGGACAAGAGGATCTGCCTTTGTTCCTGGGAAACCACCTTTGGATTAAGACCCACTAGGAAGATGGCGGCTAGGATGACTCTGGGCTTACCTCGTCCTGCTGATCACTTGGATTCCACCCACACCTGCCTAAATAACCCAGAAAACCACCAGAAGACTAGCAGAATGGACTCTGTGGAGCCCAGCATAGACAAGAGGCCCACAGAAGAGGGTAGGAAGCGTGGAGAGAGGGTGTGCGCTACACGGACTGGCGGGAGGGAGCTGGGGCAGTGGAGGGGCAGCCTGCCTGGCGAGGCAGAGCCCCCGAGTCAGACTTGCAAAAGTGGAGGGGCCAGACTCCATGAGTTCTGACAGCCGGTGGGACTTAACATCTGGAATGTTAAAAGTCAACAGCTCTTCTTGGAGAGCAAGAGGGCGAGAGGACACCAGGAGGGAGAGGTGTTGAGCCCCGGAAAACAGAGCTCAGCTTGGTGGGGAACAAAGGCGCTGGCCAGCGCCATCTCCCTCGCCCATCCCCCAGCAGAAACCCCAAAGGGAACCAGTTCACCGAACTTGCTTGCACCGTGCAAACACCCAACACAGTGCTTCTGTGGATCCATCCCTCCGACGGGTCTGCCTGCCTCCCTCCCGGTGCTGCAGGGACCCTCCCACAGGGGACCACCGACGGCAAAGCGAGCTGACCCTGCCCCTCCCGCCCCTGTGCACCTTGCAGATCCACCCCAGCTAATACGCCAGATCCCATCGAAGCAGCACCACAAGTCTGGCAGTATGCAAGTAGCCCAGACAGGGGCCACACCACTCCACAGTGAGTCTCGCTCCTGGGAGAGGGGAAGATAAGGTACACACCAGTCTGACTGTGGCCCCCGATGTGGGCTGGGGACAGACATCAGGTCTGACTGCGGCCCTGCCCACCAACACAAGTTACTCCAGACAGCACAGGGGAAGCACCCTGCGGTTTGGAGCCACCTCAGGGACTACCCAAAATGATGAAATGGAAGAATTCTCCTCAAAGGAAACTCCAGGAAGTAGATCAAAAACGATTTAAGCAGTATAACGAACAAGAAGGTAGAATAATAGTCATAAAATTAATCGCTGGGCTTGAAAAAAACATAGAGGACAGCAGAGAATCTATTGTTACAGAGATCAGGGGACAAGAATAGTCATGAGGAGCTAAAAAATGCTATAAGTGAGGTGCAAAATAAAATGGAGGCGGCCATAGCACGGACTGAAGAGGCAGAGGAGAGAATAGGTGAATTAGAAGATAAAATTATGGAAAAAGAGGAAGCTGAGAAAAAGAGAGATAAAAAAAAATCCAGGAGTATGAGGCGAGAATTAGAGAACTAAGTGATGCAATCAAATGGAACAATATCCGTGTCATAGGAATTCCTGAAGAGGAAGAGAGAGAGAAAGGGGCTGAAGGTGCACTTGAACAAATCATAGCTGAGAACTTCCCTGATCTGGGGAAAGAAAAAGGCATTGAAATCCAAGAGGCACAGAGAACTCCCTTCAGATGTCACTTGAATCGATCTTCTGCACAACATATCATAGTGAAACTGGCAAAATACAAGGATAAAGAGAAAATTCTGAAAGAAGCTAGGGATAAACAGGCTCTAACTTACAAAGGGAGACCCGTAAGGCTAGTGGAAGACCTATCTACTGAAACTTGGCAGGCCAGAAAGGAATGTCAGGAAATCTTCAATGTGATGAACAGAAAAAATATGCAGCCGAGAATCCTTTATCCAGTAAGTTTGTCATTCAGAATAGAAGGAGAGATAAAGGTCTTCCCAAACAAACAAAAACTGAAGCAATTCATCACCACTAAACCAACCCTACAAGAGATCCTAAGGGGGATTCTGTGAGTGATATGTTGCAAGGACCACAAAGTACCAGAGACATCACTACAAGCATGAAATCTACAAACATCACAATGACTCTAAATCCATATCTTTCAATAATAACACTGAATGTAAATGGACTAAATGCTCCAACCAAAAGACATAGGGTTTCAGAATGGATAAAAAAAAACAAGACCCATCTATTTGCTGCCTACAAGAGACTCATTTTAGACCTGAGGACACCTTCAGATTGAAAGTGAGGGGATGGAGAACTATCTATCATGCTACCGGAAGTCAAAAGAAAGCTGGAGTAGCCATACTTATATCAGACAAACTAGACTTTAAATTAAAGGTGGTAACAAGAAATGAAGAAGGGCATTATATAATAAATACAGGGTCTATCCATCAGGAAGAGTTAATAATTATAAATATCTATGTGCCAAATACGGGAGCCCCCAAATATATAAAACTATTAATCACAAACATAAGCAACCTTATTGATAAGAATGTGGTAATTGCAGGGGACTTTCATACTCCACTTACAACAATGGATACATCATCTAGACACAGGATCAATAAAGAAACAAGGGCCCTGAATGATCCATTGGATCAGATGGACTTGACAGATAATATTTAGAACTCTGCATCCCAAAGCAACAGAATATACTTTCTTCTTGAGTGCACATGGAACATTCTCCAAGATAGATCACATACTGGGTCACAAAACAGCCCTTCATAAGTATACAAGAATTGAGACCATACCATGCATACTTTCGGACCACAATGCAATGAAGCTTGAAATCAACCACAGGAAAAAGTCTGGGAAATCTCCAAAAGCATGGAGGTTAAAGGACACCCTACTAAAGAATGAATGAGTCAACCAGGCAATTAGAGAAGAAATTTAAAAATATGTGGAAACAAATGAAAATGAAAATACAACAATCCAAACTCTTTGGGATACAGCAAAGGCAGTCCTGAGAGGAAAATACATTGCAAACCAGACCTATCTCAAGAAACAAGAAAAATCCCAAATACAAAATCTAACAGCACACCAAAAGGAAATAGAAACAGAACAGCAAAGACACCCTAAACCCAGGAGAAGAAGAGAAATAATAAAGATCAGAGCAGAAATAAACAATATAGAATCTAAAAAAACTGTAGAGCAGATCAATGAAACGAGTTGGGTTTTTGAAAAAATAAACAAAATTGATAAACCTCTAGCCAGGCTTCTCAAAAAGAAAAGGGAGATGAACCAAATAGATAAAATCGTGAATGAAAATGAAATTATTACAACCAATCCCTCAGAAATACAAGCAATTATCAGGGAATACTATGAAAAATTATATGCCAACAAACTGGACAACCTGGAAGAAATGGACAAATTCCTTAGCACCCACACACTTCCAAAACTCAAACAGGAAGAAATAGAAAACTTGAACAGACCCATAACCAGGGAAGAAATTGAATCGGTTATCAAAAATCTCCCAACACGTAAGAGTCCAGGACCAGATGGCTTCCCTAGGGAATTCTACCAGACATTTAAAGCAGAGATAATACCTATCCTTCTCAAGCTGCTCCAAAAAATAGAAAGGGAAGGAAAACTTCCAGACTCATTCTATGAAGCCAACATTACTTTGATTCCTAAACCACACAGAGACCCAGAAAAAAAGAGAACTACAAGCCAATATCCCTGATGAATATGGATGCAGAAACACTCAATAAGAATGTAGCAAATCGAATTCAACAGCATATAAAAATAATTATTCACCATGATCAAGTGGGATTCATTCCTGGGATGCAGGGCTGGTTCAACATTCACAAATCAATCAATGTGATACATCACATTAATAAAAGAAAAGATAAGAACCATATGATACTGTCAATCAATGCAGAAAAAGCATTTGACAAAATTCGGCATCCTTTCTTAATAAAAACCCTTGAGAAAGTCGGGATAGAAGGAACATACTTAAACATCATAAAAGCCATTTATGAAAATCCCACAGCTAATATCATCCTCAATGGGGAAAACTGAGAGCTTTCTCCCTGAGATCAGGAACACGACAGGGGTGTCCACTCTCACCGCTGTTGTTTAACATAGTGTTGGAAGTTCTAGCATCAGCAATCAGACAACAAAAGGAAATCAAAGGCATCAAAACTGGCAAAGATGAAGTCAAGCTTTCACTTTTTGCAGATGACATGATATTATACATGGAAAATCCGATAGACTCCACCAAAAGTCTGCTAGAACTGACACATGAATTCAGCAAAGTTGCAGGATACAAAATCAATGTACAGAAATCAGTTGCATTCTTATACACTAATAATGAAGCAACAGAAAGACAAATAAAGAAACTGATCCCATTCACAACTGCACCAAGAATCATAAAATACCTAGGAATAAACCTAACCAAAGATGTAAAATATCTGTATGCTGAAAACTATAGAAACCTTATGATGGAAATTGAAGAAGATATAATGAAACGGAAAAAACATTCCATGCTCATGGATTGGAAGAATAAATGTTGTTAAAATGTCAATACTACCCAAAGCTATCTACACATTCAATGCAATCCCAATCAAAATTGGGCCAGCATTCTTCTTGAAGCTAGAACAAGCAATCCTAAAATTTGTATGGAACCACAAAAGACCCCGAATAGCCAAAGCAATTTTGAAGAAGACCAAAGCAGGTGGCATCACAATCCCAGACTTTAGCTTCGACTACAAAGCTGTAATCATCCAGACAGCATGGTATTGGCACAAAAACAGACACAGAGACCAATGGAATAGAATAGAGACTCCAGAATTGGACCCACAAAAGTATGGCCAACTAATCTTTGACAAAGCAGGAAAGAATACCCAATGGAAAAAACACAGTCTCTTTAACAAATGGTGCTGGGAGACTGGACAGCAACATGCAGAAGAATGAAACTAGACCACTTTCTTACAACGTTCACAAAAATAAACTCAAAATGGATAAAGGACCTGAATGTGAGACAGGAAACCATCAAAACCCTAGAGGAGAAAGCAGGAAAAAACCTCTCTGACCTCAGCTGTAGCAATTTCTTACTTGACACATCTCCAAAGGCAAGAGAATTAAAAGCAAAAATGAACTATTCAGACCTCATGGAGATAAAAAGCTTCTGCACTGCAAAGGAAACAATCAGCAAAACTAAAAGGCAACCAACACAATGGGAAGAGGCATTTGCAAATGACATATCAGACAAAGGGCTAGTATCCAGAATCTAGAAAGAACTCAACAAACTCCACACCCGAAAAACAAATAACCCAGTGAAGAAATGGGCAGAAAACATGAATAGACACTTCTCTAAAGAAGACATCCAGATGGCCAACAGGCACATGAAAAGATGCTCAACATCGCTCCTCATCAGGGAAATACAAATCAAAACCACACTGAGATACCACCTCACGCCAGTCAGAGTGGCTAAAATGAATATATCAGGAGACTCTAGATGCTGGCGAGGATGTGGAGAAATGGGAACCCTCTTGCACTGTTGGTGGGAATGCAAACTGGTGCAGCCGCTCTGGAAAACAGTGTGGAGGTCCCTCAAAAAATTAAAAATAGATCTATCCAGCAATAGCACTGCTAGGAATTTACCCAAGGGATACAGGAGTGCTGATGCATAGGGGCACTTGTACCCCAATGTTTATAGCAGCACTTTCAACAATAGCCAAATGATGGAAAGAGCCTAAGTGTCCATCATTTAGGATGATGAATGGATAAAGAAATTGTGGCTTATATGCCCAATGGAACACTACGTGGCAATGAGAAAGAATGAAATATGGCCTTTTGTAGCAATGTGGATGGAACTAGAGAGTGTTATGCTAAGTGAAATAAGTCATACAGAGAAAGACAGATAGCATATGTTTTCACTCTTATGTAGATCCTGAGAAACTTAACAGAAGACCATGGGGGAGGGGAAGGAAAAAACAAGTTAGAGAGGGAGGGAACCAAACCATAAGAGACTCTTCAAAACTGAGAATAAACTGAGGTTTGATGGAGGGTAGGACCGAGGTAAGGGTGGGTGATGAGCATTGAGGAGGGTACCTGTTGGGATGAGCACTGGGTGTTGTATGGAAACCAATTTGACAATAAATTTCATATTTGAAAAAAATACATATAAACATTAAAAAAAAAAAAAAGACCCACTGGACCATGAAAATGGCACTAGGAATAGGCACATCGCCCAGTTTCCACCAGTCGCATTCTTAGAAGGGAATGTCACAGTAGCTAAGTATGTGGGTAGTGGTCCAAGAGAACCCTTTCCAACACTCCTAATCTTTTCAGAAACACTGTGTCCAGATGGAGCTCTTCTTTGATCTTCTCGATCAAAATCAAGACCTTGATTTCATCATTTATGTGTGATTTTTAGAGATTTTAGGCAAAAGCATGTATTCAAGTGGCCATCATGATACAATCTTTGCTTTCCTCGGGTGCCTCATGGCTCAGTCAGTTGAACATCGGACTCTAGTTTTTGGCTTCGGTCATTATCCCAGGGTCATGGGATCGAGCCCTGCATCAAGCTCTGTGCTGAGCATGGAGCCTGCATAGGATTTTCTTTCTCTCTCAGCCTCTCCTAGTTCACATGCTTTTTCTCTCTCTCTAAACACACACACACACACACACACACACACACACACAACCACAAAAAAAAAATCTTTGCTTTCCTTAAAATGCAATTTGCATCAATTTTGTGCAAGTTGTTTTTTGCTTGTGATTATTGTATTGCAATAATAACTTTTCATGGTTATAAGTGGAAAGGAAAGAGTTTTAGTTTAAGTAGAAGATGTTTTGGAATATACTTGAAAAAACCAATTTCTACATATTATAACAATGCCAGAGTGATATCTACTTACAGGCTACCGGCCTTGCGAAATGAGCGTCTATTCCCAAGTTATTCTGCCTTTATTCTCTCTAACAACTTTTGTTATACAAAATGCTATCTCTGAATGTGCCAGTTAATACCCTGAAGAATGGTCCGTGTCTCTCTTGTTAATCTCTGTGCAGGTTGTTGCCTCGTCCTTTAAAGATCCAGTAAGTGGGTCTTTCTTTGGACCAGAAAAGTTCAAGAATAACTAAATCTTTTGGCACTGTCTTCTATTCAGAATAATCGGTCTTTATTTCTACACAATTGCAATTACATTGAGATGCTTCTTAAGCTCCAGACATGTGCGTTTTTAAGATCCTGATTGCCGTCTTTTTCACTGAAAGTGGCCCAGATGGGACTGGACTGAGAAGTGTTAATGAAGAGGAGGGACAGGAAAGCTTTGGATCATACCTTTAGCAAACCAGGAGGCTCCTGCATGTGCCAGGTGCTGCCTCAGGATACAAAGATGGAATAAGTCCGGGTTCCAACCCTCAAGGACCTCTTGGTCTCAAGGTGGAGAAGGACACAATAAACACATTAACATACCCCAGGGCTACAGAGGAGGTATGAATAGAGAAGGGGGAAAGCCAAGGGCCCTGGGCGGTCCTAAAGAAAGGACCTTCTGTAGAAGGAAAATGTCAATTTCTTCCACTTTCTATCTGCACACAAGAGAAAGAATCTCCTTGATTCTGTGAAGTTCCCGTAGTGATGCTATTGGTGACCAGATCCCTTTTATCAGGCAGGTGCTCCCATAAGCAGCTTCTGTGAATGTCTGATAGCTGTCTCTTTATCCCAAGATATGCCCTTGGTCTGTTGGGAATCACTTCTGGAAATGCCTATCTATTACGCCCTTTCCACCAGTGGCATACCAGTCACTGACTGACACAGGGTACAGAAGGCTGACCCCCTGGCCTCAGGGAAGGAACCCTGTGAAGTCAGGCTGAGGCTAGACTTCAGCTGACTCACATCTTTGCCTGGCTTCTTTCCCTCTCCTGCCTGCTCTCCTCCCTCTCATGGGAATTGAGATCATTCCCTCCATTATTTGCAAATAAGCCATCTCAGGTTCTGCTTTTAGAGAATCCACACAAGATAGTTTTCTATGTTTACTCTCAGATTGTTGGTGGTATGGCTTTCGTGAAAGAAGGAAAGAAAGAAAGAAAGAAAGAAAGAAAGAAAGAAAGAAAGAAAGAGAGAGAAAAAGGAAGGAAGGAAGGAAGGAAGGAAGGAAGGAAGGAAGGAAGGAAGAGAGGGAGGGAGGGAGGAAGGAAGGGAGGGAGGAAGAGAGGGACGGAGGAAGGAAGGAAGGAAGGAAGGAAGGAAGGAAGGAAGGAAGGAAGGGAGGGAGGAAGAGAGGGAGGGAGGGAGGAAGGAAGGAAGGAAGAGAGGGAGGGAGGGAGGAAGGAAGGAAGGGCGGGAGGGAGGAAGGAAGGAAGGAAGGAAGGAAGGAAGGAAGGAAGGGAGGGAGGAATATTACAAGGGAGAGAGGGAGAAATGGAAGGGAGAGAGGAGGGTCAGGGAATAATCTTATCAGGGCATGTCTCAGCTCCATACCCCTCTTCTAAGTGAAAGGACCACTGTTATAAGGAGCAAGGTGGCATGGAGGGAGGATCTGGGGGGGAGGGCATATACACGGAAGGCTGGCCTCCTTCAAGAATCTTAGAGACCCTCAGCCTATTCTAAAAGTTAAATTGAGAATTGATTGAAGTTAGGAGTGAAATCACTTGGATGCTTGAGGTTTCAAAATTCACTTCCATGGCAATAAAAAAATATATATCCTGGAGGAAATTGAACTCATAATCAATTTGTTTATGATGTTCTTTGGCTTTAACTTCTGACTTTCACAACGGATTTAAATCCACCCAGGACTGTCCCTGAATTCCTCATAGACCAAAGCCCTCCTTCACTGGGACAGCTGGGGCTTGCCCCGGGGATCAGCTGGAACAGAAGTTGTACTTTCTAAGGAACATCCTGGCTACCTAGGCAGGCAGTGCAGACAGCTGAGTCCACTCAGGGGAGAACATTTATCCAGAAGAGCTTTCATTCTGAGCACAAGCCCTGGAGGAGACACTTGGAAATTTTCTTGGATAAAGTGTTTTTGTATGCATTAGCAGTTTTTCATTAAGAAGATTGGAGCAATTAATGTTATCTTGATTAATGAAGCCAAATTAGCTTTCTCATTTCTAATGCTTCTTCCTTCTTGCTAGGCAAGAATTTGGAACTGACTTAATGCAGCCCACCAGGCAGACTTTTACACAATGCTGGAAATTGGCTGTAGCTGCTTTTCAGTGAAGTAATCGGCAAAGTCAGGCCTGATCTACTTGTGTATAAAATTAGGCAAATAGAGAATAGATTTTAAGCATCCCAGACCTGAGTGCAAGTTCTTGCCTGGTCACCACCAGGCTTCAGTTTATTAAATGAAAAATGGACATCACCCTAACACCATCCTCAAAGCTGCTCTAGATTGATGATTCTCATAGTACAGTCCTCAGACCAGCAAAATCAGTGGTCCCTTGGGGCCTTGTATGAAATGCAAAATTGTGGTCCCCACCCCAGATCTACTGAATCATCAACTCTCAGAGGGAAGCCCAGAAATCCTTTTTACCGACCCTTGGGGGCATTCTGATGCACGCTGGTCTAGAAACCACTGTCATAAGCCATGGTGCTTCACTCTGGTTGTGTTCATTACAAGCACCCAGTGAGTTTTTAAAATGTACTAATGCCATGTTCCAACCCCAAGCAAGTCCAATATACTGATCCCAGGTGGACCCACCAAGTGTTCTTTTTTTAAAAAAATTTTAATGTTTCTTTATTATTTTTTATTTTATTTTTTATATTAAACATAATTTATTGTCAAATTGGTTTCCATAAAACACCCAGTGCTCATCCCAACAGGTGCCCTCCTCAATGCCCATCACCCACTTTCCCCTCTCTCCCACCCCCCATCCACCCTCAGTTTGTTCTCAGTATTTAAGAGTCTCTTATGGTTTGCCTCCCTCCCTCCCTGTAAGTTTTTCCCCCCTCCCGCTCCCCCCCGGTCTTCTGTTAAGTTTCTCAGGATCCACAGATGAGTGGAAACATATGGTATCTGTCTTTCTCTGTATGACTTATTTCACTTAGCATAACACCCTCCAGTTCCATCCATGTTGCTACAAAGGGCCATATTTCATTCTTTCTCATTGCCACATAGTACTCCATTGGGCATATAAACCACAATTTCTTTATCCATTCATCAGTTGATGGACATTTAGGCTCTTTCCATCATTTGGCTATTGTTGAAAGTGCTGCTATAAACATTGGAGTACAAGTGCCCCTATGCATCAGCACTCCTGTATCCCTTGGGTAAATTCCTAGCAGTGCTATTGCTGGATAGATCTATTTTTAATTTTTTGAGGGACCTCCACACTGTTTTCCAGAGCGGCTGCACCAGTTTGCATTCCCACCAACAGCGCAAGAGGGTTCCCATTTCTCCACATCCTTGCCAGCATCTAGAGTCTCCTGATTTGTTCATTTTAGCCAGCAAGTGTTCACATAGTTAAAAGCTCCCAGGTAATTCTAAAGTGTTATCACAGTTGCTCTGACGATTAAGTGACAGGCACAGTGCATAGCATGTAGTAATTTCCCAAATGCTATTTATCATTCACTTATTGTTAATAATATAGACGAAGGTATTGCGGGTGACACTTGAGTAACTGCATTTACTGGGTTTTTCTCACCTCTGCAGGGAGTTGTACCATGAACCCCCACACCCACCCACCCAGGCTGTCTGCTAAGTACAACTGTTGCATTGGGTTGCAAAGTAGAAAAGATATTGGTTTTGGAGGAAGTCGGACCTGGTTCGAATGTGAGCATTGCCTGGCCATGCTGGCTAAATCACCATAGGGAAGCCACTTAATGTCTCTGAGCTTAAGGGACATCACCACAAAATTAAGATGAGACCATCTCACCGGCTGGCAACAGGAAGCACTGTGACCCACCTGTCTATTCTTTCTTCCTCCCTTTTCCTTCCTCTTCATCCTTCGCCCAGACTTTAATCACTCTCTCTCGCTCTTCCTTGAGTGCCAAGACAAGTGGCACTCCAGTCATGGGTGCATTTCATTCTGAGTTTGCTCTTTTCCCTGGATCCCTGTATATATCCCTATGTTCGAGAGTCACCCTTTTCATTTTGTGAAGTTTCCAGGAACAACCTCTGACCTCTTTCCTTTCTGTGGCCCAACGTACCAACACAAGAGGAAGCATAGGAATGACCATCAAGTCTGAAGATGATGTAAATCCAGAAAGAATAGGAAATAAATAAACTGAGCAAATACATGGGTTGTGCTCCACATTACTCTAAATCGAACAGAGGAACATGAATGAGGAAGACTTTAAGGTTCCGGGACTCAAGATTCAGAGACAGTGGTACCAAACACTTCCTGAGACTAGGGACAAGACATCCGACACACCCTTTTACATTTTTTGATGTGCTTCTTTTCTAAGATCTGGGTTCTGTCTGAATATTGACTCTTAGGCACAAAACCTGGTGTTGCAGAGAACAACAGATGCTGTCAGTGGCTCTCTGCATATTCCCTTGGGCCTTAACATTTTAGTGCCCACTGGCCAACGTCCAGCTATAACATCTGCATTCTCTGGACGCTGGGGTCTTCTGCCTGTGTGCAGAGCACGTCACAAGCATGTGTCAAGAATTAACATAAAACTCCTCCTTCTTAAGAGGCAGCAACCCCAGGTGGGTTAACCCAGTGTGTTCTATGCTGGTTCCCAGAGCCCCCCAGTGGAATGCACCTGCAGTTACCCACACAGCCACTAGCTTGATAACGAACCCTTTATGGGCTGCCTGCCCCGTTTCCCCATGCCTCTCTCAGTGTCTCTTGGCATCATCTCTCAAGTAAACGGCTTGCCTCAAATCCTTGCCTCTGGGTCTGCTTCTGGGGAACCTGAGCTAAGACACAGAAGAATCCCACAGTTGCACTGTGGTTACTACCTTCAGTAGGGATGTGGGGCCGGGGGCCGCTCTACTGAACTTATCACCACAGCTTAAATCTAAAGCCTGAGGCTGCTCAGGGGACAGCCTTATTCTTCCAGCCTACAAAGAGTTAATTTTCTTCTCGTCTACAATCTTCCAGGGCAGACAAAACAAATTGAGCTCTTGGAACAGGCATAGTAGAGATAAATTTATTAGTGCCCATTGAATTAGGAAGGAAGTTGACTGCTTGTCCTGTTTCCCTCTGCCTCTGTTCTGGGTGATGACTCATGTCCTAAGTGTCCTCCCTTGGGATGGATGTGACTAACAATGGCTCAGATAGCAGTGGCTCCTGAATTTCCAGTTCTGAGGAAGGCTAAGGGACAGAGAGGTGGTCTCAAAGATTGGTCATTCAACTGTGATGAGTGTTATGGAATAAGGGGTTGGGTTATTTATAGAAGTTGGACATTGCCCAACTATGGGAAAAGCAGGGGGAGTGAAGTTCTGAAAGAGATCATGAGCTCAGAGAAGCCCTCACCAGACGTCCTGAAGCACAAGTCAGGTGGACAAGTCAGAGGCTGCAGGGATCTCTGAGAAGCCAAGCGTGTCCGGTTCCCCAAGCAGGTCTGTTATGGAGATAAAGCTGTTGTCTCTGAGCTACCATCTCTGCCCCTCCACAGTCACATTTCTGGTGGTGAACTGGGGTCGTTGTCGGTCAGCAGGACCAGCTGTCGGGAAGAATCAGACAAGGAGTGGAAGAGAATGAGGACAAGCTGGAGTTGGCTGTGTGTCTGCCCCCAGACCCTGAACGCCTTCTGAGAGTGATGGCTGGTGCCTCACTTCGGCCTCCCAGATTTGATGCAGTTTCCTCTGTTGACCAGCCCTGTCTGAAGCCGCTCAGGGATGGGGCTTCTGAGAAATCTAGTTCCAGCTTACAAAGTTGACAGCAGGAAGACCCAGCACAGCCAACTCAGGGAGACGTCCTCATGCTGAAAGACCCACCCTGCGAGCTGACCAAGTCTTGGGCTGCCTTTGTTACTGTTTTCACTTGTTTGTTTTTATCTATTCTCTTCTCAAAAGTGGGGGACTATTTGCTATTGATTTATCTACTCCAAATGCTATGATTCTAAGATGAATTCACTAGAACAGTGATTCTCCGTGGGAGGTGATTTTGCCTACCAGGGGACATTTGACAATGTCTGGAGACATTTTGGATGTCAAGACTAGGAGGTTAGTAGACCTGAGGGATGTGGCTAAGTATTCTACAGTGCACAGGACAGATCCCCACAACAAAGAATTACCCCACTCAAAATGTCGATAGTGTTTAAAACCCTGAACCAGAAGTAAATGCCTACCTCTGATTTATTCACTTCCTTTATTTTGCTTCATCAAGCACATTTAGAAATACTAACAGAATACAAAAGCGTCTACTGATAACTATGGTGTCTTAGCTCCTTCCTTTACCCAAAGCCATGCATCCCAGACCTAAACTTTGGTAATAATCTCAGGACGCTCCCCTTGTCTTTTCCTAACTGGGTATCATAATGACATCATTCTTCAGTACATCTTCCCTAAGATGTAAAGTTACCCCCAACCAACCCAGATCCCCATTAGTGACTCTTATGATGTCCTGAATGCTTCCTTTTCATCATTCATCACAACGACAACAAACGCTTACCAGGACGATCATGGTTTGCTGGATGCCCGCCCCACCACAATGTAACCGTGATCTCACAACAATCCTATGAGGAACACGTTCTTATCCCATTTTACAGATGAGGAGACCGAGATTTAGAAAGGTTGAATGCTCTGTCTAAGCTCACCCAGTATGTGCTGTAGTAAACGGTCCCGAGAACAGATAAAATATTACTAACACAAAAAGCAAGATGGAATATCTGCTTCATAAGTGTTTTCCCGTAAGTATTTAAATGATGCTCTGCTAAAATCCCTTCTGCCTGCAGGTCTGTGGATAGAGGCAGACCCAGCTCCCAGAATCATTAGCCAGCATGTCTAAGCTCTTCTCGACATGGCTGTTCGTAACAAAAATGCAAAAGAGGGTGCCTAACTGCAAATTGCTCCCGCCCCATTTTGAGACCTTCTGCGTGATTGGGCCAAAACTTCCTCCTAAGCAGACAGATGTGCTGGCTTCTCTGTTCTGGCGCTTAGCCGTTTCCTTGGCAGGGAACCAAGCCTGTGGCAGAATGACATTGCCGTGCCCACTGAAGGACATCTGAAGAGTGTGGTCCCTGCTGGAATCCACCCACCGAGGGCACAGCTGTGAACAGAGCCCCTCCACGTGTGCTAAGAGTGCAGGACCTAGAGCCTTGGCTTCGCTTTCAATTATAAACCGTTATGTTCCCATGTTAAATGGTAGTCAGTGAGAATAGCATCAACACATATTAAGACATAACGCGTTTAGACACACGCACACGCACAGGCACGTGTATACAGGAGGATGTATAACTATATGGTATGGAAGTGACTAGAAAAGTCAGCCTTTCCAAAAAGGAAAGTACAATACCTGGAAGATAACCTTTCTTTCAAATCTCACCCACTTACAATGCAACAATGTCTGGTGTCTTGGTGTTCGTGCAGGACTTTCCCATGTTAAGTTAAACCAAACGAAATTGACGTTTTCATAGGTGAAAAAAAATATATATGGATAATATGGTTTAACCGAATATGTAGCGCGCACCCAGCAGGGTGGAGTTAAGAGGAGCCCTTCTCCAGGAGGCCCAGCAAGTGGGAGGACCCCAAGCTAGGAGGAAATGGGGAGGCTGCTTGGCCGGAACCTAGTGAGAGCTTCATTAAACCACAGCTGAAAGAAAGCGCCCAGCCTCCAAGGACTAACATCAGCCAAAAGGGCTGCTCGGGGACAGGGGTCCGAGAAAGTGGCGTTGAGAGAGCTGGCTGGGCCCCGCCCTGGAGCTCCCGGCACGGTGACCCTCAGGAAGGACCACCTCTGCCCCCTTAGGCTGAAGGCAGGAAAAATGTCAGCTGCAGATGGGGAAAGCATTACAGGGAGAGATGGATCAGATGCTGAGTTCTTCCAGAAGCAAGTGGTGATGGGGTGGAGGCAGAGGTGAGATGGGGAAGCCGAGTGGCCTCTGGACAAGAACGTGTGCAGGAGAACCAGACAAACTGTGCTCGTCAGTGGGTACCACAGAGATTGCCTAGGGCAATCAGGAAACCTATTCTCATTTCAGACTTGCTCTCAGCTAGCTGTGCTCTTTGGCAGACGGCTCTGAGCCTCGGTTTCTTCATCTAAAATGGGAGCACAGTTCAGTTTCTGGGTCCAGGTTACCCAGAAGAGGACTGATGGCTGGTCAGAAAGCGGCTCACTGGGGAAAAGAAATGGCATTCCAGAGTATTTTCATTTATCTCACCGAGGTGTAATTCCAGAAAACGGAGTCATGGCACCCAGGCATATTTTAATCTAAGTATACTTCTTAGAATCCTAATTTTTGAATCTGACTGCCATCACATTTGCTGAGATTTCTTTTGTCTGTTGCCGGTTGTTATGAAAAACAGGCCCATGATTTAAAGAACATGTCCAGGACTCTCTCTTATGGGGACGTTTGTATGGCCACAGATGAAAGTAAAAGTTCCCTTTTCATAGAGAAGAGATGTCTTAAACCGTGGCCCCCTCCCCCAGGGAAGAGCTGAAGCACACTTCAACTTGGGACTCAGTTGGAGTCATAATGGCATAATGCAGATTGCCATAGTTGGTGCCAACAGTTAATTTCTAAGAGGCATTTATGCAACTTTGGATTTATGTGTACTAATAAATTAAAGCCTAAAGGGATACATGGAAAAACTAAAAAATTCTCTTCATTAAAGCATTTTTTGGTATACATAATTTGATCACAATTTCCAAAATATTTAAGTATCGGCATGTAGTTATATATGCTCATAATTTTCCAACTTATGAAAGAATTAATTTAATGCAGAAAGCTTGAGGGCACACAAACAAAAGTGCACCTCCTGGCCCCACCATCCAAAGTTAAGTATTATTAAAATTTTGGTATGTAAATTTCCGGTCTTTCATTCATTCCATAAATATTTATTGAGTGAATACCAGAGCCAGGCACTCACTGTGTTGTGTGCTAAGAAGGAAATGATACTATGGGTTCCATTTCTCTTTTGTTGCATGTTCCACACCCCTCTTTCCCATGCAAGTTTGTACCGGAATAAGAACAGGGCAATATGGCGCTGTGGCTGGAGGCAGGCGCTGGCCCCACTCCAGCCTTACACATTTGTTGCAGGGATTATGATGAATAACTGTAAGGAACCTGGCAGAGAGCCTCCCAGAGCCCCAGACTCAGCAGGTGCTCAATCAACAATAGCCATTATTACTTTTTATTACTGTTATTTTTATGTGAAGGTTCTTATTACCAATTGCGGCTAATTTTAGGTCTGATTCTAAGATTTTCCAGATGTAGTTTTAAGTGCTGAGTCTCCTCCATGGAGTGTTCTTCCATGCCGTCTCCAAAGTTCTTGCTGCTGGTTATTTATTTCCCCCAGAAATGGCTTTTTTTGCCATTGTTGTGGTGGTGGTGGTTGGGGGGGGGGGTGGTGGTTAGCTTTTATTATTATTTTTTTGTTTCAAGTTTTTATTTAAATTCTGGTTGATGAACATAGAGTGTAACATTGGTTTCAGGAACAGAATTTAGTGATTCATCACTTATAACACCCAGTGCTCATCACAAGTGCCCTCCTTAATGCCCATCACCCCACCCACTCCCTCCATCGAAACTCAGTTTGTTCTGTATAGTTAAGAGTCTCTCGCTTTGGTTTTATACTCTATGCTGTTTGCTCAGCCAGTTGTCTGCCTGCTCCCCATTGTGGAGGTAAGGGTCAATGCTGATGTTACACCTCACCCCTTTGGGCAAAAGAATGACCCCAGGTAGGTCATTCAGTTAAGTGGTGAAGGATGGTCCTCTGGGGAAGAAACAATGTCGTTTTTATATTTCCTGTAGTCCCCTGCTCAGACCTCTCTAGTTTAAACAACTCAGTAGTTTAACCACATATGAATCAATCATGGGGATGCAGAGGACACAACCTCCCGGGCATTTCCAGAAAGAGCTCTCCTTGGCCAAAAACAGTTCTTCTCCAGGGAAGGGGACAGTGGAGAGCCATGTGAGGGCACACACCCGCTAGGGGATGGGTCCATTGGCTCCATTAAGGGGTTCTGGGACAGGAAACACCAACATTGACTATACCAGCCTAAAGCACGGCTCTCTTTCCCCAAAGAATGAACGTAAAGAACTCTGAATATTCCTACATGCCACTTGATGTAACTCAACTGTATACACAATTGTAGCAATAGTTATTTCTGTACTGGGTCTGCCTCATGGAAGGAGGGGAGAGTCAGGGACTTGGGGTTGGGCGGAATCATGCTTTATTAAAAAGGGAATAAATTTGGTGTTACTCTAGAAAAGAAAGGAATGAAAGAGAAAACAGTTAATGATTTTCATAGAATGTTGCCAGATACCACAACCCCCTGTCCCAAACACTTGGAAGATTATTTGAAACATTGGTAAGCACTATCTAAATAACATAGAGTACTACATTTATTTATATATAAATCTCTATATTACATATACACATAATAGTATATATACGTAGTATTATATAACACAACACACAAATATATATATATATATTATATATATTATTTACATATATACACACAACACATATAAAACATTAAGCATGTAGTTTGAAAAGAGCCACTGGGAATTTCTGGGTGACAAAAGCATGCAAAATTTACTTACCTCACCTCTCTGTAGGGCCCCGTTCAGATCCTCAGCTGTCCATGAGCACAGAATTCTATCATGTCACTCAGCTTGGTCCCCCCTGTGACCAGATGGCTTTTGTCACTATCTTTTTCTCTCTCTGTCTTGCTCTTAGCCATGGTTGCTAATTTTTCCAGTTCTCTGGGTCCTAGTATCATGCAGGCTTTTTATGTTTTTTCTTCCACTTCAGGTCCCATGTCAATAGCCCCTTCCTTCTGTCCCAAGAAGGCTGCAAAGGAAGTGACTCCATTTTGCTTCCCCTTTCCATTTCATTGGTCAGAAGGATGCCTTGGACACTGGAAATACTCATCAGGCCTTGTTTCTTACAAGAATCCAAACATTCTTCTTTACATTTTGGCTAGGATAACCTGATTCTGATTTTTCCTGGAGCCATTCCAATCTCACATTATGAATCAGTGTCCCGAAATTATTTATCAAACCATATGTCTTCATGTTGAAGTTATAATGCTGTCATTGTAGTTGGCCTGATTTCAAATACAGTCTCCTTTACCTCTTGGATCCTGAGTCTATTAGAGATGCCGTCCCCATTATGGATGACTTGGGACATCGAAATACTGTTTGCTGTGCCTGGCAACCAATTAATTAAACAAACCATTAGTCTAGGAGCAAAATGGTCAACATTATTAATTTCCTTATCATTGTCACTCCGTAGCTAGACAAAGTAGTGGTCCAGCAACTGAAAAATGAAAGGTACGGATGTGTAGCTCAGCTGCCAAGGCAAAGACAGACTGGGTATTTCAACCTCCTTACCCCAACTTTGGGGTGCTTTTTAAAATGGAAAAAATTAGAATATAACAAATGAAACCAACATATCATCCTATTTTTAGCAGGAGAGGAGATAGCCTGTATTACATACACTTCTTGGATTCCCTGTGCTGATCACGTCATCAAGCACAGAGTAGCCTACTAGAAAAAGAAAAAGATTAATTGTTTCCCATTGCATGAGCATTTACTAGGAAATGGGTGGGAAAAGTAGAGAAAAGTGGAAACAAATCAGTGGAAATTGTTTGCAGAACGACTTCTTTCTAAGCTATCTGATCATACCTGGTAGCAACCCATGGTGGCAATGCCGGATGGCACAGTTGGTGAGGTTGCTTGCCTCTCCAGCACTCCAAGGTAACTCAACATTCAAAACCGTGCCTTTTTCTTTTAGACTACACTAAGTTCATTTTCATTCTAATAGTGCATGTGATTTTAGTAGGTATGCCGTGTTGTTAAAAGTTTTTAATTACAGGGGCGCCTGGGTGGCGCAGTCGGTTGAGCGTCCGACTTCAGCCAGGTCATGATCTCGCGGTCCGTGAGTTCGAGCCCCTCGTCGGGCTCTGGGCTGATGGCTCAGAGCCTGGAGCCTGTTTCTGATTCTGTGTCTCCCTCTCTCTCTGCTCCTCCCCCGTTCATGCTCTGCCTCTCTCTGTCCCAAAAATAAATAAACGTTGAAAAAAAAATTAAAAAAAAAAAAGTTTTTAATTACAGTAATATATTTCGACCGGGCTTAAGTCCGGAGTATTCACTCTGCATCAAGTAGGAAAGTCCAGAAGAATAATGGAAGTCCATTCAACAGTTATTCGGTAAGGATTTATTGAGCGCTTACTATGTGGTAGTACTTGTTTACGCACTGGAGTGTATGTATGGAGTGTGTGTATGAAGCGAACACTGCGGTGTTTGCAGCCGCTGCCGCTGTGCCTTCCTTGGCTCCCTAACACCCCGCGCCCCCTCCGGCTCAGGTCGCTGCTGTCCAAGGAAGAGAATCAAGGAAGGGGTCTCTACACCGTGCTGACTGCCCGCAACTCCGCCGGTGGTAAAGCACAGAGGAAGCAACCGGCTACAAAAGCTGCTGGCCAAAGTGTGCCCTCTACTGGAGGGGTGAAGAAACCGCGTGGTCACGGGCCTGATCCTGTGAAATGAGACGTTATCAGACGCCCCGCAGGACGTCTGATTCGCAAACTTCCTTCCCAGCGCCCGGCGCGAGAACTTGCTCAGGACTTCAAAACACCTCTGCCCTCCCAGAGTACAGCTCTTGGTGCTTTGCAGGAGGCAAGCGAGGCCTATCTGGTGGGGCAGTTTGAAGACACCAGCCTGTGGGCTGTCCATGCCGAAAGTGTAATAATTACGCCAAAAGACACCCAGCTAGCGCACTGCACAGAGGAACGCGTGCTTAAGATGGTGCTATGATGGAAATCGTTTCGTTCCTAGAAATAAATAAATAAATAGATAGATAGATAGATAGATAGATAGATAGATAAATCTCTTCTTCCTGTTATTGATAGTTCCAAACATTAGATATTTTTCCCCATGGGGCCAAAGGGTACCTAAGTACACGATTGCGAGTGGAAAAACAGGGGACACAAGTCAGGTATTGGCAGTTTTTCCATTTTCATTTGTGGGTGAATTTTTAATATAAATGCGGGGACAGAAAGCATTAATGCAAGTCAAAATGCTTCTGTGAACAAGTTCAACTGTATAACAATTATAAATAAACCTGTTAAATTTTTCTGGAAAAAAAAAAAAGCAAGGTGAACATTGCTTCTGCCTGCATGGAGTTTACAGCCTAGTGGGAGAAGTGCCAAGGACGAGATCCCAAATGCGTACAAAGCAGCAAATCATTCTAAGTGCAATGAAGCCATAGTAGGGGTGCTGAGAGAAAGTGTAGGGGAGAACATTTCCTACTTGGGGTGGTGGGCTCAGGGCAGGTTATCTCTGAGGAGGATAGGTGGACCCCTGAAGCATGAATAGGAGGTAAGCAGGTGGGGAATGAAGGGAAGAGAGTCTCACATAGAGGGAACAGCATGTCTGAAGGCAAATTTTAGGAAGACTTTATGAAATAGTGACTAGAACGAGGAGAAGAAAGGACAGAGTTACAGGGGAAGAGGCTAGAGTTGTAGGGCCTCGTGAGCCAGGATGAGAACTTTGAATTTCACTGTGAACAATGAGCAAATGAATGGAGAGTAGGGCTGCAATTAGTTTCAAGCCCTTATTATTTTTAAAAAATGTTGATTTCTTTTTAAAAAATTTTTTTTAATGTTTATTTATTTTTGAGACTGAGAGAGACAGAGCATGAACAGGGGAGGGTCAGAGAGAGAGAGGGAGATACAGAGTCTGAAACAGGCTCCAGGCTCTGAGCTGTCAGCACAGAGCCCGACGTGGGGCTTGAACTCACAAACCGTGAGATCATGACCTGAGCCAAAGTCGGACGCTTAACCGACTGAGCCACCCAGGCGCCCCAAAAAATGTTGATTTCTTTTTGAGGGAGAGACAAAGCACGAACAGGGGAGGGGCAGAGAGAGAGGGAGACACAGAATCCGAAGCAGGCTCCGGGCTCTGAGCTGTCAGCACAGAGCCTGACGTGGGGCTGGAACTCATGAACCGTGAGATCATGACCTGACCCAAAGTCGGACACTCAACCGACTGAGCCACCCAGGCGCCCCAGTTTCAAGCCCTTATTATAATTAGAACAGATCCACCACGAGCTCTTCTCCAGGTATTACTAGAGGACATTCCACAGCTGTTGTCTCAAAGGCCAAAGGGGGGAAACATCCCAAAGAAAAGAGAAGGAATTTCCCAAGAAAAATGCTTGGGACTCATCACTGCCTTGTTGTCTCATAACAAAAGATGAAGTCTAAGAAAACTATTGTTCAAATTCTCGACGGAAGGACTTTTATTTAAGCCACAAAATGAGACTCACAAATCTCATTAAAACATTATCAGAAGAAGTTTGATGGCCCTTGAGCTATTCTGATCTCCTCTCTTGTTCCATTTCTCTTAAAACTCAGCTCTTTGCAAAATGTTGATGGCAGAAATGTTTTGTTGAAAAGGTCCTTGCCTTCTCACCTCCTCCCCCCCCACCCCCCCCCACCCTGTTCTCCATTCATGAGAGACGGCTCAAGGAGCTTGATTTGAAAAGATTATTGTCCAGGTGATATCCTTATACCCAGGCCGTCCTTATTTCTTAGAACACATAAGCAAACATAGCTCACCTCTGGCCATGGAAGTATTGACCGGCTGACAGGGTCTTTCTGCTCTGAGAAGTACATTGGCCTGAGGTCACTGCTAGGTAGTACTGGGATGGAAACATCAAATTCTCTTTCTGTCTCTATGGAGATTATCATAGGACTTTTCTTCTTGAGTCTGTTAACATGGTAAATGGTATTGATTCTTCAGTGTTGACCCAACCTTGCATTTCCATAATAAACTTCACTTCATTGTGATGTAGTATCCTTTTTCTGTATAGCTGAATTCGATTTTGTAATATTTGGAGGGGGGTTGTATCTATATTCACGAGGGATAGTGACCTGCAGATTTCTTTCTTCTGTCTTTGAGAAGTTTGCTTTTCTTCTATATTCTCAAATAGTTGCGTAGAGTTAGTATTATTTCTTCTTTAAATGTTTGGTATAATTTGCCAGTGAAATCTTCTGGGCCTGGAGTCTTCTTTATTGCTTTAAAATAATATTAGCAATAATTTATTCAATTTCTTCAATAAATTCAGCAATATTCAAGTTATCTGCCCTTCTCCTTGAATGAATTTTGATAGCTTGTGCCTTTCAAAGAATTGATCCATTTCATCTAGGTTGTCAAATTTATAGACATAGTGTTTTTATAATATTCCCTTATAATCTTTTTATCTTTTGTAATATTCCCATATCTTTTTAGTTCCCTCAATGTCATCTTTATGACAGATGAATTAAGTATCTTTTTAGTGTTTTGTCATGTCTGTAGCAGTGGCCTCTATTTATTCCTTCTGTTGTTAAATTGTATCTTCACTTTTTTTTCTTAGTACATCTGGCTAGAGATTTACCAATTTTTTTTTTTAACTTACATCCAAGTTAGTTAGCATATAGTGCAATAATGATTTCAGGAGTAGGATCCAGTGATTCATCCCCTACATATAACACCCAGTGCTCATCCCAACAAGCGTCTTCCTTAATGCCCATTACCCACTTAGCCCATCCCCCCACCCACAACCCCTCCAGCAATCCTCCGTGTGTTCTCTGTATTTAAGAATCTTTTATGTTTTGTCCCCCTCCCTGTTTTTATATTATTTTTGCTTCCCTTCCCTTATGTTCATCTGTTTTGTGGCTTAAATTCCACATATGAGTGAAGCCATATGATATTTGTCTTTCTCTGACTAATTTTGCTTAGCAACATACAGTCTAGTTCCATTCATGTAGTTACAGATGGCAAGATTTCATTCTTTTTGATTCCTGAGTAATACTCCATTGTATATATACCACATTTTCTTTATCCATTCATTCGTCAGTGGACATTTGGGCTCTTTCCATACTTTGGCTATTGTCAATAGCGCTGCTATCAACATTGGGGTGCATGTGCCCCTTCGAAGCAGGACACCTGTATCCTTTGGATAAATAGCTGATAGTGCAATTGCTACATTGTAGGGTATTTTTAATTTTTTGAGGAGCCTCCATACTGTTTTCCAGAGTGGCTGCACCAGTTTGCATTCCCACCAGCAGCACAAAAGGGTTCCTCTTTCTCTGCATCCTAGCCAACATCTTTGCTGCCTGAGTTGTTAATTTCAACCATTCTGACAGGTGTGAGGTGGTATCTCACTGTGGTTTTCATTTGTATTTCCCTGATGATGAGTGATGTTGAGCATCTTTTCATGTGTCTGTTGGCCAGCTGGATGTCTTCTTTGGAAAAGTGTCTATTCATGTCTTTTGCCCATTTCTTCACTGGATTATTTGGTGTTTTGGGGTGTTGAGTTTGATAAGTTCTTTATAGATTTTGGGCACTAGCCCTTTATCAGATATGTCATTTACAAATATCTTCTCCCATTCCGTTGGTTGCCTTTAGTTTTGCTGATTGTTTCCTTCACCATGCAGAAGCTTTTTATTTCAATGAGGTCCCAATAGTTCATTTTTGCTTTTGTTGAGATCTACCAATTTTATTAATGCTTTTCAGTAACCAGCCTTTGGTTTCATCTGATTTTTTTCTACTCTATTTTTATTTTCAATTTCATTGATTTCTCCTTGTATGTCAATAAATTCCTTCTTTCTGCTTGCTTGGGATATAATTTGCTCTTTTTTTTAGATCCTTGTTTTGGAAGACTCGATGCTTGATTTTAGAACTTTCTTTTTCTAATATAAGCATTTAAGCTATACGTTTTCTACAAGCACTGCTTTCGCTTCAGCTTACAGAATGTTGGTGGGATGTGGCAGAACTGGAGCTCTCGTACAGTGCTGATGGGAATATAAAATGGCACAACCACTCCGGAAAAGAGTTTGTCAGCCTCTTAAAATATTAAACATAACTTGCCATATGATCTGCTCATGCCACTTCGAGATATCTATGCAAGAGTAAAGAACATTAACTGATATTTCATATTAGATACTTACTAAAACATGTGTCCCTACAAAACCTTGTACATGAATGTTCATAACATCTTTATTTATAATAGCCTGAAACAACATACACGCACATTGACAGCTGGTGGATAAGTAAACTGTAGTATATCCATAGGATCAAGCACTGTTCATTAATAAAAAGAAGTGAACTGTTGATATATGCAACAACATGGATGAATTTCAAAGGTATTATGCTGAGCAAAAGAAGTCAGACTGAAAACAGTACATTTATATGAAACTCTAGGAAGCACAAAATAATGTTTAAGTAGATTGCAATAGAAAGTCTTTTCTATAACAATGTTAGTTATTTAGACTTCTATGTTATAAGTCAAAAATCACATTCACTAGTGTGAAACAATTTTTTAAGCAATCCAGCAGCTTACCATTTAGGTTATTAAAGACAACAGATGCTGTTTGTCAGCATCTGATCTCCAAAGTGATCACTCCAAAGCGATCACTTCCCTGATCTCCAAAAGTGTTTTTACTGTCTTTAGGGTCACTTCTTCAATCCTGACACCATTATTCTGAATTGTGCCAGAGATATTTACACCAAGGGCAATCATGTACAGTAGTAGTTTTCTGGGTGGGTAAGAAGTGGACCTTGATTTTTTCAAGTGGGATAAGGGTGATCATTCAATGGGAGTTTGGAAAGAAAAACCCACCAAGCAAACTAGTTCTAATAAACAGTGCATATGTTCAGGATATAGGAATTGATTCCCATGAAACTTGCCCATTTATCTCCCTAAAGAATCTTTGTATACTCCTGAGGTAAGTGTATCTTATATTGAAGACTGCTGGAATAAAATATTTATGTAATATTTCAAAAATAATTATAAGAACAAAATGTTTGAACTATTTTTCTATTGCTTTTAAGCATAAAGGTTTGACAGAATGGGCACCTGAGTGACTCAATCAGTTAAGCATCCGACTCTTGATTTACACTCAGGTCCTGATCTCATGGTTCGTAGTATCGAGCCCCATATCAGGCTCTGTGCTGAGCATATAGCCTGCTTGGGATTCTCTATCTCCCCCCACCTCTCTCTCTGTCTCTCTCTCTCTCTGTCTCTCTCTCTCTCTGTCTTCCATTTTCCTAAAAGTCTATAGACGTTTCTTCATTGTACTTTGGGGTCTAGTATTTCCTTCCAGGGAGATGCGAGGCCAGTCGGATTTCCATTCCTAGTATTTCCCCCTTTATTCAATGCTCATAGAAATTTCTGTCCTCTCTGTCTCTCATCTATTTGTCTACCTATCTATCTACCTACCTTTCGTTCTTTAAATACAAAATTTACCCAGGATGCCTTTTGTGTTGCTATGCATACCCTGGTGTTCTTTTTAGTTCAGAAATTTTTTTCTTCAACTATTAAAATGACAAATATTGATTCAGTGAGTACTATGTGGCAAACATTCTAATGTGCTCATGAAGAAGGCAGAGTGACTCTCATTTCATAATGCTAGCTTTCCCCTTCCGTTTCATAAAACATGACAATTTCTTAAGTTTTATTTTCTTGTCTATACAAGTCATTTTCTCAAAGACGATTCTTTCTTCTAATCTTCAACAGACGCTTCTCCTGTTACTTGTAATTTTTAATTACTACATATTAGCTTTTTAAGGTTTTATGCATCTTAAGAAGGAGGGAGCTGGCAACTTTGTGCAAGAAGAGATGCTTAGAATAGTTAAATTCGTTATTCACAGTACACAAGATGTGTAATAGCATAATTGTGGTGGTGGAGAGAACTTCTCCCTTATACATATATATGTAGGATCAAGTGAACTTTAACATTTTTCATGGAAACTTAGGTCAAGCAACTTTGGGTGGAAATTGCAGGTGTGGATGGTGTGTACTAAAATGCTGTAGAGCAAATTCTGAAAGTTCTATGTGACACGGTTGCTTGCTGCTGGCATATTCGCAGTCCCTAAAATGAGAGAATTGTCTCCACTTCCATAACGAACGCTGAGATGAGATATACCTACATAAAATAAAATTACATGGAAGTGGCCTCGAAAGAGGTGGTATGTGTCCATTAGCAGACCAGACATTTATTTTAGGGATGCAAAATCCCCTGTAGCTGATTATTTTACTATTGGCTGAATAATAACAACTTCATTGGAAAACTCTGCTGCCTGTTAAGAGGACACATTATCTCAGATAACTTATTTTTGAAAATTAATGAAATTTTTAAAAAGATTGGATGGATCATTTTTTAAAAATCCACTATTCCTCTCTCTTTGAATTCCATTTCATTGACTACATAAAGGGATTTGAATTTTACTTTATTGCTTTGCGTATTTTAATTAAAATTTTGTATTTAATCTTGAAGAAAAGGAAGTTTTACATCACTGAAGAGACACTTGTACTTGTAAGAGCTCTTTGAATAATGAAAGTACAAATCATTAGTAAATTATTTTTATGAGAAATTACATTGACTAAAATAATAACAAGATTAAATTGGGTAGGCATGCAAATCAGCATTGGTTTATTGGCCTGGAGCCTGGATAAATTGGTGTTGAACCTAAATAGTTACTATCTAGTGATAAAAAAAAAAAAAAAATTTCTCCTCAAAGGTCAGCAAAACATTAAGAAGCCAGAAGCCTACATCCTAGAAAGGTAGGACTTTACAGGTAATTCGATTTACTTTCTCTAAGTTAATGAATGCATTAGGAAATAAAAAAGGCTGAAGACCAAAGGGTCAAGGACATTGTCACAGTTAGATACAGCATCTCATATAGTCATATTTGAATCTAAGTTGTGGGTGTAGAGGAAAGGGAGAGATGATAAATGTGCAATGGATTTTCAACCAGTATACTCTGGGATAGCTGTCCTGGTTATTCATGGGCGTCATTCCTTCTGGATGCTTTTCCCTGAGTATATTCCTTCGAGTATCAGTATCAGACTGTCTGGTGCAGCCTTTCGTACGATGCTCTGAGGCTGTCCTTCTTTGTGTTACTTTCAGAAGCTGGAGGTTCTGGTCTGTAACTCATAATAGGCCCTCAGGCAGAGTGAGAGACCACCTACTGATGACAAAACAAAATGAATGTTTAATCTGTTGCAGTGACAAACAAGATTTAAAAATGGAGGATGATAGAATTCTTTGACAGATAAACACACACACACACAAAAGTATGGCCAACTAATCTTTGACAAAGCAGGAAAGAATATCCAATGGAAAAAACACAGTCTCTTTAACAAATGGTGCTGGGAGAACTGGACAGCAACGTGCAGAATGAAACTAGACCACTTTCTTACACCATTCACAAAAATAAACTCAAAATGGATAAAGGACCTGAATATGAGACAGGAAACCATCAAAACCCTAGAGGAGAAAGCAGGAAAAAACCTCTCTGACCTCAGCTGTAGCAATTTCTTACTTGACACATCTCCAAAGGCAAGAGAATTAAAAGCAAAAATGAACTATTCAGACCTCATGAAGATAAAAAGCTTCTGCACTGCAAAGGAAACAATCAACAAAACTAAAAGGCAAACGACGGAATGGGAAAAGATATTTGCAAATGACATATCAGACAAAGGGCTAGTATCCAGAATCTGGAAAGAACTCAACAAACTCCACACCTGAAAAACAAATAACCCAGTGAAGAAATGGGCAGAAAACATGAATAGACCCTTCTCTAAAGAAGATATCAAGATGGCCAACAGGCACACGAAAAAATGTTCAGCACCACTCCTCATCAGGGAAATACAAATCAAAACCACCGTAAGATATCACCTCACACCAGTCAGAGTGGCTAAAATGAACAAATCAAGAGACTATAGATGCTGACGAGGATGTGGAGAAACGGGAACCCTCTTGCACTGTTGGTGGGAATGCAAACTGGTGCAGCCACTCTGGAAAACATTGTGGAGGTCCCTCAAAAAATTAAAATTAGGTCTACCCTGGGGCGCCTGGGTGGCGCAGTCGGTTAGGCGTCCGACTTCAGCCAGGTCACGATCTCGCGGTCCGTGAGTTCGAGCCCCGCGTCAGGCTCTGGGCTGATGGCTCAGAGCCTGGAGCCTGTTTCCGAATCTGTGTCTCCCTCTCTCTCTGCCCCTCCCCTGTTCATGCTCTGTCTCTCTCTGTCCCAAAAATGAATAAAAACGTTGAAAAAAAAATTAAAAAAAAAAATTAGGTCTACCCTATGACCCAGCAATAGCACTGCTAGGAATTTACCCAAGGGATACAGGAGTGCTGATGCATAGGGGCACTTGTACCCCAATGTTTATAGCAGCACTTTCAACAATAGCCAAATTGTGGAAAGAGACTAAATGTCTGTCAACTGATGAATGGATAAAGAAATTGTGGTTTATATGCACAATGGAATACTACGTGGCAATGAGAAAGAATGAAATATGGCCCTTTGTAGCAACGTGGATGGAACCGGAGAGTGTTATGCTAAGTATACCTGCACATATATATTTTTTAAATAAGTCAGGCTGAATTATTACCCTGAAGGTAAGAACATATTGTAGCTGTGGAGAGCCTTTACAAATCTCTCTGGGGGCTTCCAATCCATCCTGTTAAGTGGGCGCAACATTAAAAAAAAGTTGTTGCACTCTGAAAAGACACATGTATAAAAGATGTTTTTAAAGGTAATAAAGTTGCATTATATCCAGAAAAAAAAAATTGTTGCAGGAGATTGGCCTCTTCATTAGGATAGGAGCATAGAAGCCTGAGAATAAAAAATGCTAATAGCTTGGGTCCCTAATTAACCAGAGTGGCAATGCAACAATTTAAAATAGGTACAGCAGGGGCGCCTGGGTGGCTCAGTCGGTTGAGCATCTGACTTTGATTTTGGCTCAGGTCATGATCTTGCAGTTCGTGAGATTGAGCCCTGCGTCTGACAGTGCAGAGCCTGCTTGGGATTCTCTCTCTCCCTCTCTCTCTGCCTCTACCCTACTCGTGTTTTCTCTCCCCATTCTCTCAAAATAAATAAATAAAGTTTAAAAAAAAATGAAATAGACATCACAGAAGGTAACCTAGGAGCTTTAACATTTTAGACAAAGGAATTTTTGATGTTTGCTTATAAAGTAATTCAAGAGCATGGCAAAAGTCAGCACAAAGACACAAAGTTATCCAGCACTCAAGTGAGAATTTGGGGGGGTGGGGGGGAGACAAGGAATGTCTGTTTTGGGGGCAGGTTACACAAAGTGGAGAGAACAGCTCTTATGACCTCTTATTAAGAGCTAACTAAATTCTCCAAACATCAGGTTTAAGCTACTAGTTCCCTCTTTTTCATCATGCATAGGCTTCCTTTGTTCATTAATTCTAATATACTTATATAGGTATATGGAAATACACACACTAAACAAATAGATGACATTATTTAAAGCTTTCAACTTTAATTTTAAAATAAAATTAACTTTATCTACATGTTACAAATCATGGTGTATACTTACTGATTTTAGCATCTTATTTTTTCTTCCATATTTTAATTTAAATTCTAGTTAGTTAACATATAGTATAATATTAGTTTCAGAAGTAGAATTCAGTGATCTGTCACTTACATACAACACCCAGTGCTCATCATTACAAGTGCCCTCCTAATACCCATCACCCATCTAGCCCATGCCCCACCCAACTCCCTCCAGCAACCCTCAGTTTGTTCTCTATCGTTAAGGGTCTCTTATAGTTTGCTTCCTTTTCTCTCTCTTTTTTTCTTTTTCCCTTCATTTTGATTGAGAAGTTAACTTTAAGTTAGAAATAGGAAAACCTCAATATGTTAATCATTTCTAAAACACCAAATTACAAGAAACTCTCCTAAAAATAGAAGTAGATTTTAAAAAAGGAAGTAAATGTTTGCAGGTTTTTTTTTTTTAAATAGGAATAATAACCCACCGTTGTAGCCCAGAACAAAATCTGGGAGGAAGGTTATTTCAGAACCATTAGAAAACTAGGTTTGAAATGTGTTCGTGAACTGATGTGCCCAAGAGCAGAGATGGATTCACTAGAAATAACTCACTTCCCAGTATAAGGTATAGAAATCCAGTGATAGCAAAAAGTGCGAGAACAAAGATACTTGCTTGCCTACAGTCATTTATGACCACTGTGAGCTCTTCAAGACAGGGACATGTTGGCCCACCTCCAGCACCCAGCGAAGCTTGTGGAGCTGAGTAAGGCAGCAGTTAAGAATGAGGGGAGTGTGGGGTGCCTGGGTGGCGCAGTCGGTTAAGCGTCCGACTTCAGCCAGGTCACGATCTCACAGCCCGTGAGTTCGAGCCCCGCGTCAGGCTCTGGGCTGATGGCTCAGAGCCTGGAGCCTGTTTCCGATTCTGTGTTTCCCCCTCTCTCTGCCCCTCCCCCGTTCATGCTCTGTCTCTCTCTGTCCCAAAAATAAATAAATGTTGAAAAAAAAAAAAAAAAAAGAATGAGGGGAGTGAAGTCAAGGCTGAGGTATAGGGAGTATTCCTTTCCCTGGACCCAAGGACCAGGCTGAGACTTTATCCTTCTTTAGCTCTTTCTCCTTTCCTATTCTGGTTCCCTTCCTCACTTACAGGTTTTTCCTGAAGAGCACTCCATCAATAAATTGCACAACCTGGAGTCTCTCATGGGCTCTGTTCTAAGAAACCCAACTCAAGACAGATGAGAACAAGTCTGATAACATGGCTGCAGTGATAGTGGAAGATTTTCTGACACTTCTCATTACTGGTTACCAAGAGGCTGGGCTTGCTGGGTTATTATCTCCCTTCCCTTCTCCCTGCATCCATAAGTCTTTCATGATTCCTCTTATTAGGGTTAAGGGAAACTTCTCTTTAGCTCTAAGATCTTGGGAATAAACTTATGCTCAAAGAGCCTGACCCTGTTCCCTAAAGGGTTATTACATGCCTATCTTCTCCCTTGTGGGGAAAAACACCCTAATAGGAGGCCAGCCAGCGCAGAGTCTGCTCTAAGAGACTGTGCAGAATCTATCTCAAGATACAAACCATTCCCCACTTCAGCTTCAAAGGTGATACAAAGTCAAGACAGGAGAAAGCCTCAGCACAGACGTTAAGGTCCTCTTTCCCCACAGCTACCAACCCTGGCCTGAGCCCTCTTGGCTCTGACCCAGGGAGGAACACCACAACACTTAAAGTTCTGGATCAGGCTCCACTTCTAAGGAGCTTTTTAGATATCTTTGCTGTCCCACCTCTTCTTCCAGGGAAAAGGTCTCAGGATACCTAGGCGGGGAGCCTCGGTGAGCCTTTGCAAAGCCAGAGAGAAACATACTCAAGACACTGTTGCCTGCTTCTGGCTTGCTTATGCAGCAAGTAAAGGCCAGCTGGAGCCCTGACCTCTATGCAGTGGCTGCAGCTGAGTCCCACTGTTGAGAGTGAGGATAGAAAGGCTGACAGATGGGCAGGGAACTAGAAGGGCCTGGTGGATGCCCCTCGAGACTCCAGAAACAGCTGCAAAGACTACACACAGTTTGCAGGAGATAATTAGGAGGACACGAGTGTATAGCATCCACCTAAATGAGGCCACCCAGACTGTGTCTGAAGATAAAGGGACAGATGTTAATGCAAATGTGTCACCACCGCTCCCCTCAAGGGGTTATGAACCAGTTCACCTCAGCAGCTCTGTGTCTGTGGAAAAGAGGGAGATGGTGGGACGGTGGCAGACCTGATTTGTAGTCAGCCAAGGATATGTCAATCCAGCAAAGATATCTGACAAGGGGTAAGAAAGTTCTGGAGGAACCACCAAAAGTTGCCTCACTAACTCTCTCTATTCTTAAGATGCATCCAGCCTGTCAAACCATCCTCGGCCCATATGTACTAGCACGGCTCCCTCACCCTTCCCAATATATTCTCCTAGTAACTTTCATCCATAATCTTTCTATCATTGTTGATTACCAAACATTAATTTGCACAAAAATTAGCTGCCGGTGTTTTTGAGAAATGCAGATGCTTAGGTTCTTATCCTGGGTCAGAGGGAGGGAGCTGATTCTTGCTCATATCTCAACTTCGGGATCTTCAGTAGTTGGAAGGAAGAAATGATCAACATTTGGACATAAAATGGCAAGAAACCAATACATCCTTCCATTGTAGTTGCCTCTCCACGACAAATGCCAGGTCTTGAATCTTCATAGTCGTAGGACTGAGCCTCTTGTATAATTCATTCTGGCTAAAGAGAAAAGTGGATGAGGTACTGGGAAGCTAGGAAAGATCATGGTGGGAGACGGTGAGATGCTAGGAAGCTTGCTGTCATCTCTACAGTTTTGTGCAAAACCTCATGAAAATCTATCTTTCTCCACATCACGGCAGGACACAGGTTGATTAAAAAGAAAAGGATATTAGAATAAATGCCTACATAGATGGAGTTCTTTGACTCTGATCCACATTGTCATTGTCCTGCCATGTATTATAGATCTTTGCTGGACACAAACTCTTAACTGTTTAAAAACTATTTCGGGAGCAAATAAAATACTGACTCTTCCACCTAACTCTGGGTCAAGTATGAGGCCTCTCCTGGGGAGGTCTTGACCCTCCCACTAGACCTCTAGCATTAGACGTGGGAATTACAGTCCCATTGGTCCTTACAGTGGCCTCATACAGATGAATGGTCTGTCAAAGGTGTTTCCCAGCCTCTTCAATTTGTAGATGAAGAAGCCTCTCCAGGAACAAACGTTTCCATGAGATGTTCATTCTAAAGACATGTTCATTCTAAAGATTTCAGGAGTCACTCTCTAAGAAGCCTCTCTATCCTCCTGGACAAGATGGGTTTTAATCAGCCCTGATTACCCTGCTTCCTTCTGCATGAAGTATTCACCATATTCCACTGTATTTAAAATGGTTGGTTATTCATTTGCTGGTTGGTTATTCATCGAATGGTTGATGAATCATTTGCTTGCTTGGTTCAAACAAAAATCTCTGTGTTCAGAAACAATACCTTTGACAACGCTATCAGTGGTTTTGTGGAGCCATGCAAACTTGAATATGGAAACAGAGAGAGAACTACATTGCTCTGCATATGAATTGAGAGGAGAATTGAGAGGAGCCTACAGGAAGATGGCTGGAGGAGAGCAAGGAAATTCTGCGACTGCAAGTCCCAGAAGAGAGAATTAGAAGATATCTAGGAATTTTTGAGTGAAACACATCTATCGTGCTATGTAAAGTACGTCCTCCACCTCTCTTACAAATTCTTTAGCAAAATCTACATTTGCGGATAGGATTTGGAATTGGGGAAACAAGTGAATAGTGTTGTGAGGCTGGCTTTGGGGTGACACCAGAGGCCGGGAACCCATGGCAGGTGGAATGACAAGATGCAGCGCATACGTTACACTAAGAATTAAAAGTGCGAGGCTCTTGAATTATCAGTTACACCTGAAATAACGATAGTACTTAGAAAGAAGACTAGAAGACCTTTGACCCTGGGAAGCACTCCTAAAAGAGAAAGACCAAAGACATTGCCATGGACTGCCCCACTCACAACGAAAAGGTAAAGCTCTATAAGAAACAACTACAGTTATGCAGACTGACCTACTTGGGGCTGGTAATTGGTAAACTGCCCCTTAGCTGGGAGACCCTACAGAGTAGTGGTTAGAGAGGGTGGTTCCGAACTCAGACGCGGCTGGCTTCAAACCTTGGCTGGCTCCAGCTCTGTCTTGGACATGTCACTTAATTTATCCTCATTCTCCCCATGAAGCTTCTGATTAATCCAATTTTTATTTTGGAGACAGTCCAACCAACTCTCAAAATTCTTTTCTCTAGGACAGCAGTTTTACTAGAACATTAGTCCAGCATGAACTGGAAGTAAATGAGGTATAGAGGATTGTGTTCTAAACCCTTTTGGTGGCACTTCCTGTCCAACCCAAGAATTTGGAGCCTCTCTCCACTGCACCTGGAGAGGGCTTCTCAAGTCCCTTTAAAAAAAAAAGAGGTATTCAATGAGCTGGTTTTAAAATAAAAAATAGTTAAAGAGTATTGAGGGAGATGGAAAGAGGGAAAAGAAGGAGAAAGAGAGATGGAGAATCAATGGGGCTGGGGAGAGATGAGGCTCAGTGGCAGATGATGGGAGAAGGTAAGAGCGCTCCTCAGCAAGTGTGTGGTAGAAACTATTCACAAAGCTGCCCCATCTGGGCAGTGTACCCGAGACTCTTAGTCCTTTAACTGAGAGTACTATGACATGAAAAAAATGATGCATGGTGGGTATATCATTCCATGAGGCCATCACACCTATATTTTCTTTTCTTTTTTTTTTAATGTTTATTTTTGAGAGAGAGAGAGAGAGAGAGAGAGAGAGAGAGACAGAGCACAAGCGGGGGAGGGGCAGAGAGAAGGAGACATAGAATCTGAAGCAGGCTCCAGGTTCTGAGCTGTCAGCACAGAACCCGACGCGGGGCTCGAACTTATGAACCATGAGATCATGACCTGAGCCAAAGTTGGACGCTCAACTGACTAAGCTACCCAGGCATACCACCCCCCACCCCCAACCGCCACACACACACGTCTCTTTTCTGCACTCTAAGCCCCTATATTGACAGTCAGTTCTTACTTATTACTACAGATTGATTCTCTGGGCACCGTTTCTTTCTCTTTTTTGTATTTATTTTCCCTGAACACACAGCTCATAGTCTGGGCCACTCTTCAAAGCTACATTAAAAAAAAAAAGAGAGAGAGAGAGAGAGACAGACTGGGAGTGCGAATCAACATACAAATTGTCTTCTGGAAACTTGCAGTGATCACAGACTTTATAAGTGGTGTCATGTGGCTTGAAGATCTCTAATGAATTAAGATTTGTTCTAGCTTTTCCACTGATATGATAGGGGATTTAAATGAAATAATGCACGTAAAGCGCTTAGACTATGCCTGGCACATGGTGAGCACTACAGAAAAAGTACCTGTTGTTTCAAAATTACTGCCGTCACTACTCCTTGAGGGTTAGGTAATAAGCAGCAAACGCAAATTCTCACAAAGTGGTACCCACTGGACTCCGATGTTTCCCCGGCCCACATTTCAGAGGGCCTGTGGGAGAGTGGCAGGTGTCAAGGCTACGTCCTTTGACCTGAGCCCGGAGGGAACACAGTGCGCGTGGCAATTCTGTTCCCCGGCTCTTCCCATGCAAAACTTCTTGCACCTTTCCTCAGCCATAACAAGTTCGAAAATTAGTGGAGAGATGTGTAACAAAGGAAAAAGGACCTCTGAATGGTTTTAAATTTTTCCCTTTATTTTTGGACCTCAGGTTTCTTATTTTAGAGAACTAAAGTCGTAAAGAATGCAGGAAAAATAATCTCATAGTTTACTCATTTAAATGTTATATAACAATTCTTCCCATATATCTTCAACATCTTCTAAATCCTTCTCAAACAACTTAGCAACTGAATGACAAAAAATACCTTTACATATCAAAATGTTGTAGCATACTATCAGGCAGCATTGGCATTCTTAGCGTAAAAGGGTGATTAATCTCTTCCGTGAACCTATTGATTTAAAGGTGTAACACTTTTTATCATTGTTATATCAAAATGCCAAATGAGGGGAAGAAACTCTGGTTAATTTAGGAATATGACAACGATTTCACCTTTCGTTTTCCTTTACTTTTTAAAAATAACACTTTTTTCCTCTTCTTTTTTTGAGATAGAGTTAACCTAGAACATGGTAATTGTGAAATGATCACCACAAAAAGTCTAGTTAACATCCATCACTATGCATAGTTACAAAAATTTCTTTTCTTCTGATGAGAACTTTTAAGATCTACTCTTCAGTAACTTTTGTTGGGGGAAGTCACTGACAGGATGTGACTGCCAGTTGACCCATAAGACCTAAGCTGGGCATTTGAGGCTCCTCACCCCCTCCCCAGTCCTTGGAATGTGGGTTTGGCTTGCCTTTCCCGCTCTCGGAGCCTGCTCCAAGGACACAGCCTTAACATAATGGTGTGATGTTGAGAATACTTGCATGGCATATGTGAATAAACCCAGTTAAGGCCTCTCTATATACTTTTAAGATTTGGCGTGTGAGTACAAGGACCCACTTGACATACTGCTGCCCAAGGCAAACCTGGTATGTAAGAAACCTGCCACCTACCGCTCTGGAGTGGTCTGCCTCCTTCTTCACCTCTCCCTGCCCTCCAGTATGGGGGCCAGTTTCAGATTTTACCCTGGAAGCTCCCGAGGGGGTTGTGAACAAAGAACTTTCATATATACAATACAGCATTACTAACTATAGTCACCATACTTTCCCATCATCCATCTATTTTATAGCTGGAAGTCCTACTTTCTACGTTATTTATGGAAAGAGTCCCCCTCCTGTTGGGAATATGACAACCTACCCATCATTCCATTCCATGCAGAATGCTATTGAAGTTACAGCACCACCTGATATGATCCCATCCTCTAATTACACCACCCATCTCCATGGATTTTGAGCCAACTGAGAGGTTGGAATTGAATCATAGTATCCACTTTATTGTTAGTGAAATTACAGAATATGATTCAGACCTGAGGCCAAACTCTGTTTTCAATGACCTCTCCGCCCTCCCCCTCCCCCCCCCCCCACTTAAATGTAGACCTTGCTTCTACACGAAGGGTCGGGGGCGGGGGGCGTGGAATCATCTGCACAGGGGACTCCTATAGTCATGTGGATGATGGATCTGAAATGTACCTCAAGCCCCATCAGATGGGTGGACAAGGGGCCCAACCCAGGTGTACTTGCCATTAGAAGGAGGGGGAGACAGAAGAAAATAACAGCCTGTGTCCGTGAGGCTCAGCCAGAGAGAGGGCCATGTCTTTTAATCTCACCCATCAGGTAAGTCACTTCTCCTGCCATGGAAAGTGTGTAAGGGCAAAGGGTCTTCCCAATGGAAGTACTTCCCAATGGACGTACTGACAGATCCTATCCCATGGACCAAATCAGTATCTCTTACTCCACAGGCACATCATCTGTGAGGAAACGTCGCAAATGAAGCTATAAAATTTATTCCAAGTTCAGAACAATCAGATTATTATACATTTTTGGAGAGCCCAAACAGTAGAAATTATTTTTCCGACCTCTGGGCCTTCCTAACCAGTCCTAAACATTCAAGTCAAAAGCGTCTATGTCTATGTATATGTCATTGCAAACGTCTAAATCATCTCACGGGTCTTGGGGACACACAGCATATTCTTTTTTACTTTTCATTTTGAAATGAAGGAAAGAATCATTGCTATTTTTTACAGCTTTATGGAGAGATAATTGACACAATAAAGGACATATATTTAAAAAGTACAATTTGGGACGCCTGGGTGGCTCGGTTGAGTGTCAGGTCATGATCTTGCAGTCCGTGAGTTTGAGCCCCGCGTCAGGCTCTGTGCTGACAGCTCAGAGCCTGGAGCCTGTTTCAGATTCTGTGTCTCCCGCTCTCTCTGCCCCTCCGCCATTCATGCTCTGTCTCTCTCTGTCTCAAAAATAAATGTTAAAAAATTTTTTAAAGAAATAAATAAGTGAATAAATAAAAAGTACAATTTGATGACATCCATATAACAATCACCACAATTAAGGCCATTGTCCCAAAAGTTTTCTCATGCCTTTGGTAGCCCATACCTCATCCCCAGCAACAAGTGATCTGCTTTCTACCAGTATAGATGAGTTTTTATTTTATATAAATGGTTGCATACCATTTGCAATCTCTTTTTGTCTGGCTTTTTTCATTTAGCGTAATTATTTTTTTACCCCTCCGTGTAGTTGCATGTTATCAGCTGTTCATCTTTATTGCTGAGTAGCTTTCCATTATATGCATGTATCACAGTTTGCTTATTCTGTCATCTGTTGCTGGACATTTGGATTGCTTCCAGTTTGTGGCTCTTACAAATAAAACCACTGTGACCACTCAACGTTCAAATCCTTGTGTGAACATATGCTTTTGTTGCTTTTGGGAAAATACCTAGGATCGGCTGGATCATTACATGATAAGCATATGTTTAATATTTAAAGAAACCACCAAACTGTTTTCAAAATTGGCTGGTTTTTTTCTTTTCATTTGGACAAATGGAAGAAATCCTTGGTGTTTTGCATTTCACAATGGAGCCTTCTTTGCATTTTTTTCTTATATTCCCTAGGAAATGTTTGTCTTCATTTGTTGTAAGTCTTCTGATTTCCTGGGATTTTTGTTTCAGTTATTACATTCTGGCCCTTCTACTGGCCTGTTTATCGTCTGAAAAATAGGGCAAAGTCACTGACCTGGGGATCTTTGGTTCAGAGACTTACTGTGAACATTAATGGAGATTTCAGGAAGTTTTCAAACAAAACACCTCACCTGTGGTGGGCCTAGATTTACTACCTATGTTTGTGAGCGGGGGTGGGATTACGTTGTTTGAAAGTCTGGGATGGGACCCTGGCACGGGAGAAAAACAAAACAAAAGAAGAAGCTCTGTGCCTTTCAGCTGCACTGCGATCTTCTGAGCCCACGCACATTTGTTCCAAGTCTCTTAGATGTCAAGCACAGGAAAATTTATTATGCTCCTCAAAGCCCTCAGTGACTTGTAGCAAGAGAAAGGAGACATTTTTTAAAGCTTAAAAACACTCTCATGAAATGGGGAGAACAGCTTTACAGGACGACTCAGCAACTGGAAGGGGTAGGAGCCAACCGCCCACAGGAAGGAGCAGCCATCATGGGACCTCAGTTTCTGACCTAGCTTGAGCTGTTTGAAAGCACAGAGGCCTTCCTTAAGTTTAGTTTACTCTGATTTCCGAGAAAATTACAACACGAATTCACCAGGAAGATGGATGTCTGAATGACAAGCTTCAAACAGACATGGCCCCTCCGTCCCAGTGCTCTTACTGTTGGGAAGAAAAACTCATTTACCAAAGTCTCTGAAGTGTGAAGGCAAGCTTCTGGCCTCTCTCCCCTGCTTGGCCTCTTCCCTCCAGGCCTTCGACAGGGCAGCCTGCTTGGGAAAGCGAGGAAAATGAAGTCTGATGCCTGGAGTGTGAAGGAAGGTTGTCCAAGGCCTGGGGAGATCAGTCAGCAACCAGGATGGGGCCTCTCTGCCAGAGGGGAACGGAGTTTGGACGGCTGGCTGGAAAGAGGAGAAAAGGACTTTATATTTACTCTGGCTGTCACTCACAATCAGTGACTGAGAGATGAAGGGAACAGTCAGGAGGAGACAGAGCCTCTCAGCAAAGGGAGCCCTGGGAGCTGAGTCACCCATCCCCCTCCCCCACTGCCCTCCTCACTGAAGCCCTCTCCCCAGCCCCCCTGCCTCTGCAAGCCAACTTCACACAGCCTTGAAATGATCTGAGAGTCTGGCTTCAACTGGAAGCGTGTGTTTGCCAAATTCATTCTACTTCTGCCCAGTTAGTTTGAAAATTTTGCCTGGTGTGAGCAGAAGCCCCCAAATGGTAAAGACAGGAGAAGCCCATTTTGTTTATCTGAAGGCATTTGCTCTTTCTCTGCCCACCCCCCCACCTTATAACAACTACAAAATAATGAAAAACCTCATCTTCCCCATTTTCAATCTGATCCTTGTAGGAATCCTAATATCAGTTTTGCAATTCTTATTATCACTGCACACACATTATTCCATGTGATATTACATTGCCATTAGAGGTAGCGAGCAGGCAAGAACGTCCCAGAAACATATGTAAGGACACATATATCAAAGCAATGACAATATTTCGTTATTTAATCTACCACAGGCTGGCTGGCCTAGAGTTGGGAATTCAGTTATATTCAGTAGACACATATGTGAATATACACATACATTATGAATAAACATTCTGTGTGCCTACCTATCTGTACATCTATCTAGACTACATATTGATATAGATATTGTGGTGGGTAGAATTTGAAGGTGGGCTGAGCTTCCCAGCTCCCTGGTGTGCATGCACTTTATAACCCCAGCACTGTGAACATGGTGGGCTTCACTATGTGATTAGGTTAAGTTATGGGGGACAGTTGTCTTTAAGGGAAGATTTCCCAGGTGGGCCTGACCTGTTCACAGGAGCCCTTCAAACCTGGGTCTAGAGGTTGGAGTTCAAAGTCAGGAAGATTCAAAGCATGACAGAGATTCTAAGTGAGGAGGGATTTTCTGTTGAAGATAGAGAGGATCATGTGGGGAGGAATGTGGACAGCCCCTCGGAATGAGAGTGACCCCAGCTGACAGCCAGTAAGGTTCAGTCCTATGACTCCTACCAGGACCTGAGTCCTACCAGAATTCTGACCTACAGACTGTGTGTTATTAAATGGGTGTTATATTTAAAGCTGCTAAATGTGTGCTGATTTGTTATACAGCAGGAGAAAAATATATACATATATAAATATAAATATATACTCTATTTTTAATTTCAGCCGTGTCCCTGGGATATAGTTCCCAAAGATAAAGTGGTTCTAGTTTCTCTTTAAACTCACCAATATATGATCTCATTTTATTTCTCTACTTCGATGGGCAGAAGTTGGTATTTATTAAGCAAGTTCTTGGGAAAACCTTCAGGTTATATGACTGTTCATATCCAATGACACTGAAAAATCCCTTCCTGTTAACACAGCCTGTGAAAACTAGCATAATTGGGTTCTGTGCACTTTTCTAACTTCTAATGCTACCCTAGCTATATCAGTCAGGATTCGACCAGAGAAGGAGAGCTCATGAGCAGGCCCCAAGCTTGTGCCCAAGCTGTTAGCCACAGAGGGAACTTATTTTTCTCGCTGGCTCTCTCTCAGAAGCCTCAGCCCTGTTTTTAAGGATGTCCAACTGATTAAGTCAGGCTGACTCAGATTATCCAGGATAATCTTCCTTACTTAAATACAACTGATTAGGGTCATTAATTACATCTTCAGAATCCCCATACATCAACACCTAGATTGGCATTTGAATAACTGGGGGTTATAGCATGGAAAAATTGACCCAGCAAAAGCCATCACTCCCTTAGCTCAGATATTAGGTCCAGCCTCCTGAATTTTATTTTTCTCTTCTTAAAACATCTTTATCTGTTGTTCTAAGTGCTGGCCTCAAAAATGAGTTGGGAAGTGTTCCTTCCTTTTTTATTCTCTTAAAGAGCTGTGTGATACTGGTATTATTTCTTCCTCAAATGGTGGCTAGAAGTCACTGGTAAAGCCATCTGGGCCTGGCGTTTTCCTTGTGAGAAGCTCTTTTTAAATTTTGAATTCAATGTCTTTAATAGACACAAGGCTCTTCAGACTTTTAACTTCTTTTAGTGTCACTATGAGTAATTCTGTCTTCCAAGGAATTATGGATTTCATCTAAGTTGCCACATTTTTTTGGCATAAAATAATTCATAGTATTCCTTGGTAACTTTTTAGTATCTGTATGTTCTGTAGCAACATCCCTTCTTTCATTTCTGATAATACTTTCTCTTCCTCTCAGTCCTATGAGAGGTCCATTAGGATAGATAGGATTCGTCAATTTTATGGATCTTTTCAAATAACCCACTCTTGGTTTCTTTGCTTTTCTCTATTGTGTGACTGTCTTCCATTTCACTGACTTCACTTTACTATTTCTTTCCTTTTGCCTTCTTAAAGTTTAATTGCTCTTAGTTTCTATCCTTTTTAAAAGATGAAATTCTACCTCACTGATTTTGTAGCATTCTTTTCCAGAGCTGGGACTCCACCTAAGGACTTCTTTGGCTGGTATATTAGGTTTTAGTGGTCATTAGTTCAGCTCTTCCACAAGAAGAGCTTTTAGATCTGTTTTTAGATCTTCTTTTAGATTTTTTTTTTTTTTTGACTTGGGGGTCATATAGAAGTGTGTTGTTTAATTTCTGAATACGTGGGTACTTCCCATATATCATTTTATTGTTGAACTTTTAGTTTAGTTCCATTGTGATCAGATAACATATTCCATACGATTTCAGTCCCTTTCAATTTATTGAGATTTTTAGGGGTCCAGCATATGGTGTCTGTTGGTGAACGGTCCCTATGCACTTCTGAGGACTGTGTATTATTCAGTGAATAATAAAGTGAAGTTTTCTCTAAATGTGTAGTTGGTTAAATTATGTGATAGTATTGCAAATTCTCTACACATTATTTTTTATTTAAGTGTCCAAACAGTAACTAGATAAGAGGCATAAATTCTCCAACTATAACTATAGATTCATCCATTCCTGTTTTTAGTTCTGTGATTTTGCTTCATGTATTTTGAATTTTTGTTCATAGAAACAATGATTTAGCACCCCTATGTCTTTTTATGAACTGAAAGATCTCTCTTGAACTGTACTTTGAATACTAATACAGAGACTTTGACTTTCTTATGGCTGCTATTTACATATCTGTAACTACTCACCGTGTACCTTGCTTTAATATAACAATTTGTTATATCTAATCTAAGAATCTTATAACAAAATATTTTCATTTACCCTCTTCCAGTCACCTGTTTTGTTTCCACATAAGTTTTTACCCTACAATACATTATTATTGCTCTTTTTTTTTAAACATTATCAATGAGAAAAAGCTTTGTGGTTTACCCACATATTCACTGTTTCTAGCAATCTCTGTTCCCTTATGTAAATCCGGGTTGCACTCTGGCATTATTTCATTTTTGCCCTTCTCTCTGAATGACTTCCTTTAGTGCAGGTCTGCTGGCAGTAAATTCCCGCAGCTTTCGTTGATCTGAAAAGTCCATATTTCATCCTAATTTTTAAAAGATACTCATGCTGGATATATAGTTCTAAGCTGACTGTTTTATTCTTTCAGCACATGAAAGATGCTGTTACATTGGCTTCTGGTAGCATTGTGTTTGATAAGACATAAGTAGAGATTCTTATCATTAGTGTCTATGTGTATTTTCCCCCTGCTTCTTTCAAGACTTACTCTTTATCTTGCTTTTTATCAGTTTGAATATGATGTGTTTATGTGGGGCTTTCCTTGTGTGTAACCAGTGTGGATTTGTGTAGCTTCCTGAACTTCTGGATGGATTTTTTTTTAAATCAAAACTAGAAAATTTTCAGACATTTCTTCAAACATTTTTTTGCACAATCTCTTTCCTCTTCTTCTAGGATTCCAATTATTCACGTATCAGACCACTTGCTGTTATTCCCCAAGTCACCAAAGATGTGTATTTTTCCAATGGCTTCTTCTTTCTGTTTAATTTGCATAGTGTCTATTGATCTATTTTTAAGTTCCCTGATCATTTCTTTTTCAGTGTCCGCCTTGTGTTAAGCTCATCCAGGGAATTTCAAATATTGTACTTTTCAGTTCCTGAATTTCTCTTTAGTTGTTTTAGAAAATAGTTTCCATCTCTTCCCTGAGATTATCCATCTGTTCATTCATTCAGTCTGTCTTTTTCTTTATTTTCCTAAATTTATATACATAAATTTTTAAGGTCCTTGTCAGCTAATTCCAGCATGTGTATTTTCCATGGATGTGTTTCTCTTTACTTTTTCTCCCTCCTGGTAATAGCCCACATATTCCTGCCTTTTTGTATGTTTCAAAAATGTCTGTGTTCTGAACATTGTGGCTGTTATGTAGTTGAGAGTTTGCATTATGTTAGCTTTAAAAAAAAATGTTGAGCTTTGTTTTGGCCAACAATTCCTTTACTGGAGACTTAGCTTGATCTTATCAAATCTTGATTTTAACTTTTATTTGGAGGGGTATAGAGTATCTCCCCCCTTATTTTGTGGCCTTTATAGGATCTCAGCAGAATTTTTAGGTGCACAATGAGATCATTCCACTCTGACTGGTTGGAATTCTAAACCGTATCTATCTTTGTCATCTCTAAAATCTGTTCATCGCAAAGGTGAATAGAATCTCTGTTCACCTTACAGCCGAGTAGCTGTTCTCTGCCAAGCCTTTTGGAGTCTTGTTCTGCTTATGTCCATTTTAGCATTTGACCAGACTTAAAGGGGTTCCTATGCATATTTCTTGGGTTCCTTCTCTGTACACTCCCTCTTCTCTGCTTCCCTGCTCAGCAAATTCCAGCTGCCTCCAAAGCTCTGATTTTCAGTATGTGTTTCCTTTGCTCAGGCAGATAACTGATCTCTGCTTGTGCTCTCTTCCCTATGCTACCATTTTGGAAGTGCCCTCAAGATGCCTCAGATGCCAGGATGTATGTGGGGTTCACTTCATGTGTTTTTTTTTTTCCTTTTTCTAAAGGATCACAGATCTGTGTTGTCTGTGGTCCAAAGTCTTAAATATTTCTTCACATATTTTGTCCAGTTTTAGAGATGTTCATACCAGGAGTGTAAGTCTGACGCCCATTGTTCTACCATGGTCAGAATCAGTTTTCTTTAATTATCTTAAACACTTAAAATGTGTAGTTTCTGTCAGATTATTATATCATATATGTAGTTTTTTCATCATGGTGAATTATTTCCTCCTGTGTCTTGTAATTTGGGATTGTGAGCTAATCATTAACAGAACTTTATCTGTGAGAATTCTATAGAGTACAAGCTGAGGACATATTCCTCGGAGTAATTTATTTTCTTTTCTTCCAATGGCCAAGAGTATTACTGTAAATTTACACATTACTTTCTTGTATCATTTAGTTAAAACTTTTTTTTAACCTAAAGCCCAGGTCAGGGACAGGCCCACATTCTTAGTCTCAGTTGAGGGACTTTCTTTTTATCCCCCACACCCAATGCTAGTGAGGGGATAAAATTGATTTTTTCCCCTAGGTTGCCCTTTCAGTTAAGGCAGATAGTGGAGCCTATGAAAGATTCTAGCTTTATTCTAGGATCTTGGTTCTGCCTTTCATGGGCCTGGGCTTTATCTCCCTTCCCTACCTTTCCATCACAGCCCAATTCTTTAGGTCAGTCCTTAGGCGAAACTAACTACTCTTCTCACCACCAGACATCTGTGGAAGCCACAAACATAAACTCGTGAAGTTACATCTCTGGTATCTAGTTTTCTTAGTTTCTGACAGTTGACAATTTCCAAAATGCTTAGTAATACAATTCAAAGATGTTATATTTGCCATCATTTCTTAATGTTTTTAGTAGGAGGAGTTTTAGACTTCTCATTCCACAACATTGCTGAAACCAGAACTTTCTTTTATATATTCTTTAAAAATTAAATATGGCTTAAAAAATTAAATATGTAAGTTACTTGCATGGCCTGGGCCATGTTAATGATCTCAACATGCTCAGTCTTCTGTGATTATTCAAATTTATTGCCAATTGCCTTCTTTTAAGCTTAGGAGAATAATTTATTACTAACATTTGCCCCAATCCAACCGAAGAAAAAATACTTATGATTTTACCGTGTATACAATCCCTCTGAACATAGCCAACTTGCAGCCTCATTGCAGAGACACTGAATCTCAAAGGAAATATCCATCTCATCCATTTAATGGGTGCCTGGAGTCTTTGGTTTTTGAATAGCATAACTAGGTATTATAAGACTAGGAATAAAAATAGGAAACTAAGAATAAGGAAACTAGGAATGCTGAATAGGCTTTTTTCCTTCCCTGTATTTAAGCAAAGCTGATCTTAAATGAATTCAGAAGTTTGAATTCCCTCTCCATCCAGCACCATTATTTCATTACTTAATATACACTTGTGGCATAGATTAGATTTCTGGTACTTCTCTACCAGATTCAATATTTCACTGGAAAATGTATTTTGAAAACACTATTTGTTTTTATTTTGTGTATTCATAATTATGAAATATCAAAAAAGGAAACTCGAAATCTAGGATAAGAAACAAGAACTAGGGGCAGCTGGGTGGCTCAGCTGGTTAAACATCCAACTCTGGGTTTCAGCTCAGGTCACGATCTCATGGTTCATGAGTTTGAGCCCCACATCAGTCTCCATGCTGGCAGTGCTGGACCTGCTTGGGATTCTCTCTCTCCCTCTTTGCCCCTCCACCACTCATGCTCTCTCTCTCTCTAAATAAATAGACTTAAAAAAAAACAAGAACTTACTTAAAACATAAACATTGGTAGGAAATGTCTTTCCCTGTAGTTCTAAACACGTGGCACATAAAATCATGCCTCTCACTCCCCCCCCACCACAAACTATTTGATATGCTATTACAACGCATTTTATAAAAATCTTAATCTAATAAATGGACTACAATATTACTTATCATTTTTGGTAGTTGGGAGTTTGAGTTTCTGTCAGTTAGGATTGCCTTGAGCTGTCCAACAATAAGTTGGGAGACACAGGGTCTGAGAGGGACACAGCAGCTCCATTTTTCTGTCAGGAGTCCAAGTTCTTTCTATGTCCCTGCTCTATCGTCCTTAACATATGCTTCTCGTCTCCATATTTACATGTCCACTATTTGCTTAAAAAGGCTTTTAATGTGAAATTACTGGGCCAAAGGGCATGAATTTTTTAAGGCTCTTTTTATATTCTTTCATAAAGTTTATACTACATCTTTTTTACTAATATACAATGCTATTGGATTCACATTTAAGATTCCGTTTACTTCAGCTTCTCCAATGTGGCATATCATAATTATGGTTACTAGATGTAGAGGTTGTGGCCTTAAATTAGCTCCACTGTGCACCATGCAAGTACAATAGATTGTTTTATTTTTATGAGACACATTCAATTGGGCCCCAAGCTCCCACTTGCTATACTGGTGATGATCCAATATCAGTCATTCCGGAGGAACTTTATCACTTCCTGGAGTTACACAAGAGTCTTAGAGGCTTAACTGACCAGTAGGTGGAGGGCCAGTACTTGAACTCAGGCAGACAGGTTCTAGCACCAAAGCTTTTAAACATTATACTATGTCACAGTTCCAAAGACAAAAAGTAAGTAACATATATCGTCTGAAGTAGAGTTATTGACACAGACAATGCACAATCAATATCTTCATTAAGATAAAAGGATAGATTAGTAATATGATGCAGAACAAGTAGTCACGTGAAAGAAGCAAGTGGACGTATGACTCAAAATAAAGAACACAACGATTAGGACAAAGAAGAAATGGAGAGGCAAAGAACAAACAAATAATCTAGAACTAAAGGTGACAAACTATGGCCCATGGGTCAAGTCTAGCCCACCAACAGACATTTTATTGGAAAAACTGGCAAGCACAAGAAAAGATGTCCTATGTCATTAGTCCTTAGGGAAATGTGAAATCATGGGAAACCCATGGGAAATCCATGGGAAATGGAATCATGATAAGACAATATATTATCTACATACTTATTAGAATAACTAAAATAAAAAATATGATGTGATGGAATGACTTCCTTACCCCTCCCCGAGCTGGACATGGGGTAAGTGGACAGAGGCCTCCAAACAGGGGCCTCACCATGCCTCACCTCTGAATTCATTTGTTCCACATCCCTGCCTCTCCAGTGTCTTCTTCTCCCACTTCTCCTCTCTCTGTGCCTCAGTCTCTTGCCAGAAGAAATGGGTTGAACACTCAGGAAGGCTATCTGAGGAGGGGAGAGGGCTTAGAGGGGAGTTCTGTCCACTCCACACCCCTAGCCACAGGGGCTCCAGCCAGGGCCTGGGGAAGGAAGGAGGTGGCTCTGTGCTGTTTCACTTTAGCCACCCTTCCTGTCCCCTCTTTCTTTACCACTGCTGTTCACGGTGAGTAGGAGGGAGGTGCAGTGTCCAACCCCTGCTCCCAGGTCTGTGTTTACTTGGGTTTTAAATGACTGGTTGGGGGGCGCCTGGGTGGCGCAGTCGGTTGAGCGTCCGACTTCATTCAGCCAGGTCACGATCTCGCGGTCCGTGAGTTCGAGCCCCGCGTCGGGCTCTGGGCTGATGGCTCGGAGACTGGAGCCTATTTCCGATTCTGTGTCTCCCTCTCTCTCTGCCCCTCCCCCGTTCATGCTCTGTCTCTCTCTGTCCCAAAAATAAATAAACGTTGAAAAAAAAATTAAAAAAAAAAAATAAAGAAAGAAATAAAAGTTACAATAGACACCAGAGGGAAAAGCCTCATTATCACATCATGCCACACTATCACACAACACATTGAGGGGATGGTCCCAAATGCTGGCAAGGATGTGGAGAACTGGATTCCTCAGATATTGCTGGTGAGAACATAGAATGATACAGTCACTCTGGAAAACAGTTTGACAGTTTCTGAAAAAACAAAATATGTATTTACCATATGACCCAGCAACCATACTCATGAGCATTTCCTCCAAAGAAATGAAAGCTTATGTCCATGCAAAACCTTGTATATGAATATATGCAGCAGATTCATTGGTAAAAGCTAAAAATTGGAAACAACTCAAATGTCCTTAAATGGGTCAATCGTTAAACATACCGTGGTACTGCTATAGCCAAAAGGAGCAAACCATTGGTACATGTAATAAGTTGAATGCATCTCAAGGGCATTGTGCTGAGTGATAAAAGCCAATCTCTTAAAGTTGCATACGATGTGATTCCATTATAGAACATCCTTGAAATTACAGATTAGAGATTAAGAACAGATTAGTGGTTGGTAGGGGATGAATTTGGCTATAACGGGGTAGCCCAGGGATCTTTGTGGTGCTGGAATACTTCTGTATCTTAACTGCGGTAGTGGTTACATGATATACACATGTGAAATAATTGCATGGAACTACACACACACATGTGCACACAATGAGTACATATAAGATGTGAAATGGGAATAAACTCTGAATTGAATCAATGTCAACTTCCTGGTTAGTTATTCCACTACAGTTTGGTAAGATGCTACCTTTGTGGGAAATCAGTGGGAGTATACGGACCCTCTCTGCACTATTTTCAACTTTCTATGGATCTATGATTCTTTCAAAACTAAAACTTAAGAAGTTTCTTAAGATTCAAAAAAAAAGCCATTAACTAGAAAAAGAAATTGATGGATTGACTTTCATTAAGCATCAATATGAGAGTAAAAAGGCAACCTACAGATTAGGAGAAGATAGTTGCAATGCATACAACTCACAAAGTTCCCATGTCCAAAATATATAAAGAACTTCCATAAATCAGTTAGAAAAAGGCATGCCTGAGTGGCTCAGTGGTTAAGTGTCTGACTTCGGCTCAGGTCATGATCTCACGGTTCATGGGTTTGAGCCCCACATCGAGCTCTGTGCTGACAGCTCAGAGCCTGGAACCTGCTTTGGATTCTGTGTCTCCCACTCTGTCTCTCTCTGCACCCCCCCAACCCCACTTGTGCTCTGTCTCTCAAAAATAAACATTAGACAATTTTTTAAAAAAACAAAGTAAGAAAGAGGCAAACTACCCAACAAAACATAGGCAAAATAACTGAGCTGCCGCTTTACAAAATAAGAAATCCAAATAACATCAAGCATATGAAAAGCAGCACAACATTAGCAGCATACAGAGAAATGCAAAGGAAAACTTCAGCAAGAAAACTCTGTGCTTACCAGAATGGCTAAAATTAGAGAGACTGATTAGAACCAAGAGTTGTTAGGAATGTGAAACAACTTTCTTGTTGCAGTGTAATTGGCACAATCAAGTTAGATAACTGGTTGTCATTATCTCATAAAGCTAAATGCCTGCCTACCCAATGACTCAGCAGTTCCACTCCAGGGGTATGTTTAGGAGAAATGAATGCATACGTCTACCATAAAACAATAGACGGATAATGAAATTGTGGTCTATTCGTACAATGAAATAATATAGAATAATGAGAACAAATGAATCACTGCTACATGAAACATCTTGGGTGAATCCCAGACAAATAACACTGAGTGAAAGAAGCCAGTCATAAGACAGCATATACCAAATTTTTCCATTTTTATGAAATTCAAATAGTCATAAAAGTTGGAATAGAAGTTATCTCTGGGGGCGCCTGGGTGGCTCAGTTGGTTAAGCATCTGACTCTTGGTTTTGGCTCAGGTCATAAGCTCATGGTTTGTGAGATCGAGCCCCGTATCTCCCCTGATAGCACAAAGCCTGCTTGGGATTCTCTCTCTCCCTCTCTCTCTCTGCCCCTTCCCCACCTATGTGCATGCTTTCTCTCTCTCCCAAAATAAATAAACAAACTTCAAAAAAAAAAAGTTACCTCTGGGACCAGGGGTAGGGGTAGGAGTTGACCATACTGAGGCATGAGAAGTCTTCTGTGATGTTGGACGTGTTGTACATCTTGATCTCAGTAGTGGCCACACAGATACATTATACACACGTAAAAATTCATCCAGCTGTATTCTTGAGATGAATGTTAAACCTCAATAAAAAATTTTTTTTCTAAGTAGGTATTATGTAACAATCTGAGAAAAAAAAATCTATCTTTGGAAATACAAATTCAACCATTTTAGTGTAACCCTGAATGTGAAATTAAAATGTCTTAAAATTCCTCTTCACGTTTGTTAATTACAGGATGAAACTTCTCAGAAAAACAAAGCAAAAAACAAATTCATCCAAACAGAGCAGCCACAAACACTTTCAGGCCACTCCCAAAAGTTTATATTTAGGGCTTTTTCAGACTGCAGGAACTAAATTCCATTACATACTTGAAAGTCTTTCCTCTGCCAGATGCAGGACCTTCCTGTTTGCCACTGTTAACTTAAAGGTGCTAAATTCAGATGCTTTCAAACTGTGTTTCTCTAGAGATCACCCTTCTTTCTATAGATGGGGCAATTAAAACAACTTCTTTTCTTCTGCCACTAGCCCATAGATATCATAGTTGAGAATGTAAGGGGTTTGGAAACAGGATATTTAATGGGGTCAGGGAAAGTATGTTTTTCACTAGGAATTGTGCTAAATTTTATTTACGCTAGATGAAAGATTCATTGTTGACTTTCGCTGGGATCAGTGATAGTTGATGGTGTTTTACCTTTTTGTGGTATACCATACGGCATGACTCCAAGGATTCCTCAGTATAATTTTAACCAGGATCCATTCTTGAAAGTTTTTGTGTGTTCTTGTTTAAAAAAAAAAAAGAAAAGCCAAATGTTTTTTTCCATATCAACCACATCCAAAATAGCTCTGTATCCAAAAGTGAGAATTAATTTTATATTGAAAAGGAATGGTGAACTTTGCCACAGTGGACACCTATGACTTTGTCTTCACATCATGCCCATTCTTCTGAGAACGGCTGTTCCACTACTGCCCTGAGGTTCCCATCCACGATCTGCCCACGATTCCACCCTCTTCGTGACATTTGCTTGTTCCAGGGATAGCGTCTGAGTATTTATTTGCGTGTATATTTGTTTGTTATAGTTATTTTTGCATTGGGATCTAGAGAGTTAATGTTTCTTTCCAGTGGTACAATTAATAAGAAATAATCCTCAGGAGTTGTCGGTGGCCATATTTCCTGTCAAAGGGCATATAAAGATGAGCATATGCCTGAGATCTTGGAACAGCCCTTCCTCATCAGGCCCAGAGGACTTCAGGACCATCACCATGTGCTAAAACCTTTATGATCTGGGAACATGGGATAGTAAGTTGTCAATAGGAGAGCAGGGTACAGCAATGCCTGGATCGCTCCTCTTCTTTGAGATCAATTTTATGTTACGAGAAAGGAAAAGAATAAATGAATGAATGTGATGCTCTTGCACCACTGCATAAAATTTTTGCCCACTTACTACTTTGAAATACCTCTTCAGAGAGTAGGCAAAGCCTTGGCCTCAGGGTGCCTGGGTGGCCCAGTTGGTTGAGCGTCCAACTCATGATTTCAGCTCAGGTCATGATGCCAGCGTCCTGCAAGCAAGCCCCAAGTCAGGCTCCATGTTGGGAGTGGAGCCTGTTTGGGATTCTCACTCTGTTTCCCTCTTGTTCCTCTCCCCTGCTTGTGGGCACACACTCTCAATCTCTGTTTCAAATTAATTAAAAAAATAAATAAGCAAGCCAGAATAAGCTTTATCATCATCAGTCATCATGGACATAAAGGAGGGACATAAAGGAGGCAGGCTATCCTGAGGGAGAACCACTGACCAGTTCATGTCAATGGCGCTTCATAATAGATGAACTTTTTATTTGTCTCCTCCTAAGACTGCAGGCAGGGTGACCCTGGGTGATCCCAGGGCAGGTATGATTGCCCTTTGAAACAATTAAAGGATGGTTGCATCACCAGAAGAGAATAGAGAAAAAAATGGAAGGTATCCTCAGATTTTTACCCAATGGTATCTTGAGTAGGAAAAGTACTGAATTCTGTCCAAATCCTTTGCTGATTGAGGTCTCTAAAGTTCCAAACGTTCTCCTTGTGACCTTCTTAAAGGAACCCGTTAGTTCATTTGGTACCTAGCTAAGGGAAGGGATTCTTCTCTGGCCTTTAGCCAAAAATTTCCCTGAAATATTGTGATGTCATCTGCTGGAAGTCTCTGGAATTCAGAATTCTTATAGACAGGCAATATGAAGAAAAGAAAGCAAGTTGAGTACTTGTGAGACCTGCAGGAATGCATGTTTGTTGCTGAATCCCCAACATCTGGGTCAGTATCTGGTGGGCAGTAGGTACTTAATAAACATTTGTTGAATGGACGAATGAATGGGTTCATGCTGACACATGGACCAGTAGTCTGGTTATTTATTAGTTTTTTGTTTTTCTTTGCTTTTTCTTTCTTCCTTTGTTCGCATTTGGTGATCTACATGATGTTTTAAATATGCAGTGGTTTGGAAGTTTTTCTAAAAGTCATAAGAAGGGCTCCTGGGTGGCTCAGTCGGTTAAGCGGCGGACTTCGCCTCAGATCATGATCTCGCGGTCCGTGGGTTCGAGCCCCGCGTCGGGCTCTGTGCTGACAGCTCAGAGCCTGGAGCCTGTTTCAGATGCTGTGTCTCCCTCTCTCTGACCCTCCCCTGTTCATGCTCTGTCTCTCCCTGTCTCAAAAATAAATAAAAAACGTTAAAAAAATTTAAAAATAAATAAATAAAAATCATAAGAAAAAGTCCACTTTTGCCCATTAAATGGAAGATGAGAGTGGCATTCTCTAGGACCTTACAGTTAAAATTCTTGCACCCCCTAATGGCCATCCGTGGGATCACACTTCAGACTTCGAAATTAACCAAATTAGAAATAGGACCATATTTTCAAGGAAAAAAAATTATATTCTGGACACTGGATCCAGCCAAGCACAGACAAAGGGCACTCTTTGGCAGGACTTGTATGTTTTTTGATTACCACCAAGAAGTGACAGATTATTTCTGAACAAGCTCTCTGTAAATTTAAAGCGTGAGGTCAACATTCACAACACAAATTAATAGAAGCAATCTTTCCTAGCTCACCTTTGAAAATAGGAAAGTCTAGAATAGAAGAAAACCCCATTCCAATGGTTTTTGGAAGGAGCTTATTTTTAGTTTGGATTCTAGGATGGGAGATGGGGTACTGTCAGCTCCAGCAATCTTTCCAGAAAAAGATGCTGGCATGGACAAGGCAGGTGTGCCCTGGGATGGCCCCTCCATCCCAGACTTCGCCCTTTCCGTTCTCCCTGGGTCTTTATTTGAAAGTTAAAAATAAAATCATATATTTTCTGTAATCCACCTCAGATTCTCTGGATAATTACTATGGATGTGAGCAAGGAGCCTGTGGAGGAAGATCCACTAACATACAAAACTCTGAAAAGTCTGGGCCAGAAATACACCAGGCTGAACCCAAGCATGCATGTCTATTCCCTGACAAACCCATTAAAGTGAGAGGTAAAGAATAAAAAGTCCATCCGTTCGTAAGAACAAAGAGAACAGGAGTTCAGTCCAACAAAACTGGAGATGACATAAATTCCCATAAATTCCCAAAGGCTAAAAGTGAAATGGTTACCTGGTAACTAACCAGGTAACCTTGAACCGGGTACTGCCGATGGTGAAGGCAACAAGAAACAAGTGAACTTCCATCCCAGAATCAAAGGAGATGCAGAAGCTACACACACCAGTTACCTGGGAGGGTTGTGGGAGGCGGGAGGGTGTCTGTGGTGCGACGCTGAAGAGAATTTGCTGATGGCGTCAACGTGGAGGTGATCGAACCCACCCATCAGATCTGTCCCCTACCCTCGGCGGCCTAGGAACGTACTGGCAGGAGGATTCTGGAGATTCGCTCTCAGCTGAGGATGTGGTGAGATGTGGAGCAGAGGAGCTGAGCCCGTGTCCTGGGTGATGGCACCTCACGCGCCTCTTTCCCATCTGACATAGTAATTCTGGTGTCAGACATACGCATCTTGGGAAAGAGACTGGAAGACTCCTTTCTGGGGACATTGATCTTTACCTTTATGTAAGCGTAATACTTGGATTCAAGCAAAATTCAACTAAAGGAGAGTGGGGAGGGTGGGGGGGCTCACCAGGAAGTTCAGCTCGAATCATGATTTACAGCAGGCCTCCCGGACACTCACATGTCCGTGGCTGAGAAGGTCATGAGATGCTATGAGAGGACAGCCGGCTTAGGCTGGGGGCTCCAGAGGTCCCGAGTGGGGACAGTCCCCTGAATATGCTTCTGTGAAAATTTGAACTCGCACTGGGTTAATATTTTAGGTGGTAGGAGTAAGGAGTTTATGATAGCCCACATTTGGGGGTAAAGAGGAACACTTCCGGTCATGTGAAACCCAAGAGGAAGGGATTGGATATTTATAAAGGAAAAGCCTCCAAACTCTTAGCTACCCTCAGAGAAGTAAAAGGCAGGAGTCCTGAGTGGCCCTGTAATTTACTTTTTAGTGACATGGAGGAAATTGGCTTCTTATTGTCTCTCTCAGAGATTCATATCCCACTCTCTTAATAGCTTTTAGTGATGGCGGGGTATGATGAACCCTGCTGATGCCCTCCTGGATTCTCTTTACCACCTGGCATACCCATCCCCCACCACTACAATCGCTGCAGCTGGAGGCTGATGTGGGCGAACTCCCTAGATTGCCCTCTCTGGTGGAAGCTGCCTCACCATGTAGCAGTCTGAGAAATGAAACCCCCAGTTCCCAGGAATGGGATCTAGCGGGCTCTACATCTTTCCTCTTGGAAACACTTGGCTTTTTCCCTGGAACTTTTCCATCAAGTCTCCTTAAATATAGAATTACTCAAAGGAGAAACCACTCCTTACTCTGGATTCAGGCATAACTTTTGCTGTAAGATTTATGGACCTCTTATCTTGGTATTCTCTATTTTGGCTTGGTTTCCAGACTTTGAACTTTCCAAGTTGACCACATGCCAAGGCTTTTGCCCTGCTGACAGTGATGTCTGAGAGTTCAGCCCTTACCTGTGTTCATCAATTTCTTTAAATTTTAAAATTTTGTTAATTAACTCGTAGGCTTATTGAAGACTTGAGGTTTTGAAATTCCCAAATCCGCGAGGACACTCTGAACAGAATGGGCAACCTACCATACAAATGGCACAGGAAACTGGCTATGAGAGCCTTTATCTTCAACCAAGTCACTGCACTTTCTTCTGCAATAGCTCTGTGTCTTAGGTTTGGATAACTAGAAGCGGAGTCTGGGAAAGGAATTTGGATGCATGCAGTTTATTGGGGAAGAGTTAGGAGAAGGGGCTGCAGGGAAGCAAAAAGAGGCAAGGGACGTAGCTGAGCAAGAATATGGTCCCAGGTGAAGTACAGCCATGGCCTGAACCTCAGCCAGGCTCTGGAGCGTATATTTTATCCCAACATTTGCCCACCTTGAGGCAAGGGGATAGTGTTTTATAGCCTTATGTTAATAATTGACCCCCTGGGAGTGGAGATTAACCTTCCAGTCATCTCCAAGTAAGGAGGCCTTATCAGTCAAGGGTAATTCTGAGAAGATGATAGAGAGAAAATTCCTGAGAAGGAGTTTGGCGAGTAGAGGGCCTGTGGACCTGGAGCTTGACAAGAGATGAGAGATGATATGTGGCATGTGGGACATTCAGGATGTGATTCCATGTGAGATGGGCATCATTGGATGGCTATGGGCAGGTGAGATAAATTTCGGAAGGCTCACATCTGGGAGTGCTAGGAAGGCAAGTACAGAAGCAGGAAGCCCACCTGAAGACTCTAGGAGAGAAATGATCGTGGCTTATGATCACGGTGTGACGACTGGGGAGTCATGAGAAATGTCTGGAACCAAAAGTTTGAAAAGAAATTGATATTTTGAGAGAAGCATGTTTTGAAAGCAGAGTCAACTTGATTTGCTCGTAGGGCATATCTTAGAGAACGAAGGCAGTCAAAGTTGACTACAACAGTTTTGTTCTGAGCAAAGATGGGGAGGGGCGGGCTTGACGGAGAAAAGGAGAGGACGTGGAAAGAAGAGTTCGGTGTATTTGATAGTTCTTCCCTTCTTGTCACTCAGTAGTGTTCCATTGTGTGGCTACACCACAGCAGGTCTATTCGTTCACCCACTGATGGACACTTGAGTAGTTTCCAGCTCGGGGCTTTTATAAACTTATGGTCTAAAAGTATTCTTATACAGGTCTTCAGAAAACATATGGGCGAATTTCCGCTCAGTATCTATTTAGGAGTAGAATTCTTGGATCAGAGGGTAATTTCATTTTTTAATTCTAAGATTTCCATTTGATTCTCACTTACATATTACAGTTCTCTTGTGAAATGCTCTTTTCTTCAACGTGTGATTTATAAAAATTTCCAAGTCACTGTCTGTTATCTCCAACAGCCGTCTCATCTGTGAGTGTGCTTCTATTGTTTGTTTTTCTCTTGGTCCAGTTTCTGAGGAAGGCTTTGCAATTTCTTCCTGAGTGCTATGTATTGTGTGTCAAATTGTAGCAACTCTGAGCAGTATTTTCTTTATCTAAGAAGGCTCAATCTATCCTCTGGCAAGCAGATCATTGAAGTGATGGATTACCTTAATCCAATCAGGGACTGAGCTAATTCAAGGTTGGACTGCACTTTCTGCACAGTCGACCTCTGATTCCACTTGCTTCCGAGGTTGTGGTCCTTTGGGGTTCCTGACTGAGCTCCAAGATTGTTAACTAGCCCTGTCTCCTATGATCAGTCCTGAACTCAAATTTTTATTTTCTCAGTACCATGAGCAAAAAAATATGCTTTGTCCTTTGTCTTTCTTCCCAGTATCTTAAAAATTTTTTAATGTTTATTTTTGAGAGAGAGAGAGAGGGAGGGAGGGATAGAGGGAGAGAGCAGGTGCAAGGGAGGGGCAGAGAAAGAGGGAGACACAGAATCCAAAGCGGGCTCCAGGCTGTAAACTGTCAGCACAGAGCCCGACACGGCGGTCAAAGTCACAAGCTGTGAGATCATGACCTGAGCCGAAGTCGGATGCTAACCAACTGAACCACACAGGTGCCCCTCTTCCTGGTGTCTTAAATTTCTTTCCTGTACTGTTTAAGAATTTGACAAACGCCTCCAGAAAAACCAACAGCATCAGACTCGCTTCCAACTACCAGCTGCTCCCGTTGGGGTCTCTTGTGGCTTTTTGGTCAACCCCAAACTCCCCTTTACCTCCCCAGATATGTGAGATTGCTAGAATTTCTGCTGGCTTCTCGGCTCTAAGCAATGAATCTCTTCCTTTCTCTGCCTTCTGCCTGGGTTGGTGCCAAGAATTGGAGAATTCCCTGAGGGCAGAGCAACCCTAGAATGTCTACTCACCAATCTGCCTTCTTCTCATCTTTCTTCAGAATCGTGGCCCCCAGAGTACTCACCAGTTCTCTGTGGTCTCCAAACAGATGGAATTTTGTATTTTATCCAGCTTCCCTAGTCAATCTTGGGGGAGCATCAGGCTGTTGTAACTTACTCTATCGTATTCTCTCATTTAAGTTTAATAATTTCTTATCATATAGCACATGTCTTTTCATTTTTATCCTAATTTACTATTTTTAATTTCCATGTTATCTATCACTTTTCATCATTATTTTGAAAACCTTAGTTATTAAAAAAAAATGGGATTCAGCCAACAATGCACCAAGAAGACAATCCAGAAGCATGCACATTTTCATGTTAAACAAAAGCAAATAAAGAAATTACATTAATAAACATTTGACTCGCAAAGTTAGAATGAACAAATCTGAAAAAGAGTAGGAGAATTACATCAAGGTTAAAGAAGATATTAATGAGTTAGAAAAACAAATATATTAAGAGAATGAAAGACAAGCGGGAGACTGGGCGAAAAATCTTTGCAAAACACATATCTGATAAAGGACTGGTATCCAAAACACACAAAGAACACTTAAAACTAAGCAGTAAGAGGGGCGCCTGGGTGGCGCAGTCGGTTAAGCGTCCGACTTCAGCCAGGTCACGATCTCGCGGTCCGTGAGTTCGAGCCCCGCGTCGGGCTCTGGGCTGATGGCTCAGAGCCCGGAGCCTGTTTCCGATTCTGTGTCTGCCTCTCTCTCTGCCCCTCCCCAGTTCATGCTCTGTCTCTCTCTGTCCCAAAAATAAAAATAAAAAAAAAAACTAAGCAGTAAGAAAATGAGCAACCCAATTTAAAAATGGGCAAGAGATCTGAACAGATGCCTCACCAAAGACGATATACAGATGGCAAATAAGCACATGAAAAGGTGTTCAATGTCATATATCATCAGGGAATTGCAAATAACACAACAATTAGATACCACTATATACCTAGTAGAATGGCCAAAATTCAAAACACTGACAACAGCAAATGCCAGCAAGGATAGGGAGCAACAGGAACTCTCATTTATTACTGATGGGAATTCATAATGGATAGCCAGTTTGGAAGACAGTTTGGCAGTTCCTTAGAAAACTAAACATACTTTTACCATACAATCAAGCAATCATGCTTCTTGGTATTTACCCCCAATGAGCTGGAAACATATGTTCACACAGAGGCTTTCACATGAATGTGTATAGCAGATTTATTCATAATTGTCCAAACTTGGAAACAACCAAGATGTCATTTGGCAGATTAATGGACAAACTGGTACATCTAGACAATGGAGTATTATTCAGTGATAAAAGGAAAGGAGCTATCAGGACAAAAAATACATGGGAGAAATTTAAATGCATATTAGTAAGTGAAAGAAGATTATCTGAAAAGACTACATACTGTATGATTCCAGCTATATGACATTCTTGAAAAGGCAAAACTCTGGAGGCAGTCAAAAGATCAGTGATTGCCAGTGGTTCGGGGGAAGGAACAGATGAATAAGCAACACAGAAGACTTTTAGGGCAATGAAACTATTCTCTATGCTATTATAATAGATATGAATCATTGGAGACTTGTCAAAACCCAATTAATGTGCAATATGAAAAGTGAACTCTAATGTACATTATGGACTTTAATTAATAATAACATATCAATATTGGGTCATCCATTGTATCAAATGTACCACATTAATGCAAAATGTTAATAATAGGGGACACTATGTGCATATTGTGGGGGCCAATATGGAAACTCTGTACCTTCCATTATATTTTTCTGTGAACCTAAAATGCCATTAAAATAAACTATATATATATATATATATATATATATACACTTTATTATATAGTAGATATATATACCATATTTTAATGTACATATATAAAATATATATTATATAGTATATAGTAGATAAACATATCTACTATATTTTAATATATAATACATATATCTACTATTATGTAGATACACATAATACCGTCAGATACATAGTATTTTACATATATATATATATATATATATATATACACATATATACATACTATGTTTTAATGAAAAACAAAATAGAACTGATAAATTAGGTCATGTACTGGTTTTTTTGGGGGGAGGGTTACTAATAAACATGACTAAATAATTCTGCTACAGTAAAGAAAGAAAGAAAAATAGCCAACACTTATTACCCAGCAACACTGTTCTCAGCACTGCACAGCAACCCAATGATATCGAGCTATTATATTCCCATTTTACAGGTAAACAACCAGGGCAGGTTTGGATAACTCATCCCAGCTTACATGACTTGACTGAGGGTCACACAGCAAGTGGTGAGGCTGTGTTTAACTCCGTTCATGGTGTTCCAGTGTCTGTCCTCTTAGTATCAGCATATACTGCCAGAACATTTTAAGTAGTCAATAACTGTTACCTACTATTTGATAAAGAAAGCCCAACTAAATACACAGCATTAGAAATTATAATAGTCATATAATAAGAAATAGATTTTGTTCATGACAAAATATTACCATAGGAATAAAGTTGAAAATCTGGACGAAATTGACATGTGACCGTGTGACAGCCACTCTCCTGTCTGGGATCCCTGTCAGCCCCTCATCTATATAGATTTCTGGGAAGCGTCTAGTTTTCACTGTGCTACACCACCTGGCAGTCAATCCTAGTGTCCCCCCAGCCCCACCCCCTGACAGCTACTAATCTACTGTCTATCACCATAGATTTGTCTTTTCCGGACATCTTGTATAAGTGGAATCCTACCATATTTGGTCCGCTGTGCCTGGCTTCTTCACTTAGCGCCATGTTTTCAAGGTTCATTCATGTTGTAGAATGTATCAGTACTTCATTCCTTTTTATTGTCAGATGATATTCCATGGTGCAGATATATCACATTTCATGTATCCATTTATTACCTGGCAGATTGTTCCCACTTTGTTACTATTATGAACAATTCTACTATGACCATCCTGTACAAGTTGTTGGGTAGACATATGTTTTCATGTCCTTGGAGTATCTACCTAGGAATGGAAGCACTAGGTAATATGGCAGCTCTTTGTTTAACCATTTGAGGGACTGCCAGGGTGATTTCTAAAGTTGTCTGCACCATTTTGCATTCCCACCAGCAGTGAATTAGGGTTCCGATTTTTCCATATCCTCGCCAATACTTTTTATTGTCTGTCTTTTTGATTATAGGCAGTCAAGTATGCGTAAAGTGGTATCTCATTGTGGTTCTGATTAGCATTTCCCTGATAGTTCATAATGTTGAACATCTTTTTATGTGCTTATTAGCCTTATATACAGGGTTGTTTTTTTTTTTTTTTACTGCAGCATTATTTACAATAAGCAAATTATGGAAACAGCCCAAGTGTCCCTTGATCAATGAATGGATAAGGAAGATGTGGTATATACAATGGAGTACTACTTGGCAATGAGAACGAATGAAATATGGCCTTTTGTAGCAACGTGGATGGAAATGGAGAGTGTTATGCTAAGTGAAATAAGTCATACAGAGAAAGACAGATACCACATGTTTTTACTCTTATGTGGATCCTGAGAAACTTAACAGAAGACCATGGGGGAGGGGAAGGAAAAAAAAAAAGAGAGGGAAAGAGCCAAACCATAAGAAACTCTTAAAAACTGAGAATAAACTGAGGGTTGATGGGGGGGGGCGGGTGGAAGGGGGGTGGGTGATGGGCATTGAGGAGGACACCTGTTGGGATGAGCACTGGGTGTTGTATGGAACCCAATTTGACAATACATTTCATATATATAAAAAAAAGAAGATGTGGTATATAGACACAATGTCTATAAACAAGAATGTTGTCATTTGCAAAAAACGTGGGTGGATACAGAGAGCATAATGCCAGGCGGGGTAAGAGAGCCCGGGGTAAGAGAGGAGCAGAGATAGCCAGTGAGCAGAGGGGTGCCCCCCTGAGCTGGCGTTTCACGTAAGGCTGGAAGTATCAGCCCAAGCTTGTGGGTGAAGCAGCTTGAATCAGGTCTCCCTCTAGTTACCTCCAGCTGTGTGACATTTTGCAAGTTGTTGTGTAACCTCTCTGATCTTGTTCGATGGGAATCATTCCTATCTGACAGGATTGCTATGAGAATTAAAGGAGATACAGAAATAAAATGCCCAGAACAGTGCTTTGCCTCTAGTAGCCACCCCAAATATTTGGGAGAAAATAAAAGTCAACATGACGCCATGGTGCCCATCCTTGCCTCTGGCTCTCCCACCTCACCTCTGTGGCAGTCCTGGTCCCCTGCGTCCTAGAAGCCCTTGACCCCCGTCACTATTTCCCCTACTTAAGTCACCACTTTCTTCCTCCAGTGTATGTAGCTTTTGCTCCATTATCTTCTAGTGTTTTCTTTCGGAGACACCAATAGGGAAACTTTTTAAAGTACTACATTTCATATTTACTAAGAAGATGTTAATAATTCTTTCCTTCTAAATATAAACACACTATCTCCTTGTGGTAGAAAATTTTGAAAGTAAAGACAAGGCTATGGACTCTCTCTCTATTTGTACATTCATCACATCTTTATTGAACAGCTACTAGATGCCAGGCCTTGTTCTGAGCACTGGGTACACACGGTCAAAAAAGCAGATACCGTCACTGCCTTTATGGAACTTGGGCTCCAGTGGGGGATGACTGACACTTGTCACCAACGCTCAGGATCTTGGTTTTATCAGGACCTGGGCTGAGGCGTTTCCTGAAGTTTCTACAACTTGCTTGCAGACGTCTTCTTGCACTGATGTTGGCAGAGATCGCTGCAGGGTATGTGAATTATTCTCGTACATGTAAAGCTCATCAGAGTCTTTGCTGTTTCATCACTGTGGGCTTTTGTTTACAACATAGAATTTCCTGATACAAGGAATGACAGGCGTGCTCTGCCTGACAACTTCAGCCATACTAGAATGTGAGAACTTTCTGGTTTTAGTAAGCATAATTCCTCCCTAACTATGACTCTAGCATTCTACCAAGTCAGCCATATAAAACTCAGTTTTATCAGATGTTCACACCCACTATACCCACATATTCAAAGAAGATGTTGCTTTTTTATTTCCTGTGACTGATCTAGTGTCCCCCTTCTGTCCCCACCCACTGGGTTGCAAGGAAAAATAAACCTTGAATGTTCCAGTGTATGGTGTCTCAGTCCCTTCTGGCTAAAACCATTTTCTCTGGATCTCTGAGTCTTTTTAGGGTGGATATTCAGGAAATTTGAATATCATCTCTTTATCACAGAAATCGCTCTCTTCTATCTCCTTCGCAGTGTGGCAAATGGGTGTAAGGGGACCCTTAGAAATCTCCCTTTCGTGGGAGAGGAGAGGCCTCTTGGCGTCCTGCGTACTAGGTTTTCATGATCTTGTCTTGTCTTATCTTATCTTATCTTATCTTATCTTATCTTATCTTATCTCTGAGAGATAAGCTTCTCTAGCTTACCTAGCTTATCTCTGAGAAAGAGCCTCTGGCCTCCCTGGGGCCACTGGCAATGTCAGTGGTTTTATCAAGCCCTTGGGCAGGTAAGAAAGTTCTTTAAGTTCATTGGAGGCCAAGTCTCCTTCAAGTTTTCTTTTCTGCTGTCCGAAAGAATAATCCAAGAAATCTGTTGGAGTACCAGTCTCCATGCCTACATTCCAGTCAGGGGAAAGGAGAAAAGGGGAAAGGAGCTGCAATCCCCTCCCTTTAAAGATGGCTCATTACACATACTAGTTCCGTTTATATTCCACTGGCCAGACTTAATCACATGAGTATACGTAGTGCAAGTCAAGTTGCCCAAAACTAATAGCTATTCTGGGTGGCCATGGGCTCAGATAACATACGGAGATTCTACTGCAGAGGAAGAAGGTGCTCATGCTGAGGGTACTGGCAAACCATTTTCTGTCTGTTAAGGTAGACGACCCTGAAATTGTGCTCAAAGACGTGAGATCTCAATCTTAGAATCCCACCCTGAGGGGCTTTTCATGAGGCCACTCCTGATACCAACGCCTGTATCGATCAAGGTCCTAAGGAACCACTCTAAATATTTTAAACAGAGGAAATTTAATGCAGGATATTGGCTGCACCGATGATGAAATGCTAAGAAGCCAAACAGGAAATTTCCAGGCGACCTAGCAATCAACCTCCGTACGAAACTACTTCCAAACCATTTCATAGCAGAAACCCAATTTCCCGTTACTTATCAGAACAAATCACCCTAGACAGTTACTAACCCCATTGCAATGACTGTTTCAACTAACCTTGTCTCAATGCCTGTTGTTTCAGTGGTATGAGGAACCCAACCTGGCCAGGTACAGCCTGTGTTTCAAATTTGATGCGGCTATTCTTTGTCCCGTGGGAATGAAGACCTTTAGATCAAGAGATCTCCGGGTTCTGGGATGGGAAGCAAAAGCTGTATCATTTAGAGTAATAATGAGAGGGGTCATTACAACTTTGTAGTAGTGTTCTAAAGCTCTACATACCAGCTGCAGGTTGAGAATATATATACCACATTCCGAGAGATAGCACCCTGATCACCCAGCGGTTTGTTTTCCATTTAGCAACATAACCATTTTAGGTGGCCAGCTCCTTCTCAGTGATAGAGTAGATGGTGAGTCCTGAGAACTCCAGAGGGGAGAGCCAAGTGCCATACTTTTCATGCTGTAAACTGGGTTACTCAGTCTGAATCTATGTGGTGTGGGTTACGTAATGAATTCTAAGGCATTCAATAAATCCATAGATGGTGGGGCTGGTGCCAGCAGAGAAGGCAAATCCATTCTCTAAACAAGAATCTATTCCAGTGAGGACAAATCACTGCCACTTCCGTGATGAAATGGGTTCAATGTCACCAACTTGATGTTGCCCAGTTTTTCATCGAAATTTGCATTGTTGAGAAAGGAAAACTGCAAAAAAATTTATTATCAATCATTCTAGAAGAAAGACATTCATCTACTGTGTGGTGTGTGCGTGTGCGTGTGTGTGTGTGTGTGTGTGTGTGTACATGCATGCTTATTTGCATCTTTGAGGGGAAAGTTTTTAAGTAAAGAATGAAATAACCTAGCTAATTCACAAGAAAACAGAAGTCCTAAAAAACCGAAAGTTTTCAAAAAGATGCCTTGCTCAAATATAGAATTAGCCCCTGCTCCCCACTCCACACCCCCACCCCAGCCTGCACACCAAATGTAGTCAAGCCTGGCCCTTTCAGAAATCTGGTAGTTTCATAGATTTTTAAGTCTTGAGCCAGATGTTTGATATCCTGTTGAAAGTACGGCTTGTTTTAGTAACGACAACTATACTTGCATGAAATGCTTCTCTGGGATGAGGGCTCCAATCTATTTCAAGTAATTTTATATCTGTGGAAGTTTGCAGACCATGACAAGGACTTGGGAATTGGGTTTTCAAGGAGATAATAAACTTGTGACTTTGATTTTGCTGTGTCACCTATATATGATAGGTGATATTCAGTCACGTAGGCTGAATCTGATGCTTGACAATTGCTTAAGATATTCATCTATTTGCTCTTTTTTTGAGAGAAATTTTTAGAAAGCTTCAAATGCTTGATTACTCCATATTAATTTACTTTTTGATTTTGTTTTTGTTTTCCTGCTCACATATTTTGCTCTTTCTTGGCACTTTCCTACAAAAAGTGCTCATAAAGAAGCATTATATTCTGGCTGCTTAGTTCACAACTTTGCCTAGATTCTGAGTTGGTGCTTAGAACTGAAAGAGACCCCCACTGGGCGAATTATCTGATTAAGAATTAAGAAAATTGAATGTTGAACTCTCTCTTTCCTTAAATAGACCTACTGGCTGAAGATTCCAACCAACTGGCCAGTTAGGGGCTCATAATGTACATCAACAACTTTGCCCAGTTATAAGGTCCAACCCCCAGGTTTATGGTCCAGAGATTCAATGTTATCAATATCCCAAACATGATCATGGTCTAAAGAACAGTATCACACACATTACGGTCCAGAGATTCAATGTTATCGATATCTCAAACATGATCATGGTCTAAAGAACAGTATCACATACTCTCAGGAGACTGGGGGAAGGAGGCTTTGGAGTTGTTTCTCTTTATATATATTTTTTAAAGTTTTGAGACTGAATGTGAGCCCTGTGTAACATTAGGTTCATCAGAGAAGTTAAAGTTCTATGTCAGGCTTCCCTAGTCTTCAAGGACAAGATCCTGTCATTAGCCAACTGTAAGATGGCTTAGCATGACCCATTGTGATTGGACTAGTGACAATTCTAAAGCTCCCAAATATTTATGTTTAAATGCAGGCCTTACAAATTTATCTACTCTCAACATCTGATGTCAAGAAGTTGGTCGTAGAGAACAGTGTAAGAATAAGAACTTAAAACTAGAACAAAAGCTGGTTTCATGTATAATAAAAATGGATTCAGCTTCAGAGCAGCCATACAAACAGGCCTGAAGATCTTTCATCTTAAGCAAAGTAAAACAGAACAAACACTCCCTTGACTTTTTATCTACCTCCAGATAGGGCCACATTTTTTACCCCCTCCAAACCCAAATCACAAAATAATTGTCTACACAGTGTTTCCATTCCCTTATCACCTGATATCTCTCCTCCTACTCCAGTCTGGCTTCTCTCCTACCATTTTTCCTGAAATTTCTCCTATCAAAAGTCACCAACAAACTCCATGCTATCATATATAATGACACCTTTGTTGTCATTCTGACCTCTCAGGAGTATCTTTCATGGTTGGCCTCGGTTTTCATGACACTTTCTTCTCTTGGGCTCCATGGATGCCACTCACTCCTGATGTGACTGATCACACACTATGTGATTCTCTTCCTAGTACCCATCCCCTAGGTACCTCTGTGAGTTGGAATTCTTCACCATTCAGTTCTCACCTTATTGTTTACCTTAATGCTGTTCTCCTGAATGGCATATTGTTTGTTTGCCCCAGCTTGGGTCATATGCCTACCCTGTTGAGAGTCATGATTAGAACCCCCACTAGTTGTATAAGGCATGGGTAGAAAACTCTCCAAAGTAAATCAGAAGGGGTTGAGTGAGAAAGATGCTGGGTGTGCAGCTTTTACCAACTGCCATCAGAATAGTTGAACATTAATTAACATCCTCTCCTCCCATAGTGCTAACCCCCATGAAATAGTGGCCTCAAATGATCAGATCACTTCTCTGTGCTCTGCTTTCCTCCCAGATCCTGGACCTGTAATTCTTCACTCTCTTGTTGGTTCATTGATTCCTCTAAACAGATACTTCAAAAATGTTTTCTTCTATTGTTCTTAGTGAGAAGTTGGTCTGAATTATTTAGTTATTGTTACCAGAACTGAAAATTCTCACAGCAGAATCTTTGTTTTATAAAAATCCAAAAGTTTATCAGAGTTTCCAGTGTCCTGATTCTCTAGCCTCATGACCCATATGCTCTGGTCATAGATAAAAATGCCCTCAGGTTCTGCATTTGGTAACCACAGTGCTTTTGAACAAAAACTCTTTTCTAGAGTTCTTAGACACACTGATGATAGAAGAAAATGTTCTGTTTCCTGAATTAAAACTCACACACTCTAAGTAGAATCTGAGGTTAATGTCCTAATTTTCCAAAGACAGTGTGGCATTTAATCTGTTAACTAAAGCTCATTCTTGATGAATCATAGCTAGAGAGTCTGGATCACACATCAGTGATTTTTCTATTGCTGTAAATAATTTGCAGAAGAAAAGCTGTGACTCTCTGATAGGTGGTCTAGTTTAAGGGCAGGAACTTGCTTGATTTGTCGGATTTCCAATAAGCACTAAAAACTCAGAGGAAACACGAATGTCTTGAAATATTTAGTCTGCCATCTGCTTGGGTATAAGCACTATTTATTCTGACCTAAGAAGGCCATCACCCTTAACTCAGATAGAGCTACTTTATGTTCACAAGTCACAGCGTAATCACCTCTCACATTTAATTTTGTTCAGTTTATTAATTCAGAAGAAAGAAGAGTGAAAAGCAGCACCACAGGCATTTAAGAGTGAATACAAGCCTCTGTCCTGTAATTCATGGCTCAGATGGATGAGACCCTGAATCTTAAGCCTGGATATGTACTAGTAAAGTCGTGTGAGAAAAGAAAACAGATGGCCCTTTGTATGTTTCTACAATCAGAGCCACCTACCAGTACATGTCCAGTGCTTTGCAGACTCACATTGCCATCAGACACACCATGTGGAAGAGAGGGCACCACTAGGTAGGCTTACCTAACAAATGCTTTCAGGCAGATATCCCACCAGTTTATGCCTTTCCAGCCATTTCTGGATGTCTTCATATGCAGCTAGGACCCACTTACCCAACACAAAGCCCAAAGCCCTAGTCCTTTCAGTACACTATTTCTATTTGCTGACAAAGATGTCTGTCGTCTCTCTTGAGAAATAATGCAAAGAGTCTTAATTGGGAGTCTTTGGTACATCTGTGCTCAGTTCCCAGGAATTCTGACTTCCACATGCCATGTGGAATGACATCTCAAGATAGCTCTGCCAGTCTTTAGCTTCTAACCCACTATAGTATAGAAATTCTGCATCTGGAATGGTGGGGTAGCCTCCCATAATGGCCGAAAACTTCCATAGTTTGATGAAAGACATAAAGTTAAAGGTTCAGGAATCTCAGCAAACTCCAAGCAGGATAAACAAAAAGGAAACCATGCTAAAACATGTCATAGTCAAACTTCTGAAAATCAGAGGTAAGTGGAAATCCTGAGAGCACCAGACAAAAATGCCAAGTCACATATAAGAGCATGATCTGAAATAAGGAATACTTCTTATCTGAAACCATAGAGGCCAAGGTGACAGTGGAAAACACTTTTTAAGGTGCTACAAGCAAAGGGGAGCAAACCCAGTTAATCTGGCGTTTTTATATCCAACAAAAATATCCTTCAAGAATTTTGGGAAAATAAGTACATTTTGAATAGGAGAAAACTAAGAATTTTTTGCCAAAAGATGTGCTACTGTGAATGAGGGTACCAAGGGAAAACTCAGATTTTAAGGAGGTAGGAAAAGCATTACAAACGGTAAATATTTGGGTAAATATAACAGATCTTTTTTCTCTTCTGTGGTTTAAAATACATATGACTGTTTAAAGTAAAATTTAATACATTACCTTGTCAAATTTATAATGCATAAAAATGTAGTACATTTGACAACTATAGTATGAAAAATAATGGAAAATAACTGAACCTATATTGCAAGGTTTCTATATTTTACATAAATTATTACAATATTAACTCTAAGTAGATTATGTACATTTACTATATGCTACATAAATAGAATTTGAAACTTTAAGGGGCTTTCACATTTATTTTGATTCCAACCATCCCAAGACAAGAAAAGTTTTCATTATCTCCTTTTATAGATTAAAAAAAAAAAAAGGCTCAGAATCATTAAGAAATGAGACCGCAGTTAGACAGCTAGAAAGAATACAGATCTAAATCTTAATTCAGGGCCAATCTAGTCCATCATTCCTCTTTTGTAGCCCCTTCATGACAGTTTATTGTGGATTTTTCTGTGATATGATTTCACCATCAGAGGCTGTTGAGATCTTTGAGTAGAATCCTGTCCCTCCCTGCTGCCCCACACCCAAATTTATATGTTGAAGTCCTAATCCCCAGTCTCCAAATGTGACCTTATTTGGAAATAGGGATTTTGTAAATGCATTAGTTAAGATGAGGAGGATAGGCCCCTAAATCAATATGACCAATATCCTCGTAAACAGGAGAAATTTAGATACAGACAGCCAAAAGGGGAATGCCATGAAAAGATTGATGTTATATTGACACAAGCTAAGGAAGTACCAGGAGCCAAGAGAATAGCCTGGACCAGATCCTTCCCTACTGCCTTTGGAGGGAGCATAGCCTACTGATCTCAAACTTGTTTTTTGTCGTACTTTAGCAAACTAAAAAAAGGTCTGTGAGTGGAGTTATTGTTCCTCACACGTGTCCATCTCATCCTTCCTGTATTCCTGCCACTACCGTCATCCCATCATGTTTTCTGTTTCCAATGTGTTTCTGAGTGGGTCAGGAAGCCACATAGCCATGGATGTCACACGTATCTGAAAACACAGAAGATAAATAGGTTCTGGGTGAGCAGGTGACAGATTCAAGAACTTAGGTTTAACTTTTTATAAGAGTAGCAACAAAAGATGAAGACAGTTGGATACTGGTTGAAAGACACAAAGAGTTTAGGTTTGCAACAAGACTTACTGTCTTCCAGTGACTAATACCCCAGGCCCTTCAATCACTGAAGAAGAATTGAGAGCAATCAAGTGGCTTGAATCCAACCTCCATTTCTTGTCCTCTCCAGTAAGGTAGCATTGCTGTCATGACTGTCGCCTTTAAAAATGTTACTTTTGATAATAAATGTCAGTAAATGTTTACAGCTTTTCTAGAAAAGAAAATGCACACACATCAGAAGTGGTAGGTGCGGTGCCCAAACTTGGAAATGCAAAAACTTGGAGACACAACAAGAGAATGTCCCAAAAGCTAGTTGTGTGGACACCTTGGTATGTGCCTTAAATTTGAAAGGCAGGCAGATTGGCCTTTTTCTCAGAACAGCTTTAATAAGGCCTTTGGTCTGTTATTATATGGAGACTAAAGCCCAAATTCCTAATTAGATGATTTTTAACAGATGAGTCAATAATTTCTTCGGTAGCATCTGCTTCCTGTGGTAACCATCAAAATGGCGCTGCATTCCAACCAACTTCAGTAACCAGGTCAGTTTTCACTGACTGCCCTGCTTCCAAAAATACTTTAGGCTGATAGAGTACCTGTCATCTATGGCCTGCATGCTTTGAGAGTAATTCATCCTTAACATCTGTGAGAATGAGAAGCCTTTCCTTTTGATTAATGAGTTGATAAAATGATGGCATTAAGACTCGCTCATTTCCAAACATAAGCATTTGGCATTTTTGAGGAGAAAAGAAAGTCACCAGAAAACACATTTTGTATTTAATATTTGCTCCATATTTTGATTTTTTTTCCTTTGGACATGTACCACTCTCCTTCCCTCAATCTGTCCTACTGCCTACTCTTACCCCACCACTCTATGTGGTATGCTTCCCAAATCAAATATGCTTTGGGTCTGCTTAATGACATATTTGTGGTCATACCAGAAACCATATGGGAGGCAGGAAAGGGAGCTGGACAGAGCCCTAGACCAAGCATTAAGAGATTCAGAATTCTGGTGCCTGTATGAACTCTAAGTTCATTTTGGGCTCCCTGTCCATGAAGTGACATGGGGCTATGTAGAAGACTCTACTACTGTTTTCCAAACTGCTATCTCAAGTGCTGCTGAGGTGAGGAAAATGAGGAGCACACGGAAATCCAGCTGGCCTCCTTCCACACACACAAACATTTAAGCACACTCGCACGTTCTTAGGTAGAAAAACTCTATATTCTGTTCTTTTTATAATAGGATTCTGCATCAGTCGCTAAGAAAATGTTCTATTTGTAAAGACTTTTTAAAAATAATGTATCTTGATGCTCATGAAGCACTTGGACTGAGGTTTCAAGATGTTATAAGCAAGTGCCACGTACAGACTAAAACATTTACCTTGACTAGAGCAAGTTCGGTTGACGCTTAAGGTCAACCAAGGTACCTGTCCTGGAGAGAATGGAAATCTGCCCCTCACTTTATTTGAGCATTGTCTGATCCCCATGGGGTGGAGGGCTAAAGAGAAGAGTGCCTTCTGGGGGGGATGTCAGCATTCCTGCCCCCCACCCCACATACAGACTCTCCTCACACTAAGTGACTATAACCTTTGAGGCAAGGTAAGACATACCTCCTCGAATAAGTCCTGGATTTCAGCTTAAATAACCACTAACCTATGCTTCTTAACTTTGGGGGATTATCACTTGGGATATCTTTCTCTTCCAGACCTGCTCTCTACTCTGTCCATTCTGCTCTCTTCCCCTGTGTGCTGACTTTCGTGAATCACCTTAATAGATTCTCTTGTCCTTTTGGCTTCCAGTTGGGTTTGGCCAATGGGAATTCCTGAAGATTGGAAGGAGGGAGGGCAGATAAACGAGGAGAGATGGGCAGGAGTTCTATCATGCAGGGCATTGTGGGCCATGAGAAAGACTTTGGGTTTTTTTTTCTAGTATAATGATAAGCTATGCTAGGACTTTCAAGCCAGGAAGTTAATGATCTCATTTATACATGACAAAGATCACCCTAGTGCTACACCTAGCTAGGGGTGGGGAACCAATAGTAATCATGGCTAGCGCATTGACAATGCTCCAAGCATCCCCCCACCTCACAGTTCCTTCATCCCTGATCCAGTGGTTGAGCCTTTTACAAGAGGCAATAAAAGCTCGTGGGCAGAGGTACCTCAAGGATGACAGTCACCTGAGAAAGGTGGGAAGTTACTAACAAGGTTAAGTGAAACCTGGATGGCAACACCTACTCCTTTCCTCTCCATCTTGAGATGCTCCTGATCTGTTTCTTAACTCAGCTAAGAAAATTGCTTGAATTGCTCAGGTTTATTGCTCAAGGCTTAGCCTTAGGCTTAGGCTCAAGGCTCAAGGCTTATTGCTCAAGGCTTAGGTTTATTATATTCTTCCTGAGTCACATTAAGCCAAGTTAATTGTTGAAACAAAATAACCCAGACTCTAAGAAATATAAGCACTCTTTAAGACAAGCAGACTGAATGAACTATATGAAAGAAGACCAAACTTAAAGAAAGAAAGAAAGAAAGAAAGAAAGAAAGAAAGAAAGAAGTAAATAAGTAAATAAATACATAAATTCCTTTTCTTTTTTAATATAATGTATTGTCAAGTTGGCTAACATACACTGTATACAGTGTGCTCTTGGGTTTGGGGGTAGATTCCTGTGGTTCATCGCTTGCATACAACACCCAATTCTCATCCCAACAAGTGCCCTCCTCAATGCCCATCACCCATTTTCCCCTCTCTCCCACCCCCACATCAACCTTCAGTTTGTTCTCTGTATTTAAGAGTCCTTTATGGTTTACCTCCCTCCCTCTGTTTGTAACTATTTTTCCCCTTCCCTTCCCCCCATGGTCTTCTGTTAAGTTTCTCAGGATCCACACATGAGTGAACACATATGATATCTGTCTTTCTCTCACTGACTTCAGAATAAAAATTTAAACTATGTTTAATACATAGCTTCAGAGCGAGAAGAAAGAATTCTTGAAACGTGAAGCTTGAACAAGCTGCTATGGAAAAGAATCAATTACACACACGGAGCATGAGAAATAAAAATTGTCCTAAATCTGGTCTGAGAACTATTTTGTTGTAATGTAATTAAAATTTAATGTCAAACAAAACATGCTGTTTTGCTACGTATTTTTCTATGATACCATAATGACATTTCCTTTTAATGGACACTTAGGTCGTTGCCAAAGTCTCACTATTATGAAGAAGGAAGGAAGCTCTTATCATCTCTTAGTCAAATCTTTTCACATCTCCTTAATTATAGCCCATGCTCTTTCTACTGTTCCATGTTGCCAAATTTGTATCTCTCATATATATAACTCTATAGGTGCTAACAAGGAAATATGCCCAAGGCACAGTGTTAAGTGATAAAAAAACATGTTGAGGAACAGTATGTATATTAAATCCCACATCTGTTAAAATATATTTATATGTCTTTATATAAGCAGAGAATTTTTCTGAAGTAACACAGGAAATGTTTGAGACTGATTACTGCTGAGGTACCCAAGGGTACCCTGGGTACCCAAGGTATGTGGAAAGAAACTTCAGTTTATGAGTTTTTGTGCAGTTACCTGTCTGCCACTTGCATGTACCAGATTTATAATGCTTTCACTGGACATTATTTACAAACCAGTGGACAGAAATACTACATAGTATTAGAAGCAGAAGTAGTAGCGATGTTATTAAAAACATCAATACCAGTGAAAATTATGATAAGAAGGATAAAAAGCAACAAGCACAGGACAATTGGTAGCTCCCTTTCCCTGAGAGTTGAGTCTGTTACTTCTCTAGCCCCATGGCCAGAGTGGTCTGTCTCTTCAAGCTTTGGCTGCACAACTAAACGATCCTGGCCAGAGAATGTCTCCCACCACCCCTAAGTCTTGTGAGCTCCAAAATGGCAGAAAATCAAAACTTTATTTAAGTTACACACAGGATCTGGGACATGTACGTCTCCTAGTTCTCCATCATTACCTGTCATTCATGTGGGACCATGACCCCTCAAAGACCTGGGCTCTTGGGTTCAGTTTCCCAGTATCCGTCTCCAATCTCCAGTCATGGGTTTACTGTTGCATTATCAAGGTGCTCACGTATATAGGGCTGATCTCTGAAGTTTCAACCCAGATCATTTTTACCAGCTTGGCCTGAAAGGAGGAATCTGAACTATTTGCTTTCCCTACAGCATGCTCCTCCCTTTATATGCCAGAAAGGCTGCATGTTCTACCCACTCTGACCTTTAACTGCAGGTTTTGGGCAATTACTTGATTTTCTGTTCAAGAAGAGCATTATAACATTGGCAACCAGACACCGTGATACAGATGGCAGACCCAATATCTGAAGGCTCTTTGATGGTGACGCATACTATTTCTGCAGGCAGAGGCACCTCCTTTCTGTACTTTCACAGTACAGAAATTGAGCTCCGTTCTGCAAAGGAGAAGCTTCCCCTTTCCTGGACACAATAGGGCTCTCCGTGGTTTGCTAGGTTTACCAGCCCTTCCCTCCACTACCCCCAAATCTAGCTAGTGTTCAGCCTTTGGTCCCTACCTAGGTCACAGAATCTAGAGAGTGAATATTCAAAATGCTAAGGATACCATTCCATGGTTCCATCCGCCACGACAGTAAACTGTGGGTGAGTGAGTCAAGAGTAACAGCTTCTGTGACGAGGCAGCTTTCCCCTCCTCATTAGCCCCACGTGGAATGTCAAAGTTTGGTCCAATATCGAGGAGACTTGGAGTGGAATTTCCGGAACACACTAACTGTGTGAATGTGAGCATGCGGATGAGCCTCTCTTAACAGTCTTACAGCACTGTATTTCATCGAGTCCAAGAAGGGATATTAAAATATGGAATTGTGTACATCTCAGGTTAATGAAATGTAGAAAGTAGAGTGGGCTAGAGGTGTAACACAAACCTCCAAATCTCAATAGTGTCACAGTAGAAGCCGATTTCTTGCTTATGTAAATTCTGACTCAGGGGCTCATGATCCAGGCTCTTTCCATCACGTAGCTCTGCCCTCATGCAGATAGAGCCTCCGCCATAACACCGTAATGTCTGCTCACATTCTGTTGGCCAGAACTATTCATGTGACTGTGCCTGGTTGCAAAGGAGTCTGGGAAGTGTAGTCTCGCTGTGTACCCTAGGAGAAAAGGAAAACAGTGTTGGCGAACACCTAGTGGTCACCACCACGGTCCGGTAGCTTACCAAATATCCAATTTATTCTTCCTCCCACATAGGGAACACTCTTAACCTCTTCTGCAAGTGAGACAAACTGGGGTCCCATTATGACCTGCACTCAGCTCAAAGCCCAGGATCTCAAGATAATGTAAAGCCCCCTGTGTTAGTTTCACTCCTTTGGGAATGGGCTACCTGAGGCTCAGTGAGCAGACATCGGCTTCAAATTGTAGGTGAGACACCAGATAACTCAAGAAGAACTAGAAGTTCCCAAGGACAGGGGAGAAGTTGGAAAAAGGGCTTGGCATTCTGAATACACCACTGGCAGCTCTAACTCATTTATCCATTGCCATTCCCATGACCTTGGTTGCAGTCCCATGCTGGTGAGGACCTGGGATGTTCAGGCAACATAATCAAAAGTGAAAGTGACTCAGTCGATTAAACTTGTGACTCTTAACTTTGGGTCAGGCCATGATAAAGCCTCACATAGGCTCCACGCTGAGCTTGGAACCTGCTTCGGATTCTCTCTCTCTCCTTCTCTCTGTCCCTCCCCACCCCCCCCGCCCCACTCTCTCTTTCAAAATAAGTAAATAAACATTTTTTTAAGTGGAAGTGGGAAGAGGGTTGTCGAGTGACTTTCCTAAGGTCACGTGGCCAGGTAAAACCTTCCAGAATCCTTGCAACTCTAGCATCATTACGACCCTCTGCAGTGATCTCTTAAGACCCAGATTCTCTTTGCTGAGCAGACATGGCTTCTTCATGGATCCCTCCATGACAAATAGTAACAAGTTTTAACCGTATATAATGTAAGGGTCTGTGTGCAAATGTGTGTGTGGGGGGTGGGGGGGTCCACGCCTTACTTTGGCTGGCACCTAGCACAGAGCCTATCTATACAGACATTTCAAAGAGGGGTCAGCAGTTTCTCAAAGGGCAAGGAGGGCCTTACTTTTCCAGAAACAGGGGCCTTGGAATGTCCTGGTCCCATTTCTGCTCCCTAAGTATTGTGTGACCTTCAGAAATTCCCTTCCCTTCTCTGAACCTTGGGGTTTTGTTTTGTTTTGTTTTGTTTTTGCTTGAAAGATGACACAAAATTGGACACCATCAATTTGGAGATAACGTTACCTAGAATATACCATGACCCTGTAATTAGCTTTCCCTGACCCTTTAAGATGGGTTGGCTAATGGTTTCTCTTCATAACTTTTACACCAGGAGTCTGGAAGTCTCTTTTCCAAATCTTTTAGGCTTCACTTTCCACCTCAAATTGTGTATCCATACCATCACATGATTCTTTCTGACCACTACTCCTAACACACACACGCTCACACATACATGCACACACACACACACACAAAGACGCTCACAACTGTTCTCTCTAGAACAGTTGGTTAGTCTTCCTTATTATTTTTTTACAAAACACCCTGAAGCTCCGTGGAAAAGAAATAGCATTCTATTAAGTGCCTATTATATACCAGGCACTTGTCATGTACCCCATTTAACCCCTATCCTTTTCAACAATAGTCCTTATTATCTCCATCACTACATATGAGGATACCGGGACTCACAGAAGTTAAAGAGGTATTTGTTACCACCAGTTTGGGTAGAAGTCCGAGTCGACTCCAGGTCTGTCTGATTTTGTAGCCCCGCGACCTCCTGGCAGTTTGTTTACGTTAGAATGGTCCTGAGGTCACTCTCTCATTGCATCCCAAAGTGTTTGTTGGCTCAATTATCTTTCAAAAATGTGTAGGCTGGCCTTGCTTCTTGTTCGGTTCAGACAATCCTTTAATCCCACAAACAGTCCCACAGCAGCACCGCGGGCCCTCGTGAGGTTACTCAGGCAGAGTCAGAACACATTTTCCTTCTGGACTTGGAGGTATCGGGGAGGTCCCTGCGCGAACAAAGGGCCACTCCCTAAGCCTGGGTACCACATAGCTTTCTGTTGGCCAGTGCTATGGAAACGGAGCTCAGCGAGGGGACCTTCTTTCCCACTGTCGTAGACTGGATAAGTAAGAGAGTGTGGCTCAGATAAACATGTTGCTTAGTAATGGGAGAGCTTTACTATTTTCATCAGGAAGGGGAAAATGAAGCCGTAGGAAATACTTGATTGAAAATAGGAATTGAAGTCAAGGCATGCAAATAAAGGCTCCTGGTTTTACAGACTCCCCTTGCCGCCCACTCTGAATGAGCTGCCATTTGTTTATTTTGCCTTCAAGGTGAGGGTAGCAAAAATTATCACATGGATTCCTCTCATTTGGCAGAAAAGTAAACTAAAGGCACAAGGAATAATGGCTTGTTTACAAAGTGAACCTTTTATTTAGACCGATATACTTATACTCTGAGCCGATGTTTATATGTGGGAAGGATTATTCACACTCCTATATATTCCTTTTCATAAATTTAAATGCCGTTCTCTTTGTGAAAAAACAATACATACATATCAAGTATAACTTTACACATAGAAAAGAGAAAAGAAATATAGCAACAAGCCATCCCAGGGCCCCCCCTCCAGTCATAAATGACATTTTGGTGCATTTTTTTCTTTCTTTAAATCCCTAATATGTGAGACTTTTAAAAGCACAGTATTTCATTCATACTATAAATATATAATCACTAGATTTTTTCATACTCTTATATCATAAATGTGTTTTCATGATTTTATGTATTTGGTCAACATTTTACACAAAATGGTAAGCGGTGTATTTAGTAGTTTTTAAAAACTTTTTTTAGACTTTTTATTGAGATATGATTTACATACAGGTAAAGCCATCCTATTTAGCGTACAATTCTGTGAGTTTTGACAAATTTATACTTGACAAGTACATGCCAAATGCACGTGACCATCACCACAATCAATATATAGAACAATTCTATCACCAAAAATCTTTTGTGCCATTTTGTAGTCAACCTTTCCCCTACTCCCAGCCCCTGGAAACCACCGACTGGTGTTTTGTCCCTATAGCTTCACCTGTTCCAGAATGTCATGACCATGAACATGTAGCTACAGCATGTAGCCTTTAAGTCTGGCTACTTTCCCTTAACCCTTTGAAGAATTTCAGATTCGTCCTCCTGTTGCATGTAATTAGTATTCTTTCCTTTTTATTGATGGATACTATTCCAATGCATCGCCATGCCACTGTTTACTTATTCCTCATCGGAAGGACATCTGAGTTGTTTCTAGTCTTGGGAGATTGTGGATAAAGTTGCTATAACCATTGTGTTCAGGCGGTTGTGTGAACTCAAGTGTTCATGACTCCTGGGTCCTATGGCAGGTGTATGTTTGTAAGAAACTGCAAATCTGTCTTCCAAAGTGGTGGCACCATTTTGCATTCCCACCTGCAAAGTGTGGAGTTTCAGTCTCTCGGTTTCTTCACCAGCACTTGGTGTTGTTTACTCATTCCAATGGGTATGTAATGGTATCTCATCATGATCTGGATTTTCATTTCTCTTATGACTGATGATGTTGACTGCCTTTCTATGTAGCACATTTAAGTTTGGCAAGTATAACTACAATGTCATTATAATCTTTTCTAATTTTTGAAAATTTGGAGTGTTTTGTTTTGTTTTAGAGAGAGAGAGAGAGAGCACATGTGATAGAGGGAGAGAGAAAAAATCTTAAGCAGGCTCCACACTCAGCACAGAGCCCCCGACACAGGGTTCGATCTCACGACCCCAAGGCCATGACCTGAGCCAAAATCAAGAGTCAGAGGCTTAACTGACTGAGCCACCCAGGTGCCCCTGAAAATTAGGTTGTTTTTAAATTTTAACTATTATCAGTAGTTATGTAACATATATCCTTTCTTATAAATGGACCAAAAGAGATCCATTTTAACATGCTTGAGGAAACTATCCAAGTTAATTGCATTAGATTTCATACTGATTAAAAACATAGAGTTGAGTGATAGTTTCAATACATTTAAAACATCTTAAACAGATTTTTAAGAGATAATTCACATATCATACAGTTCACCCATTTAAAGTATATAGTCCAAAGTCAATTCGTGTATTCAGAATTGTGCACCCATCACCAAATTTTAGGACATTTCCATTGCCTCAGAAAGAAACCCCATATCCCTGAGCTGTCACCCCTGCCCTGCCATCGTGCCCCCTCAGCTCTAGGCAACCACTATTTTCTATCTCTATAAATTTGCCTGTTCTGCGCATTTCACATGAATGTGATCATATAACCTCTTGTCTTTTGTGCCTGTCTTCTTTCACTTAGTGTAATGTTTTCAAGGTTTAACCATGTCGTGACACATATGTAACACACATCCTTTATTTCTATTGCTGAATAATATGCCGTCATATGGATATCACATTTAATTTATCCATTCATCAGTTGATGGACACTTGGATTTTCCCATTTTTTGTTGACTATTATGGAGAATGCTGCTATGAACGTTTATGTACAAGTGTTAGTGTGGGCACGTGTTTTCAGTTCTCTTGAGTAGATATCTAGGAGTGGAATTGCCGGATCATATTTGAACTCTATGTTTAACCACTTAAGGAACTTCCAGACTGTTTTCCAAAGTGGCTGTATTGCTTTACATTCATACGAGGAATGTATGAGCATTCTAATTTCTCCACATCCTTGTCAATGCTTGTTATTATTTGGCTTTTTGATTATCGCCATTCTAGTGAGTGTGAAGTAGTATTTCACTGTGATTTTGATTTGCATCTCCCTGATACCTCTAATAGCTAATAATATTGAGCACCTTTCCATGTGCTTATTGGCTATTTATATATTTTTTTTGGAGAAGAGTGTATTCAAATGCTCTGCTCATTTCTAATTGGGTTATTTGTCTTCACTATTAAGTTACAAGGGTTCATTGTATATTCCAGATACAAGTCCCTTATCAGGTATACGATTTGCAAAATTTTCTCTTCTTCTGTGGGTTGTCTTTTCACTTTCTTGATGGCTTCCTTTGAAGCACAGAAGTTTTTCATTTTGATGACGTCCAGTTGATCTGGTTTCTCCACTATCGTTTGTCTTATGTTTCTTCTCAGAGTTGCATAGTTTTAGCTCCTACATTTAAGTTTTTAATCCATTTTAAGTTAATTTTTTTATAGTGCAAGGTAGGGGTGCAACTTCATTCTTTTACATCTGGAAAGTAGATTTAATACATTTTCACCCACCCTGAATGTTTGCTAATGTTGTCAATAAAAAGTGGTATTTCAGTATAGTTTCATTTGAACTTTTAGTTGCTAAGAAAATTGAGCATCCATATTTTCTTCTTTTTCTTTTTCTTTTTTTAAATTTTTTTTTTCAACGTTTATTTTTGGGACAGAGAGAGACAGAGCATGAACGGGGGAGGAGCAGAGAGAGAGGGAGACACAGAATCGGAAACAGGCTCCAGGCTCCGAGCCATCAGCCCAGAGCCTGACGCGGGGCTCGAACTCACGGACCACGAGATCGTGACCTGGCTGAAGTCGGACGCTTAACCAACTGCGCCACCCAGGCGCCCCGAGCATCCATATTTTCAAGGTGAGGGTAAGTACAGACCTCCCTAGATGTTAGTATTGAAGAATGGATTGCTAGACTAGACTTCTCAGAAAAGAATTCCTTCATAAGTAAGCACTGGGAATTGGAACTAGGTGACACTGAAGCATCTTCTGCTTATAATAGTCGAGGAATAAAAAGAGCAAATAAAGGCTTGCCACATCTCGTGTTTTCTAGGGAAAAAAAAAAATAAACAGAGAGCAAAGCAAACAGAATAAATCACTCACACCCACAGTCCACAGCATTTTACCAATTCAATCCAATTCAGTATGTTCACTGATTTTTGACTATGTGCCAGGCACTCAACGAAGGACTGGGAGACAACAGAAAATTCTGGGAACTCACAGTCTAACAGGGAGACAAACAAATAAATAAACATTTACAGCATAGCAGGAAATGTACTCTGATGGGGGTAACTAACAGGTATTAGTTAAATAATAGTAAAGTAATAGTAAAGGCAGCTAGGCCCGACTAGTAGATCAGGAAATTCTCTAAGAAGCAAGTTTCTGGTCAGATAAAGGGGCTGAAAAGAGTAATTAAGGAAGCGGCAGTTCTACAGGTGGGAGAGGGAAACATCCTTAGGTAGTCTCAGATCATCCAGTGAGGTCGGTCCTTGGAGCTGGAGGTGAGGACATGATGAGAGATGACATAAAGGACATTCCTCTCCTTGGGAGAGGAAATGTCACATGAACCTTGGGTGCTATGATAGCATGAGGTTCAATTGGACATTTTGCCTTAAACAGCTACCGTAGATACTACCAAAGAGTTTTCCAAAACACCCCTGTTCACAGTGTAAATGAGTTCCAGGTGTTGCACATCTTTGCCAATATTTGGTATCGTCTGTGTAATAAAGAGCCTGACTTTACTTTTTGATTTCTGACAAGATTTAGGCTTCACTCCTCGATCTTCTCCTGTGCCTCACATCTGGGGAGGCTGATAAGAAAGCCCAGGTGCTTCCTCCTTGGGCATTGGTGCTAAGTTCCAACCGTGCATAGGAACTCTCACTACAGCTCCACACTACGGTTTTTATTAACCAGAATAAAAACCCCAAACCATTCTGCTTTTCCTTGCTCCCTCAAGCCATTTCAGAACTGCTCTCCCTAGGAAGCCACATTACGTCCACTTGAAGTCTATTCAGATCCTCTTGGTGTGTGTATGTGGCATCATCAGTCTTGACTTTGAAACCAAATTTGGGCTGAGGTTCCATTCTGTTTCTACAGAACACTACTTTGTTTTTATTTACCAATTCTACCCATTCTGCAGGGTGTGTGGTGGTCTCGTCTAGTTTTAATCATGATTTCCCTTTGGCCTGATGAGACAGAGCATTTTCTCATTTGGTAATTGCACATTTGGTTATCCTTTTTTGTGAAATTCCTGTTCATGCATTTCGCCTATTCTGATATTAGGTTGTCTGTCTCTTTCTTTGGGTTTATATTCCACATGTTCTGTAAGTGAATATTTGTCACTTAAATGTCTTGGAAATATATTCTTTGCTATGCCTTGGCCTTTTATTCTTATTGGCCTTATCCTTTACATTTAGATCTGTGTATGTTGTGAAGTAGAGGTTGAGATTCATTTTTTCCCCACATGAATATCCAGTCAACTCGGTACTGTTTTTTGAAAAGATGGTCTTTCCCCACTGCTTTGTCATGCCAACTGTGTCAAAGTCAATGCTTCATATATATATTTGGGTCTGTTTCTGACTTTTTATTCTGTTCCACTGGGCTGTTTGCCTACCTTTGTAGCAATACTATACCATCTTTATTGATACAGAGTTACAACAAAATTTGATAGATAGTGATCCCTCCAACCTTCTCTTCTTTAAGATAGTCATGGCCCTTTGAATTTTCATATAAATTTCAGAATAAGTATGCCAATTCCCAGTTGAAATATGCTTATATTTGGTAACATATTACATTAAGCACAGTTTCTGCTGTAGATTTTTATAGCTCCCCTGTACTATAATGAAGAGGTTTTCTTCCATACCCATTTTTCAAAGCATTTTTTAAACATAAACAGATGTTGAATTTTACAAATTATTTTCTCCATCTATTGGAATGATTGTATTATTTTTCTCCTTTATTCTGGTAATATGGTTAATTGTACTGATTATTTTTAACTGTCAAGCATACCTTGCATGCCTTGAATAAACCCTACATGATCATATTCTAATAAACTTTTCCTGTATTGCTCAATTCAGTTTGTTAATTTTATTAATATTTGATGGTTATTTTATTTTATTTCTGGATTCAGCTTGCTAACATTTCATTAATATCTCTTTAGCAAGATTGATTTGTAATTTTTCTTTCCCTTAATGAATTTGTCAGGTTTTGGTATCAAAGTGATGTTAGTTTTACAAAATAAGCTGGAAAGTATCCTCTCTTTGTCAGTATTCTAGAAGAGTTTTAATAATTTGATAGAACATATCAGTCAAGCCATCTAGATCTGGAGTTCTTTCTGAAAAAGTTTTTAATTGCGCATTTAATTTCATTAACACCTATGGATCTATTTTATTTCTCTTTGGATCAGTTTATATGTTTTTTCCTAAGAATTGATTAATTTCATGTATATTTTCAAACTTACTGGCATGAAGTTGTTCTTAATATTGTCTTAATGTCTGCAGTGATGGCCCTCATTTATTCTTAATATGGGTTATTTGTGTTATGCTCCTGTCCCTCTCTCTTTCTTTCTCTTTCCATCTTGCCAGCGTATGGCAATTGTATTAATCTTTTCAAAGAAACTCTTTTGGTGCTATAGATTCTCTATATTTTAAATTTCCTTCTGTTTCACTAATTTATTCTTCTTCATGATTTCCTTTCTCTGTTTTGAGTTTCATTTTCTCTTCTAACTTGTTTGATGGTTGGCCTTTCTTACTTTATAATACATCCATTATACTTATTTAAAGCCATACATTTTCTTCTAAGCTCAGCTTTAGCTGCAAACTCCAATTACTGATTTTAGCATTTTCATTAATATTCATTTGAAAATTATATATTTCTTTATTTTTTTCAATGTTTATTTATTTTTGAGAGAGACAGAGACAAAATGCGAGTGGGTTAGGGGCAGAGAGAGAGGGAGACACAGAATCCGAAGCAGGCTCCAGACTCTGAGCTGTCCGCACAGAGCCCGACGCGGGGCTCAAACTCACAAGCTGTGAGATCATGACCTGAGCTGAAGTCGGACGCTCAACTGACTGAGCCACTCAGGTGCCCCGAAAATTCTGTATTTTTAAAATTTCCATTATCATTTCTTCTTTGACCCAAACTTATGCAATTTTTTCAGCGTGGTGGTTATTAAGATTTCTTGTTTAATTGCACTCTTTATGATTTCAATCCTTTCGAAAGTCTGTTGCTTTAGGGTCTATGATTTTTGCAAATGTTCTGTGTGACTCAACCAGAGTAAATGTTCTGCTGTTGCTTATGTAGTGTTCTATATACATGACTCAGATCAAGCTTGTTGATCATGTTGAAATCTTCTGTATACACACTTTAAATCAAGAAAGGGTTTGGAAAGGACGGAAGAGGATATCTTGGGTCTTGGCTTAGCACTCCTACTTCCTGATAGAACCCAAGCCAAATGGGACCAGAACATGGAGATGTAAGTGGGTCGACGTCCCTGGGCAAGTTTCATTGAGAAATGGTGTCTTATTGCAGGTATTTCTAAAATGCCTTCACACCAACTCCCAGAGAGAGCTGATCTCTCCTCACCTCCCTAGATGGGTCCCTTCTGCTGGTGTCACAGGGCGTGGGGATTTTAGAAGGACAAGAGAAGAGTTTATCCCAGGGGACTGGGGCTGGGGTTATGCAGGTGGGTACAATGAGGCTAACCAAGCCTTCCTGTGTGAACAGCCAGGCTATTGAAGACATGAGCTTCAATTTTCAAGGTTTTAATTTTCAAAATATATCGATTCTATGTTGTATTCTCATTAACTGTAGCCTTAAGGCCTTTGGGAAGAACTATAATTTAGGTATTTTCTCCCCTAGTCTGGTGTCCTGCCCCCACCTCCACCTCCCCTTTTAACATGCCCCAACACACACACACACACACACACACACACACACACACACACTATCTGGTGTCAGGATATGCTGTTTTGGCTTTTGGGGGGAATATAATAAGATGAAGCCTACTTGGGGCTCCTGGGTGCCTCAGTTGGTTAAGCGACCAACTCTTGATTTTGGCTCAATTTGTAATCTCACAGTTTGTGAGTTCAAGCCCTGAGTCGGGGTCTGTGCTGACAGGGTGGAACGTACGTGGGATTCTCTCCTTCTCTCTCTCTCCTTCTCCCACTCATGTGCACATGCACACTCTGTCTCTCTGTCTTGCTCTCTCTCAAAATAAATAAATAAACATTAAAAAAAAAAGATGAAACCTCTTAGAGCTCCAGCTGTCATGAGGAGTGGAGAGTCTTACCTGTGGGATATCAATGCAAAGCATCAATCGCAAGCTCCCAGTTAGCACCCGTAGAATACTTGGTTTTAGAGGGATTGTAGTAAATACTACAAGTAAGAAAGCCAAAGATGCTGCGTTGCTCTATATTCATGGAACAAGATAAAACCTCTCATGACCCTATAAGTGAGGAGGAACATTTTGGCCACAGTTTAGGGTCTAGGCAACTGCCTCCTTGCAAAAATTCTGTGCACTGTAGCCCAAAGGTCTTATATGGAAAACATTTGTCCCTGCAATCCTTTTTGCATAAACACACACAGTCCTAGAAATTATGGGAAAGAAAGGCAGCCATTTTGAGGTTAGGCCAAGGTATCAAGCAGTGATACCTTTTTCCAGTGAAAAATGGGCCCTTCTGGGATGACCTCACTCTATCCCTCCATGGGCCTCCAGCCATTGAAGTCTTCTCCAGTGGCGTGGGGTATTCCAACAGCCAGCCAGAAACTGCTTTAGCTCCTTTGTTTTAGCTATCCTGTCATTATTGGACCCAGCGATCCCATTTCTAGAAATCTTTCCCCAAAATATACTGGAAATTGTGAAATAACCTAGTAGTCATAGAAGTGATAGAAAAATCTTTAACTAGGGTGAGTAGTCCCATGATTTTGTGTGCAAACCTCCAGACACATTGTAGGTAGTCAAGAAAGAGCAGGTATTACTATCTCTGGGCAAGATTGGAGAGTAGGAAATTTCAGAAACAGGCAATTTAGAAGTGGAATAAGGACAAAAGTATGAAGCTTACAAAACTCCACTGAAATTCTTCCTCTTCTTCCTTAAATCCTAAACTGTCTTCCTTGAAATTGCCTTTCTGACACCGCCTGGCCACAACCATTGCATTTTACATAGCCGTGTTGATTTGTCCCTCCCTTTACCAGCGAGATCCTCCAGGCTCTGTTGACAGAGCAAAGCACGTACTCTGCTTCTTTCGAGCGCCCCTCCATGCGGTGCCCTGCGCCAGCTCTCTGTGCCTTGGTTCGGGGAGAGAGCAACTGGAGAGCGCGGCAGGGCGAGGGCAGACCGCCCGTCCATTCCCGGCTGGTGTGGACCAATCAGTCGTGCAGGTCAGGGCGGAAGTGGAAGTGACGTGGGGTCAGGCCTTGGGGAGAGGTGGAGTCCCCTTTGTTTTTGTTTATTTTTTTTATACTAAAGAAAGGGAATCGGAGGAGATTCCCGGGCTTTGGTTCACTTGTCTTTTCCCTTCCAACACACTCACGCTGACGACTGCTGCCCGCTCTTGCTGAGATGATGCCCGGTATTGGATGCCAACCCCTCATCTTCAGTGCTTGTGACTCAGCCAGAGCCCAGATGTGTAGAAGGTGGCAATATGGCCCAGCGACATATTGTGAGGCCGGGCCCTGGTGGTGTGGTCTGATGCATCCCTCTACATGTTTGTTAAAAACACCAGCCCATTGGATAATGTCTGCTAGGAAAGTGGAAAGAAAAAAAACCCACCTTCTACTTTAGGCTATGTTAATTATAAATTTTGGGAAATCTAGTGGACGATGTGCATTTGTCTAGGAATAAGTATAAATCTAGTTTTCTCAACTAGACCTTCAACAAGTCACTTCAGTTCTCTTGGCCTTAGTTTTATCTTGTGAAAAATAAAACACTTTTGAGAATGCCTGCCCAGCTGAGCTCAAGAAGGGTCTCGAGAAATAATGGTTTTGAAAGGGTTTAGGGAAAAGAATGAGAGCACTACATTCATGGTAAGAAGCATCATGATTAGAAAAAGCTTCCGACTGTTGGATCAAGAGCATCAGACCAGAAACTCAGAAGGGAATTCAAAATTCGTTAATGCCGACGGAAGCTTATGGATGCCAATTAGCAAGACGAGGGAGGGAATGTTGTGGAGCCATTTTTAGCAGATCCAGCACTGAGCCTTCAGAAAATGATGATTGAAGAGAAAGCACTTATAAAGTTCCATTTCAGGGACAGGAGGCTTTCTAGCACAGTGACAATTTTTCATAACAAATAGGGATTTTCACTCACATGCTGGTAGGGGTTCATAATACACAGGAATGAATTCATCTGTGCACCCTACTCCTTGCGTCTCTATGATCGCTTACCAGACAATCTGTGGTTTAAAGAAAAGGAGGAAAATCCAAGAAATATCAGTTGACTAAGCTGTTTGTGATGCCATTCCAGGGAATTGAATCTTATTATTAATTAAGCATCACTGGCAAGCTCCTAGCTGGTACCCGTAGAATACTTGGTGTTAGAGGGATTGTAGTAAACCTCAAACTCAAGGATCTCTATACTGCTCTCTGGAGGGGTTGCACGGATTCCCTTCAATGGCTGTCCCAAGAATAGAGAAAAGGCTGAGCAGAAGTGTTCTGAGGCCCCCAACATTCTGTATTGCCAAATCTATGCCAGAGTTTGACTTTGTATCAGATTTACCCTCGGGACTGTCTGAAAGATGTTGATGCCTTCAAAAATGATGTGAATACAATCCAGGTTTTTGAAGGACAATGACCCATCTAAATTGGAGCCTACTTATATGTCCTCCAGAAAACATACAGAGCATTAAAGAAAGCAAAGACAGCCATATATAAGCCATGCTATAGCATAACCAGGAGGCAAGGACTATTACAATAATCAACTTGTCTGAAAGTAATAGAATAAATATTCAAAAGAGCAAAGCCAGAGCCAGCTGCAGAATTCATACCCAAATGGAGCATGGCCAGAGACTGCATGGGCAGCAGAGGATAGCAGGAGCCTAGCTGTGATGAGATACAAAATAAAATTCACCAGAAAGAGATGGTCCCACCCTAAGCAGAGAAAAATGAGAACAGATCTAAAACCTGGCAAGCCAGAGCACTGGCTGTGGGATGGGATTGGGGTGGTTTGTGGGGAAATTGAGAAGACTTATGGGAAGACACTGCTCAGGGGAAGAGAGGCAACTGAAAGGGGAGAGTGTCTCGTGGAATCTTCATGGTAAATGTAAAGAAGGAGGCAAATGGTGGAGATTAAGGGTCATTGAGAAGCCAAAGGGTCGTAAAATTAGGAAGCTAACTAATCCCTCCTTCCTCACTCCACCCATTAAAAAAACTACCCGTCGGTACCAACTGAGAGGATGGTCTCGAACTGAGAAAGCCAGTGAGCTATCGAAACCCCTTAGCCCCAGATCTCATCTGGCCCAGAAAAATATAAGCATTTCAAAAAGAGACAGAAGGGGTGCCTGGGTGGCTCAGTTGGGTAGGCGTCTGACTCCGGCTCAGGACATGGTCTCACGGTTTGTTGGTTCGAGTCCCACGTCAGGCTCTGTGCTGACAGCTTGGAGCCTGGAGCCTGCTTCAGATTCTGTGTCTCTCTTTTTCTCTACGCGTCCCCTGCTCGCACTCTGTCTCTCTTTCAAAAACGAATAAACATTAAAAAAAATTTTTTTAATAAAAAAAGAAAATGGCAGGCTGCATCTATACATAGCTACCTTAAGAAGAAACTTTAAATGGGAATAAAACATTTCCCCTAATATTTCTCCCTACAGTCCAGCCATGAAGCAAAGAAAAAAAATTACATGACATCCCAACCTAAGGTAAATATTGATAAACATTTGTAATTGTGAAAAATCATCTTGAATAAGAACATTTAAAATGTGTAATAGAAATGGAAAGAACCCAGGAAATGTGAAATGGGAGTTAAGTTCAAGAAAGAAATTACAACAACAACAACAACAACAACAAGGGAAAGTCATTGCAGAAATGAACTAAATTGTAAGGTACACAAAAGAGAACAGATTTGACCAAAAATGTAAAGAAGGAGCACTGAGAAGAAGAATAAAAGAAGCCAAAAGAACAAAAGCTAAATAAAGAAAGAAGTGAAAAAAATCAAAGATAAAATAACAGAGACAGAAACAAGGTAAGAAAGTACCAACACGTATATAATTGGAGTCTTTAAGATATCTTTTCAACTTTGAACGAGGGTAACAGACAGAATTATAATCTAAAAGGTATTTTCAAAAATAGGGGCTCCTGGGTGGCTCAGTTGGTTAAGTGTCTGATTCTTGGTTTCAGTTCAGGTCATGAGCTCATGGCTTTGTGGGTTCGAGCCCCGCTTCAGGCTCTGCACTGGTAGTGCAGAGCCTGCTTGGGATTCTCTCTCTCCTTCTCTCTCTCTCTCTCTCTGCCTCTTCCCCCACTTGCTCTCTCTGTCTCTCTCTCTCTCAAAATAAATAAATAAACTTTAAAAAAACATAGTTTCAAAAATAAAAGAAAGTCAAAATCTGAATACTGAAAATTAATCCAAAATGGTTTTATTCAAGATAAATCCTGTTAAACTTTTAAAATAACAGAATGTTTTCTAGGAGAACATCTTAAAAATAGGGGAAGAAGGTAGACAGAAAGGAGAAAATAAAATCATCTAATTGGTTGCTGCATGAGTGGTAGTTAAAAATAAAAGTATATAGGGGCGCCTGGGTGGCTCAGTCGGTTAAGTGTCCGACTTCGGCTCAGGTCATGATCTCATGGTTCGTGGGTTCAAGCCCCGTGTCGGGATCCGTGCTGACAGCTTGGAGCCTGGAGCCTGTTTCTGATTCTGTGTCTCCCTTTCTCTCTGCCCCTCCCCTGCTCATGCTGTCTCTCTCTGTCTCTCAAAAATAAATAAATGTAGAAAAAAATTTTTTTAAATAAATAAAAGTATATAATTTAGGGCTGAACAAATCACCAGTGGAAGCCTAAGTAAAGAAAGGCACCTAAGGACACTATAAAAGGCATTCCTATAAAGGTAATGACTAGAACGAAAGTACAAACTTTTCTAAATACCAAAAGGAATACAAAAAACAAACAGCAGAGAAGATGGACCACAGAGAAATAGGACATAATACATAAAGTAAATATAACATAAAATCATAGGACACAGTTGAGAACAGGCCAAATCAATCCTATAAAAAAAAACTCTAGTAGTTGTAACTCACCTATTAAAGAACACAATTTGGAGATTGACTCACAAAACAAAACTGAACCCTACACCATATAAAAACTCATTTCTTTTTTTACTTTTTTAATGTTTCTTCATTTTTGAAAGAGAGAGAGAGAGAGACAGAGCGTGAGTGAGGGAGGGGCAGAAAGAGAAGGAGACACAGAATCCAAAGCAGGCTCCAGGCTCTGACCTGTCAGCACAGAGCCCAACATGGCGCTTGAACCCCAAAACCGTGAGATCATGACCTGAGCCGAAGTCAGACCCTTAACCTCCTGAGACACACAGGCGCCCCCATTTCTTTTTCTTAATTTTTTAATGTTTATTTTTTATTTGAGAGAGAAAGAGAGAGCACATGAGTGGAGGAGAGGGATAGAGAGAGAGAGAGAGAGAATCTTAAGCAGGCTCCACACTCAGCACGGAGCCCAACAAGGGGCTTCATCCCATGACCCTGGGATGATGACCTGAGCTGAAATCAAGAGTTGGACGCTCAGCCGACTGAGCCACCAAGGCGCCCCTAAAACTCACTGCTGAAACAAGTCAAGAAAGTTCAACATCAAGGCCTGTGCGAAGGTGTGAGAAGCAGATGCAGAACATATGGAAGCACCTGCAGCCGGTGGCCCCACTGAAAGGCCAGATGCAGTGAGTGGAAGAGTCATGGCGCCATGAAGGGAAGACTGTACATGGGGGCTACTCTGTTGAGAAGGTTGGCCATGAGGCCGAGAAAAGAGCAGCAGCGGAGCTTCACTGGTGGTGCTGAAGGCTAGATAGAATAAGTAAGTGGCTTACAGTCAACAGGACAGGAGCCGGGAGAGAACACTCACGCTCTGAGAAAACGTGTGTTTTTGTTGAGTTAAGGAAATTCAAGAGACGAATCCTGCAAGTTCCCAAAGAGTCAACAGCCTAGTAGAAGAATTAAGACACAGTACAATGGGGAGGATAGACGCTCCATAAGGGAGGTCAAAACAAAGGGCTTTGGGGCACAGAGGAGGGAGGGAGGAAGAAATCCCAGCTGGGGAAAATGCCCCTAAAATCTCCATGAAGGAGGTCACATTTGAGGTGAGACCTAAGGAATTGCAATGAGAATTTTATCTGTTAGAAGGGGAGGGAAAGGCTTTAGAATTAGATGATCAGGAGACTGCCCAATGTGATACATTATATTACATACAGTATTATCCTATAATGAAAGGGTATTATTTTATTAGTGATAATTGTATACTACTATCCGCATTTTTGTATGTAACTATTTTTTTTAATGTTTATTCATTTTTGAGACAGAGAGAGACAGAGCATGGATGGGGAAGGGTCAGAGAGAGAGGGAGACACAGAATCTGAAGCAGGCTCCAGGCTCTGCACTGTCAGCACAGAGCCAGACGCGGGGCTCGAACTCGCGGACCATGAGATCATGACCTGAGCCGAAGTCGGACGCTTAACCGACTGAGCCACCCAGGCGCCCCTGTAACTATTTTTTCATGTAACCATGTATTGCACACATTCTAACCCAACATTATTAATTTTTCTTTTCCATAGCCATTTTAGATGGTTGAATAGTATTTCATTATATTTATCACTCTTTCTGGACTTTATCTAGTCTCATGTTATGTAATCAAGTCATTTCTGTGTTTTCTATATTATTAGCATCATAAAGGGCATCCTTCTTGCTATGGTGTTGTGTATATCCATATTCTGTAGACAGCAAAAGCAAATTTGCATACTATTGACCAATTTTGTTCCAAGAAACCTGGGTGTATGTTTACTTCCACTGGGTGTATATGAAAGATGACAAAAGGACCCTTTCCTGCTTGGAAATGGGTCCCCTGTTTGCAAAATATGACACGTTGCTTGGCACCATCATTTACAAGGGCACTATCATTTCCTGCCCAACACCTATGCTTCGCCACAGTCCTCCAGAGTGTTGAAGATTAAATAGAGTGATCTGTGCAGCACCCACATAGTAGGTGCTTACAAAATGTTTCTTGCCCCTCTAGTTTTTGTTAACTCAATTGTATTTCTTTTTTCTTTAAGTTTACTTACTTATTTTGGGAGAGAAAGAAAGAGCAGGGGAGGGTCAGAGAGAAAGACAGAGAGAAATCCCAAGCAGTTTCCACGCTGTCAGCGCTGAGCCAGATGCAGGGCTTGAACTCGTGAACTGTGAGATCATGATCTGAGCCAAAACCAAGAGTTGGCTGCTTAACCAACTGATCCACCCAGGCGCCCTGAATTCAATTGCATTTCTTGCCTTTCAGTCCCTTAGGAATGAGTATTTCCATTTTTACAAAGCACTTTGTTGAAAAGGACTCTTTTATGATACCATTGCAAACTTTTCCCAGGACTAAGGCTGCTTTGATTTCCAGACTTCACAAACAAGCCCACATGTGACTGATTCATGTCTTTGCCATCTCTATAAAAATTCACGTGTCTCCTTAGCCTTTGGGTCATTCTTGTCGGAAGCCCACTTGCCTTCATTGGCTGGTCTCCAGAAGTCCAACTACCTCTTTAACCCACAGAGCCTCCCTTCTCTGGTCCTGGTTATAGACCTGCTCCTTTGTTCCACACTGGCAACTCCAGGAGCAGAGGCCTACATGGCTGCCTTGTCATACACACCATCTCCAGGGCCCAACTGACTCACTGTCCTGCGAAGACAATGAATCAGGAGCCACTGGTGAGTCACCCTTCTTCCTTTTGTTAATATAACGAAGAGGTCTCTTCACAGAGTCATGGCATTTCTTTTCAGAAAGAAAATTCACTGAGATTAGTTGATGAGCACATTTTTATTCATTACAGAGAAAGGTCACACTAAGCAGAAAAACAGAAATCGGGAATTATTTTATAGGTGAAATCAGAGGGAGTAAAATAGACCAACGTGCCACCTTTGAGTGAAACAGAATTATTCTCTTCCCCAAGTGAGATGTAATGACTTCCATAGTGGGTGAGTTATTGAATTGAAAATGTGGTCGGATGGTGTGACTGTAACAAAAAGCTATTAAATGTGATCTTAATCTCTGACACACTAAGAGGAATGACAAGAAAATGAATATCTAATAGTTTCACATTTTTATAGAGTAGTCAATCTCTAAGGCTTGAATTGCTTATGAGCGAACTCGTCTTTGAATTTCAAACGCTGATACTCTGTCATAAAACATTTTTGAAAGCTTAATATGTGGACATCGCATTGTCCTAAATACAGGAAGACAAAATTTGGTATCTTGTTTTTTAGAAGCTCACAACTGGTTAGGCCCAAAATTCATGTATACATTTATTCATTCATATTCCATTCAGTATCTACCACGACAGGGCAGGTATGCTGGGGGTAAATTAAGATGAATTCTATGCCCTGTGGTCTCACAGTGAAGTGCCCTCCCATTTCAATGTTACATTATAAAGGCATTGGCATAGACCACATCTCTCAGACATCTTTTGCATTATCTCATTTATTTGTTTTTTTTAATTAATTTATTTATTCTGAGAGAGAGAGAGAGAATTAGCAGAGAGGGGCAGAGAGAGAGGGGGACAGAGGATCTGAATCAAGCTCTGTGCTGACACAGAGAGCCCAATATGGGGCTCGAACTCACGAACCTTTAGATCATGAGCTGGGCCAAAGTTGGACGCTTGACCAACTGAGCCATCCAGGCACCTCTATCCCATTTATTTTTACAGGACAGTGAGGGAGGTATTGTCATCCAGTTTCCAGGAGGAAAAACCAAGAATCAGAGACATTACATCACTTGCTCCAAGTGACACAGCTAGCAAGTGTCAGGGCTGGGATTTGAATCCTTGTTGTGTCACCATAAATCCAAGCTCTTTCCAGTATGTCGTGCCCTATATTGTCATAAGGAAATGCTCTAAAATTGCATATGGTAAGAGTTCAAGTGGAAGCCGTTTATTCTCTCTGGCTTTAGGATTTAATTCCTTGGAAATGGAGTGAAGTCAGAGTTGGTATTTTCGTAGCCAAGGTGGTTGGGTGTGGACTGACGGTGCTTCAGAATGTCACAGTCACTAATGGTATCATGAATTGAGGTTGGTGTGATGGTTAATTTTATGTGTCGACCGGACTAGGCTGTGGGGCGCCCAGAGAGTTGGTCAAATATTATTCTGGATGTTTCTGTGAGCGTGTTTTGGGATAAGAGTAACAATTAAATCTATACACTGAGTATAGCAGATTGCCCCCCATAATGTTGGATGGACTTCATGGAAT